>NC_057736.1:19948453-20046025 GCF_004010195.1 Chiloscyllium plagiosum
GAGGAAACCGGAGCACCCGGAGGAAACCCACGCAGACACGGGGAGAATGTGCAAACTCCACACAGTCAGTCGCCTGAGGCGGGAATTGAACCCGGGTCACTGGCGCTGTGAGGCAGCAGTGCTAACCACTGTGCCACCGTGCCGCCCAACTAGCGACTACAGCAGTAAGAAGAACTGTCTAAAATACAACTGCTTCTGCGACTGGCTTAAAGACTGAGCTCCATAAGCTGCATAAATGAAACAAAAGATTCCTGTGACACGAAATCTACATTGTGATGCCTCTAAGCATAGTGGAAGCACTTGGAGAAAGATCAAGGAGTGGGACCAATTTGATAGGTTTAACAAAGAACTGGTACTGGCACGGTGGACTAAATAGCCTCCTTCTGTACCGTATCATCTTATGGAACTGATGCTAGCAGGAGTCAGTACGGATAGGCTATCACAATGCTCTCCATTACACAGCAGCAACAAGATACAAATCTTGTAATTAAACTTGGATTTGTGAAAATTGGGATGGAAAGCCAGTAGGAGGTTCCAGCTGTGAATGCAAACTTACTTGCACAATTTGATGTTGTGCAAGAATGTTTGTAGAAGCCAAGAACTAATAAAAAAGATTGCTTCACTCCTACATTTTGTTCTGCACAACAAGGAACATATGGGGAGGAACAGGTCATTCAGCCACCAATCCTATTCCATTATTCTATTAGAACATCCCTGATCTGAACTTAAACGTTCAATTTATTTGTTCCTTCTCCACAAGCCTTGATATCCAAACACAGTAAAAATCTGTCCATCTCAAATCTCAGATATTTCAATCCTTCTATGGTCAATGGAGGGAAGATGGTTCCAGATTTCCACTATGACCCGTGTGGAAAAATTGCTTTAAGATTTTAATCATGAATGGCTGATCTCCAATTGTAAAATTATGCTCCCTTGATCCAGAGGTAACCATTTCTCTCTCAGTTGTGGAATTCTTTCATCTTTTTACTCACTTGATGACATCACTTTGCACCCTTCCAAATGCACCAAACAACAGGGAATAGACTGTGTCACCATCAGTAATCTGTCAGACATGTCTGTAATCAACACGCCCATGTGGCAGGTTGCGAAAGAAAGAACAAGTTTGTTTCTCATCCCCTTCTATATTACTCTATCCATTAATTTCCTAAATGTGGTTTTGGCTTTAGAGAAAGGGATGCCTTGGTCTGTCATTGCAGTGCTCAGTATTGCCTGTGAGCCTAAACCTCAGTTTCTTTCAATATACTGTCTTAGTTTGTAGTAAGCCCCGTTCCCCTGTTAGCCCTGCGTTTGCTGACCTACACTGGCTCTCAGTCAAACAATATCTGGATTTTAAATTTCTCAGTCTTGTTTTCAAATCCCTCCATGGCGTTGCCCCTTTGTACTCTCTTCCAAGCCCATAACCTTTCAGGATATCTGTGTTCCTTCAAACCTGGTTTATTGTCTTTTCCCAATTACAGCTGATCCACATTGGTGGGTGTACTTCAGCTGGCTCAGCTCCAAGTTAGACAATTCTCTCCTTACACCTTGCTTTCCTTGTTTAACACTATTCCTTAAAATCTGACCAAGCTTTTGGTCATCTGACCTAAAATCTCTTTATGTACTTCAGTCACCTACCTTGTTTGAGAGTGCTGTAGCATCTTGGAAGATTTCTTGGGGTTAAAGACATGGTTGTCTGAGTTGTTGTTGTAGTAATGTTATGTAGATAAAGATCAGATGTTACAACAAGCACCAACCAAACATCTGAGAAAAAAAACTGAAATGCAGGAGTAGGCAAGTTGTTTCTCTTTCTGAATGAACCCACCCCAGCAATTAATATGAAGGGAGTTCTCTTGGGGGTGGTGTAATTTATCCTGTGCTTTTGACTCAGACAGTAATTCCATTCCACAGGAATCACTCATGGGTGTGCTATCAGACCTGGGAATTCAGAATAATTTATTTTCTCCGAAGCCAAGTGTGCTTCACACCAATCATCTCACTGGCTCCTCTGGCAGACTTGCCAACACTATTTGCATCACATGACAAAGTGCATCAAACCACCTCTCCCCAAACTTTTGTCAATGGTGCCCTATTCCTACAGCCAATCATAAAAGAAATACAGTCTCTGTTAGCCTGATGGCTTCACCGTGGGGAAAGGGCATTTCTTCCAAATCTCTAATACTTGTATTACTCACAGATTAAACTGTTCGAAGAAAAGTTGAAAAACCTGCAGTTTTTGAACTATCCCTTGACTTTATTATGTCATAATAATAACAGCAGTGCCATGGAGATGGTCTAGATGTCCTCAAGTCTCTAGGGCAGTCTTCGAGAGTTGGCAACCCTAAGATCCGTCTCACTGAAGTCAGGAAACTCAACAGGGTCAAAGCCCGGGGATCCCCATAATACAGTAAAAGTCTGAGACAACAGGAAGACACTGCTAGGTAGATTGGCAAAAGTCAGAAGACAAGGGAGTGAGTAATCAATGAATGGCAGGACACTAGGAACCTCAGAGGAGCAGAGGAATCTTGAGCTGCTTGTCCACAGATCCTTGAGGCAACAGGACAGGTTAATAGAATAGGTCCAAATGTACAAGGGACAGGACACTTGCTTTTATCGGATGTAGCAGAGATGAGAAGAGCAGCGAGATTATATTAAAGCTGCATAAAACTGTGATTAGGCCACAGCTGGAGTACCGTTTGCAGTTCTGGTCGCTGTACTTTAGGAAGGAAAGGATTGCACTCAAGGTGGGCAGAGGAGGTTCACCAAGATGTTGCCAGGTGAATTTCAGGAGCAGTTTAGCTGTGAAGAGAGGCTGGATAGACTTAGGTTGTTTTCTTTAGAACAGAGAAGGCTGAAGAGATACCTGATTGATGGACAAGATGGATCGAAAGCAGGTGTTCTCCTAAGTTGAAGGGTCCATAACAAAGAGGCAAAATGAAAGGCAGGAGGTTTACACGGGTTTTGAGGAAAATTGGTTTCACTCTGAGGGCAGTGGAAATGTGGAGTGTATTACCTATGAGAGTGCTAGAGGTGGGAAATCTCACAACCTTTAAACATTATATGGATGAGCACTTGAAATTATCATAACATTCAAGGCTATGACTAAGTGCTGGAAAGTGGAACTAGTAATATTGGCAAATGAGACTTGATTTATATAGAATATCTGGTCGGCATGGATGAGTTGGACTGAAGGGTCTGTTTTCATGCTGTATATCTCTATGACTGTATGACTTGACTGTAGACAGATTGGCACAGACTCGATGGGCCGAAGGGCCTCTTCAATGCTGCATGACTCCATGATTCTGTAATGTACGCCATGACAGAATTTCACCTTATACTGATCATTCAAACCATACAACAGGGTCTTGAAGGTGCAGTGTTTATAACAAGGTCAACCAAATGGACGTCATATAATACAAGTTCCCTGATTGGGGCTGTTAATCTGGTCCAACCAGGGAGTCCTGGCTGACAGATATAAATAAGTATGCCAAAGGCTTTGTTCACTCTGAGAGCTGGTTTGGACTGAGCTGGATCAGTGTCAAGTACTCTCCACATGTATATAAACAGTGATTTGGTGATGGAACACCAGCCTCTGTGGAGTTATTTCAGAAGGGAGACAAATTCAGAACTAATCTATGGAAACAATGGACAATAATCTTGGACCCTTCACTGGCGAAGAAGCATTTCAATGGGCTGCATGTTGGAGGGTAGGGACTGGCATTCACCTTAATTTTCTTAGCTGCGTGGGCCTCCAAGACTCATGCACAACAATGACTTCCAGAATCAGAAGTCAATGCCGCAACCTGTGTGCCAGCACCGAGTACTGTGCAGGGAACATCAGAGTGAGCAGCCATGTGGCTTTGAGGGGGTACATGGCTTAGGGAGTTGGACTGAATCAATGGTGGGTAGGTCTGTGGACAGCCTACATACTGCCATCTCCTTCCTGCTATCACTCACTTTTAGTCTGGGTTTGGAGATGCTGGTGTTGGATTGGGGTGTACAAAGTTAAAAATCGCACAACACCAGATTATAGTTGAACAGGTTTAATTGGAAGCACTAGCTTTTGGAGCACTGCTCCTTCACCTGATGAAGGAGCAGCGCACCGAAAGCTAACGCTTCCAATTAAACCTGTTGGACTATAACCTGGTGTTGTGTGTGATTTTTAACTTTACTCTGGGATCCAACAATAATTATCAGTCTTGGGTGGATATCATAACCACAGCAGCCACCCCTCCCCGGTGGCACATACAGATTTTGGCTGCTGATTGAATGGCACCTCTCGGTGGTCTGGACTCCAGCTCCAGGGTCCTGAGGAATTCCCATCACTGATGTGTAATGAGCAAAAGATGCAGTGGGCCTTCCCTAAAAGAGGTGGCAGGCATCTCATGTCAGTCTGCAGCTAGTGGACGAGGGCTCCATTGGCAATGCTGAATTCTCTCCCAATATTCCAGGGAGTAAGTGGTCAACCTATCAAACAGCTTCCTTAATGTGGAAGCAACTAGCAACATTTCATTCAAATAGCATAGGAATAGATTTTTCTCAGAAAATAACATTTTGTTCTTAAAGTACACAATCAATTTGAGATATAATATGTTAAAGGTTGCATGCTTGGGAGGAAGAGCTAACTCCAAGTGTATAGTTCTCAAAACCTTTCATACACTGAGAGTTTCCTCATCTCAGGTCTGGATCTTTCAACTAAAGAATAGATTGACTGTTAGAATTCATCAACAACTGCATTATCATTATAGAAGGTGGAAAGTAAATGAAATGGAAGTTGGGTCTTTTTTGTAGAGTAAATCCTACGAGCCTATCAGTTTTTAAAATGCTCATGCAAGCTGGTGGAACATTTAACAAGTAACTGAAGGACAAGGCATGCTAAATATCTACATCCCTAATGGCAGGGGAGCCCAAATTATCACTGTAAAAACACAAGGGTGAAATATTTGTTACCCCCTTTAGTCAGAAGTGCCAAGTCAATCATCCATGTTGGCCTCCTGCTAAGTTCCCCAAGTTCATGGATTCACTCCATGTGATTTCAAGAAACAGCTAAAGGCACAGGATACAGCAATGATCATGGGCTCTGACAATCCTCTGGCAATAGTACTAAGGACTTGTGCTCCAGCTATGCCCTAAGCCAAGATGTTCCATTATATCTACAACACAGTTGTCTACCCTGCAATGCAGGTATGTTCCATGTGCAAAAGGTAGGACACATCCAATCTGCCCACTCAACCTCCTTGCTGTCATTCAGTTAAGTTTTGCCAGGGGCCTTGCCCCGTCACTGCCTTGGTCCAAACTTGGATGGAAGAGTTGAACTCAAGTGAAATAATAGTGACTATTCTTCATACTAAGTCCACATTGAACTGTGTGTATCATCAAGGAATCTGAGGAAAAATGCTTTCAGTAGGAATTGGGGGTAAAACAATCACCACTGGAGTCACAAGTAGCACAAAGGAAGATGATTGTGACTCTCACAGGTCAATCATCTCAGCCTCAAGTCACTGCTGCAAGAGTTCCCCAAGGCAGCAGTGTTCTAGGAGCAGCCAATGCAGCTACTACAATCAATGATCTTCTCTCCATCATAAAGGTAGCATAAGGGATGGTTACTGATGATTGCACAGTTTCAGTACCATCTGTGACTTCTCAGTTACTGAGGTAGTCCGTACTTGTGGGTTTGGGCTAATACGTAGCCAGTGACATTTGCATCACAGAAGTGTCAGTGGTCAACTTTTATAACTGCTGGAAAATCAGAAACAGGGCAACTAATTTGTGCACCACAATCTCACATAAACAACAATGTGATAATGATTAGACAATCTGTTTTTGTGATCTCAGTTGAGATAAATATTAGGAGACAATGAGGACTGCAGATGCTGGAGATTAGAGTTGAGAGTGTGTTGCTGGAAAAGCACAGCAGGTCAGGCAGCATCCGGAGCAGGAGAATTGACATTTCGGGCCAGAGCCCTTATTGGTCAGACCACCAAGAAAACTGTCCTGCTTTTTTTTCAGAATTAAGGAATGGCATCTTTTCTATCCACCCACGCAGGTAGGTGGAGCCTCAGCTTTGTATCTGGTGTGAAAGATAGCACCAGCAACTCTGCAGCACTCCCTCACTCCTACTGTGCTTAGCTTTTTGGGTTGAAGCCTTGGAGTAGGATTTGTGACTCAGACAAGGTGGTTACCAACCAAACTCCAGCTGACATAACACTATTATCTCCCAACCCTTTCCCACCTCCCCAAAATACAATTAGAAAAACATGATACATGCAAAGGTAAGAAAGCGCATGCTCTTTGTTCTTAGTGAGGTATTGGAACTTTAATCATCCACAAAGCTTGAGAGAAGATGCCATAGGCACCGAGCAGTGATTTTGTGGGGGTGGGGGTTGTTATATTGGTAATGTCCAAATGTCCTGTCAACTTCTTTAGCTCAAAGTCTAGTTCGTAACAGATTCTCAATCTCTGACTCTTCTTTCCCGTGGATCCCTTTACTCTGGATGCCCATGTTTTTCTCTCAATTTTTCAGCTCAACTAATATTGCCCGATTCCAAAAATTGCTGGATGATTTATCATCTATTCATTGGCTAGAGGGGCTCCTGCCAACTGCTCTTACTCCCTTTGTCTGGTTGAATTCATACACCTCAGCATAAACCAGGTTATGACCAGGAACTATTTTAGCCCTTATTCATTGGTGCCACACTGACCAGTACATTTGCTATTGGGAGAGGAGAAAGGTCTACATGAACTCAGAATCTAGGCCAAGATTCTGGTGTGGTGCTGAAGCAATGCCACACTCCTTTTTACAATTGGGACGTCAGACTGAGTCTTATGTGTAACATACACCATATGACATCCTTGACTCTCTCTCAGAGCTGAATCAGAGAAAGTGGAGGGAGCTGCAATTGTATTGAAAGATTCTTAAAGTACTGGGGTGTTCAAGTAGAGGTAGCAAGCAGCAGTGGAAAGTTTCATTTTTGAGTGCAGCTGAAATCCAGACCATCGGAAATTCAGTCAATTTATGTTTGAATTAACTTATTATGACTATGCGTTAAGAACACCATTGCTGTGAGGTAGACAATCATCAGTAATATGTGACTTGCATCTCTTGGGTTTCACTTGAAGACTTTATTCCTTTTTCAATAAGACATATTTTCTTTGGAACAATACTTTTTTAATACCTGTCCCAGAAAAAATGTTTTTCCAAATTAATTCTACCTCTGGGTAATTTAAGGATGCTGAGACGCAATGGAAAAAGAACAGCAGCAAACTTACTGATGGATAGGTTGCAGAACCCAACTTGGGCCACTTATTGAATGAGTCACTAGCTGAGAAATCCACTTTCTTGCCTACTATCAAGTGGGTACCTCTGCGCCAAAACCTACAGACCTGTTCATGTTTTCAGCCATCTGGTTTTATTTAACCAAAGGAACACAAATTATCCCACTTGGACAAAGGTCGAATATTCAAATGATATTTTCCATTATCCCCGGACTAACTGCTGTATTTTCACTTACACCTTTGCCACACACAGCGTTTGGTGAAACCTCTTCAACAGGGCAATCACTGTCACAGATAAATGGCCATTAAAGTGTGAAGGAACACTTTGCAGTTGCCTAGATGGGTTGAAGCTGCAAAAATACTCAAGAAGCTCAGGATAGCTTGGACAACACAGCCCACCTTATCAGCTCATCTACCACCTTACACATTCATTCCTTTCACTGCAGTAAGAATTAGATGAGGAAAGATGTGAGGAGGTTCAAGTGGAGCATAACCTCTGGCATGGACTGTTTGGGCCAAATGGCCTATTTTTGTGTTGTGACTCCTATATAATTAACCTTGGCTCCAGTGTGCTGTCTCTACGATATACTGCAGGAACGTTCCTGTGGTAGTTCCTCCCAGACCTATGTTCCGACTACACAGAGGGACAAGGCTTCAAATCGCATACCCTTCCAGGTTGGATGCATTGTCATTCTACTAATGTCACTCAGACAAATCCTGGAAGTCCCTCCTCAAGAGCATGATCCTTCACCAAATGGCATGAGAAGACAGAACACCACTTTCTCAAAAACGATAAGGGATGGCCATACTTAAACAAAAACACAAGCAGTGGAAAAGTATTTTGAGGTGGGGAATAACGTAGCGAGTGCAGACAAAGTAAATGGCAAGAGAAAAGGTTGCAACGAGTAAATATTTTCAGTTTATTGGATATGTAGTTAATGTAGGAATAGGCAATTTGTCTCATGAGCCTGTTCCTCAAATAAACTAGATCATGGCTGATCCACATCTTAATATCATCAACCATTTTGTTCTGTTTCCATTAGTCCTCACATGTCACAAAATTGATCAACCTCAGTTTTGAAACTTTTAATTGTACCACAATATTTTGGAGAGAATTCCAAATTCCTGTTAATTTTTATTTGGCAAACCGCTCCATGATATTGGTCCAAAGGATCTAATTTGAAGGATTTTCCCTCTTGTTTTGACCTTAGTCCCTATCGGGGAAACAGTTGATCATTACATTCCCATGTCGAGAGGGAAAAAGATTTTGGGGGAGAATTCCTGAGTTTAGGGCCACAGCAGCCACAGACATGGCCGCCAATGGCTAAACAAAAGAGATTGCAAATTTAATGTGTCCTATACAATGCATTTTCAAACAGTTTTACTCCTGGTCTGGAGCCCCCTAGCAGCCAGTGGAGCATATTACTAAAGCTGTGCACTAGATTCAAGGTCAAACTTTGAGAAAAGCTTCTGGCAATAAGATAAACTAGTTGTAAGAGGTGCACAGGTACTTTTCCACTTGTCCCACACCTACCTAGTCTCTACTCATCTGTTGCAAATCCAGCTGGTCTGTATCCACCTGTTCTATGCCCACTTGGTCCCTACCTTTGTCTTATATCTTATTGTTAGTATATCAAGTATCTTTAAAAGACATGCTTGCGATATCTTCATTGTATTGCAGCACGTGACCCAATGATATAAGAATCTCATACTCCAGCTTACTCTGGGAGCACTTGAATCATGTTGCTCTGTGTCACTTGATGTTTCAATGTTAGTCTAATGTACCTGTCAATGAAATCTCTATGCATAACTGCTCATTGTAAGAAATGCCCACTGGATTTTTGAAATAGCTAAATATCCACACCTAGTTTCTTACATCACGAATGATAACATCACCATTACCACGTGAAGTAAAATAACCTGCTGGAAGAAAAATCCACATCAGTATCCACCTGCCCCTGTGTCCTGCCTCGATCAACTTTGTTCCTACTAATCTGGGCCAGTTGGTTCACACCTACTTTGCTTGTAGCCATCTGCTCTCCCCACCCCACACCCTTAATCCCACAATGCCCCAGGATTTATACAGGGAACCTTTTCTATGGTGAGCAGGTGCCTGGCATAAGCAATTGGTGATGGGCAAGCCTGGATGGTCATTTAGTATTTTAAAACGGTTAGCTCAGCCCTCTCTGTGCACATCCTTCCATCTTCCTGAAAGTGGGCAGCAGTCAAATAAATGATGCAAGAATTCTGAAATACAAGAGATAAGCTCACAGGGTCAAGAGCATGCTTAGATGTCAGAGAATTGATGCCTGTCTTTACTGGGATGCAGAGTGAAGAAAACTGCTGGCTCCTGAACTTCTGTATTGACAATTGGCAAAATCAGCATTGTGCCCATCCATGCTCTGGTCAAGAACATGGTGCCAATGAACTTGCATTTTAGGAAAGTCACTTTATTGTTCAAGAGAATTTCTGGGTGGCCATTGGATCAAGATTCAAACAAGCCTCCTGACTCTCCTCCATGTGAAGGTGATGAGAGAGAACAATGGGCTGGATCTCTCTGGGGCTATGTTAACATATTTCCTGAAGGAAGGCTACAGCTAAGCTAATCTTCTGCAGCAGATTTGAAGGTGTTTACACTTTACAATGAGTTTCTGCACAAACTGCTAAATTGCAGTCTTCTCCAGAGATTGATCCTGAAGTCAATGGCACTTGCAACCTTAATTAATGATCCAGAAACTAGGACATGGTATCTTTAAAGAAAGTAATCCCAACACTCCACCTCCCAAGCAGCCAGCCAATGAAAGCTTCCAAACTGCATGACTGACATAGGTCAAATTCCAGCAGTAGTGGGAATGATCCTCAAGTGGTCATGAATTTTCCACTAAAATGTCTCAAATAGCCCATGAGTGGGCAGATCTCCTGTTGCCTTTTCCACCAATTGCAGCAGGAGGTGAGGCTGGATGACACCCAATTTTACTAGCCTCCAATCTGTCAAGATCTGCTCAGAGATCATTAAACAAGCCCATACTCTCTGATTTTATTTTTTTATTTTCACATGAATCTTGAAGTTCTATAAAACTGGTGGACAAACACAAGTTATAAAAAGATGGCACAAGAATTGTAACTTCAGAAATGAAACAGAAAACTGCTCTGTGTCCCATGTACAGCCCTAGCCTTTGGCATCGGACTGTTCCCCTGTCAATAAATAACTAAAATCTTGCTGAAACAAAGGTAGGTTTTTACAGTCATCTTATTTAAAACATTGCACACACCTATTCACTGAGAACTGATAGATTTTTGGCCAGATTACTGGTCTTGAGACCCATTCTTTCACTGGTCACATCTGCAGTTAGTATTACTGCCAATGAAAATTAGTCTCTGCCTCTTATCTACCAGCTACTGCCAAATCGTATTAACTCAAAATGACCACCCTGGACCAGTTGACTGACAGTACTAGGCATATGATAGAGTTCCTGAATGTGCAGCTGTAAAACCCAATTTTGGCTGTTTATATTTTTCATCACACTTTCAAGAAGGGTTCCTTTTCGGGGTGCCCCCTTACTCTAGTAGAACTACCAAATCTTATAGCAAAGGAAGTGGAAATTCAGCCTATAGCTTCTTTGGGAAAGAACTTGTCCACAGCATTGCAAATTCTTGTTTTTCAAATATATATTAAAACTAATTTGATTTCGAACATTACTACTGAACATATTTCCAGCATGCTGGAATTGCTGAATAGTGTAGAATTCATTAAATTAGTTCAATATTTTAGCTCTAAACTTGGTCTTGACATTTACAAAATATTTCAGTCACCTGAGTAATTTTGCCTCATGAAAATATTGATCTGTAACTGCATATGAAGTGCACATTTTAAAGTCATTGAACAGCATCCATGATCACTGAGCACTGAACACAACAGCTAAACAGCTTACTGCTGAGTAGAACAACTATCCAAACCAGCACCACCTTTTTTCTAAAGCCATTTCAGATTTCTGAAGAGTTTGAACTGCACTCCTTCAGGGATTATACTGACGTCGCAGTTCATTATCCTGACATTCTGCACAAGCAATGCAAAGAGTTTCACAGAAGACCACAAGATAGCATCTGTTAGTCTTCATGAGCTGCTATTTTAGGACCCTGGTGACTACTACTTTAAAGGAATAACCTGCATTGGATCTAAGGCAGGGGTGAAATCTACAACTTGAGTGGAAGGAGACAGAAATGATTCTCACAGATAACGTTTGTAAAAGAAGACAGAACTACACATTTCCCCACATTATATTCCATTTGTCACACCTTTGCTGACTAACTTAACCTTTTTGTAACTTCTTGGTGTCCCCCTCGCAACTTAGTTTCCTACAATTCTTTGAGACATCTGAACATTTGGCAACCAAACCTTCCATCCCCTTGTCTAAATCATTTATATAAATTATAAACTGGTGAGGTCTCAGCACCAGTCCTTGTGGCATACCACTTGTGATATCTTGCCAACCTGAGAAAGACCCTTTTACAGATACTTTCTGCTTAGTTAGCCATGCTTAATATGCTACTCCCCAACACCTGAGCTTCCTTTGACTATAATAACCTTTGCTGTGATATCTTACCAAATGCCTTCTCAATATCTAAGTACAGCACAGCCACCCTTATCCAAAGCACCTATTACTTCTTCAAAGAATTCCAACAGGTTTCCCTTTCACTTTCACAAGACCATGTTTAGTTTAGTTTCCCTACAGTGTGGAAACAGGCCCTTCGGCCCAACCAGTCCACACCGACCGTCTGAAGAGCAACCCATCCAGACCCATTTCCCTCTGACTAATGCACCTAACACTATGGACAATTTAGTATGGCCAATTCACCTAAACTGCACATCTTTGGACTGTGGGAGGAAACCACAGCACCCGGAGGAAACCCACGCAGACAAGGGGAGAATGTGCAAACTCCACACAGACTGTCGTCCGAGGCTGGAATCGAACCTGGGACCCTGGTGCTGTGAGACAGCAGTGCTAACCACTGAGCCACTATGCCACCCCTGTTGTCTCTGCATGATTATTTTGAATTTATCCAAATGCATTATTACAATTTCTTTAACTGTAGTTTCTAACATTTTTCCTATGATAGATAGTCTGCAGTTTCCTGCTTTCTGTTTCTCTCTCTTTTTGAGCAAACTTTTATTATTTTCCATTCTAACTCTAAATCCAAGTTCTGGGAATATAAAATCAAAGCATCAACTATTCCTCCAGTCACTCCTTTTAAGACCCTATGGTGTCAGCCCACAGCTCCAACAAATCACTCAATATCATTTTACTGGTAATTGCAATTTCCCCGAAGCTCCTCCCTTCTTTCCATTTCCTGATTTATTGCTAATATTTTGTTCCATCTTCTGGCCCACCAGCTGACTTGGTGTAATGATATGCCTTCTCTTTTAGTTTAACACTTTTGCTAAAATTTCTGGTTAACCAAGGATGGAGTTTGTGCCTTGGAACTTGTCATGCTTGATGGAATGTATCTGTTCCATACATTCTGAAATATCCCTTTAATATATTCCACTACATTCTTTACTGTAACTTTCCAATTCACTTGAGCCAGCTCTATTTACCTTCCCCCATCATTGCCCTTTTTAAGTTTTAAACATAGTTTTGGACTGACTCCTCACTTCCTCAAACTGAATGTAAAATTCTATTTTAACTCTTTTTCTTTTTAAATATCCGTAGAAATGCTTACTGGCTGGTTTTATATTTCTCGCGAGTTTTCTCCTTAGTCTAAATTTTCCCTCCTTATGAAGTTTTTAGTCATTCTTTGATTTTTCTTATATTTTATCCAATCTTCTGTTCTAAAACTGAAAGAACTGCAGATCCTGGAAATCTGAAACAAAATCAGAAAATGCTGCAAAATCTCAGCAGCACTGGCAGCATCTGCCGACAGAAATCAGAGTTAACGTTTTGGGTCCAGTGACTGTTCTTCAGAGCTGATGGTAACTAGGACAAGGATAGTTTTTATGAATAAGATGGAGTCAGTGGAGAGGGGAGAAGTAAACGATAGGTGGAAAGAGAGCCCAAAAAGAGAGGAAAACAGTTGGACCGACAAAGGAGTGGATAAAGACCAACCTAAGAGAATGAATAGCTGCTAATGGGCACTGTTATAGTTGACAAGGTGCTGTGCATGGTAACAGCCATGTAATGATAAAACCTGGTGTCTGTCAGTGGGGGAAAGCATGGGGAAAGCTGCTCAAGTCCTAATATTGTCAATATTAAGTCCAGAAGGCTGTAGAGTTCCCAAGCAAAAAATAAGGTGCTGTTCTTCCAGCTTGCACTAAGCTTTGCTGGAGCACTGCAACAAGCCTGAGACAGAGATGTGGGCCAAGGATGTGTTGAAGTGGCAACCAACTAGAAGCTCAGGGTCTATTTTGCGGACAGAATATAGATGTTCTGCAAAGCTGTCACCCAGTCTACGCTTTGTTTCCTCATTGTAGAGGAACCACATTGTGAGCAGTGAATGCAGTAGACTAGATTGAGTGAAGTGCAGGTAAATCGCTGCTTCACCTGGATGATGTGCCTGGGGCCTTGCGTACTGAGGAGGGAGGAAGTAAACAGGCAGGTGTTACACCTTCTGAGATTGCAGAGGAAGGTGCTGTCGGGAGTGAAGGAAGAGTAGACCAAGGTGTCTTGAAGAGAATGGTCCTACCGGAAGGCTGACAAAGGAGGGGAAGGGAATATGCATCTGGTGGTGGCATCCCACTGGAGGTGATGGAGATAGCAGCTAATGGCAGCTATTGGGGTTCATTACCGTAGATGTGCAATCCCTTTACACATCCATTCCCCAACAGGATGGTCTCAGAGCTCTCCACTTTTTCCTGGAGCATCATTCGCCATTGTTGTTTCAATCTTCTCTCCTGTCGCCCAGCTTTACACAATGATATGCTTTTACTTTAAGGTTGATATAACCTTTAAACTTTTCACTTAACCACGGATGTTGAGTCCACCCCTTGAAATATTTCCTTATGCTTGGAATCTATCTATTATGTGAATCCTGAAATATCCCCTTATAGATCTGCCAGTGGGTCTCTAGTGACCTGTCCCTTAACTTAGATTATCCCTTTCTATTGTGTCAATGGCCCTGCACCAGGTCTTGTCAGCTACCATTGCTTCCTACCCACATAACCACCCTTGTTTAAGTTTAAAATACAATTGTAGGGCCCACTGTTTTTTTCCTTTAATATGTAAAATTCAGTCATCTAATGATCTCTGCTATCTAAGGACACCTTCACTCGGAGATTATTAATTAATACTATCTTGTTGCATCATACAAGATCTTGTATACCCCGCACTCTGGTAGTCTCCTGATCATGTTGTTCTAAGAAAATATCCTGACAACTTTCTATGAACTCCTGATCTGTGCTACTTGAGTCCATCTAACTTTTCCAGTCAGTATATAGATTACAATCTCCCACAATTATTGCTGTGCCTTTCTGACAAGCTGGCATGATATGTTCTATTATACTTCACTCAACTGTGTGGTTACTTTTAGAGGGCCAACACTCCCAAACTGATGACTTGCTTTGATCATTTCTCTTTTCTTACCCAAGGATGGGGGGTTCAAAACTAAGGGGCATAATTTTAAGGTGAGAGAAGAAGTGTTTAAAAGGAACCTGAGGGGCAACTTTTTCACACGGAGGGTGGATCATACCATAGAATCCCTACAGTGTGGTAAAAGGCCATTCGGCCCATTGAGTCCACACTAACTGTCCGAAGAGCATCCCACCCAGACCAACATCCCCCATCCGATTGCTGTAACCCTGCATTTCTGATGGCTAACCCACCTAGCCTGCACATCCCTGCACACTGTGGGCAAGTTAACATAACCAATCCACCTAATCTGCATGTTGTTGGAATTGTGGGAGGAAACTGGTGCACCTGGAGGAAACCCACACAGACACAGACAGTGGCTCGAGGCTGGAATTGAATCCATTCGCAGGCAACATTTAAAAGACATTTGGACAGTACACGAATAGGAAAGGTTTAGAAGGATATAGGCCAAATGGATGAGTTTAGTTTGGAAAACTTGGTTGATGAGTCAGATCAAAGGATCTGATCTATGACTCTAAAACTCTACCTAAACTGTTTCCACATATTGGTTTCCTGAACTTAGATTATCCCTTTCTATTGTGTCAATGGCCCTGCACCAGAACATGTCTTTGATTTGGTGATTCTACATTATCCAACTGTCATGTTGCTATTATGTCATTAGGTCAGACATCTTAATTTCTATTTGCATTGTTAGTTCATCGGTTTTATGAATGTGATGGAATTTCAGACACAAAGCCTTTAATTTTATCCTTTCACACTCTTGGGGATTTGTATTCTTATCTGTTTGTTGACTCTTAGATTCACATTTGCTGTTCTCTCTTCCTGTCATGGTCTGTTAAGGACCACTTAGAGCTTTAGCATGCTGCTGTTGGGATTGAGGGACTGGCCATAGGGCAGGGAGGTGTCCATTGAGAAACACCCTTCCTGCTCTTGCTTTCAGCTCACCTTCCCCTTTCTCTCCACTGTCCACAACTCCCGAACTACACTCCTAGTCAACACATAAACAACTACCCTC
Organism: Chiloscyllium plagiosum; assembly: GCF_004010195.1. Classification (NCBI taxonomy): domain Eukaryota; kingdom Metazoa; phylum Chordata; class Chondrichthyes; order Orectolobiformes; family Hemiscylliidae; genus Chiloscyllium; species Chiloscyllium plagiosum. Next base: position 19,964,324 of record NC_057736.1, read on the forward strand.
TTCCCTGATCTTCTCCAATCCCGTGTACTCTTCCTGCAGCTTTCACAGCCTTCTCCATTGCACTTGTAGTGCAATAGCTGCTGGCCAGCCCCAGTGTGCTAATTCCAGATGAACGCCCACTAGTGACCTTGCCAACTGATATTAGATTTAATGGACCCTCCCTGCAAGAGACAGCACCACCTCAACAAGAACCTGACCTATGATTTGGTAAATAAATTCTCACCTTTTTGTGTTACTTACATCATTTCATTCAAGTACTGAATGTCTTACATAAAGTTATTTCAAAAACAAAATGACTTTGGTTTATCAGGAGATAACTTCAGCTTTTAAAACATAGCTTTTCAACCGTGCATCAACAGTTAAGATGAAGCAGTCCAGGTATTCAGTATAATGACCATTCCAAGCTCATTTTCTTGACTCAATATTAACAATACAAGTTGCCCCAAACCCACAGATTTTTTTCATGAAGGAAATCGCTTTGGCACAAACTCTGACACAGGCACAATTAACGAAGAATTTAAATAAGCAAGGATAGCACTTCTTTGTCAATGGAAATACAGCCTCAGCAACTTACAGCTCATGCAGGATTTAATTTCCTTTCTGTTTGCACATTTCTTTAAAACGCTCAAGATGTGAAAGCCTGTATGCACTCACGTCCTGCTTGACCTAGAGTCATAGAGCACAGAAACAGACCCTTAAGTCCAACTTGTCCAGGCCTACCAGGCTTCCCAAACTAAACTAGTCTCATTTGTCTGCATTTGGCTCACATCCCTGTAAATCCATCCAATCCATGTACCTGCCCAAATGTCTTTTAAACATTATACCTGTACCTGCATCGACCACTTTCTCTGGCAATTCATTCCACATAAGAACCATCCTCCATGTGAAATGTTGCTCCTCAGGCCTCTTTTACATCGTTCTCATTTCACCTTATAAACATTAAGACTCGAGTTGATAAGTGATAAGTAAAATTCATGCTAGACACATGCCAGGCAATGACCATCTCCAGTGTTATATTCAGGATCATTACCATCATTGAATGCTGCCTCTAGGCCAGAATTGTAGATTCAAAGGATTTAATATAGGGATTTCTATACAGGTTTATGATAACTTTGCTGCTTTTCAATCTTATTCATCTCGAAATGAACCCCACCATTTTGTTTCGCTTTCGTTTATAGTCTTGTTAATCTAGGTTACTATTTTTAATGATGGGCCAATCTGTACCCCGCGATCATCATGCTCCCCTTCTCCACTTAGCTTTATTATCTAAGGAGTAGGTTATTGCTTATTTCTCCCTTCACAATGCACTCTTATCAGCAATGACATTAATTTATTAATTGCACACCAATCTGCAAGTTTATTAATGTCTTCTTGACAGACTGGTCTTTCTTGAAGATTTTACCAACTACAATGTGCTTTGTGAAATTTATTTTGTAGGTACATGAGAGAAAGGCATCACTGGCAAAGGCCTCTATGTTGCCCATTGCTAATTACCCTTGAGAGGCTGACCTTCTTAAGCAGCTGCCAGTCCATGCTGTGCAGGTACATTTACATTGCTATTAGAGAGGCGGTTACAGGATTTTGATGCAAGGAGTGAATATATGCCTCAAAAGACCAGCTTCCAACCTCCTCTCACATTTAATATATCTGATTCAGTTCAGTTTCTGGACAATGGTAACCCTTGGCATGTTTGTGGGAAGGGCAAGGGAAATTGGTTCAGAAATGGTAATGTTGTTTGAAAGTCAAAGGGCAATGGTTAGATTCCCCTATGTCGAAGATGCTCATTGCCTGGCACTTGTAGCTTGTGAATGTTACTTATCAGCCCAAGCTGAAATGTTGCCTTGGACGTTTTGGTTGCAGACACGGGTTACTTCAGCATCTGAGAAGGTGGACATGGTACCGAACCTGTAATCATTAATGAACATCCCTGTGTCCGAGAACTTACAGATCTGGAAGCTTATTAATTAAGCAATACATTATGGTTGGACTCAGATCACTATTTTGAGGAATTCACACAGTGAGGTCTTGTGGCCCAGATGATTGGCTTCCAAATAATCAATGGCATCTTCCTTTGTCCTAGTCATGGCTTAATTTCTCCTCATTCTTCCTGACTTGCATTTTGCTGTGACTCTTTTATGTCACAGTCAAATGCTGTCTTGATATCTAGGGAAGTCACCTTTGAGTATGACAAACAGGCCATGCTAAATAACAGGAAGTCAGATAACTTTGGAGGGAGGACAGGGGTAGACTGTTGATAGGGGTAGCTCTCCATATATCTGAGCTCCCAATATCAGTCAAAGGCCTTTGGAAAACTTTAGGTACATTCCCACAAGAGAAAGATAAGCAATTCGAAATAAACATGTGGCCAACCCAATGCCATGCAGGTAACTAATTGAGGCCCGGTGGCTGATAGAAAATAGTTGTGGCCTTGTACGGAGTAAAAAGCAGATACATTTGTTGACTTCAGGATATATAATGTAGGCAATCATTAAACAAAATGTTAAAGAAGCAATCACTGACCAGGTTGTGCAAGGAACATACAATTTTCTTAAATCAGTAAATTATATTTTTAAATTGGCACGGCTGTAGTGATAGAGTGGGTGGGACGGGGAAGGTGAACAGGAGGTGGTGGGAATAATTGAACAACTCCTTGAAAGAGGCTGTTCAGGTTTAATAGGCTGATTGGCCTCCTGCTGTTTGATTCTGTTTGAAAATAACAAACTATCGATGATAATCAAGGAACAGAATTCTAAAAATGCACAAGTAATATTCAATGTTCTTTTATATTTAATTGTTGTACACAGCTTTTTTACTGCACGGTCCCTTCAATGTTTTGTCCTCATAAGGCCTACATAGTATCTTCCAAGCTGGCTGCACAGCATAACGGGAACACTATTAACATCTTTCAGCCGTGCTTCTAGCTGTACTATTGGAAAGGTCCCCAGCTGAGCTTAGAGAGAGGAGACAATTCATGCAGCACTGACTCTTTTTGTATTCATTATTCATCACATGCTCATTCCCACCTTGTGAAATGGAACTCTTGAGTTAAGAGTCATCCAAATTCAGGGCATTAATTCCCTGTGATTAGTTCATAACGAGAAGTGTTAAACTAACAACAGATTCATCAACCATTTCTTGTGCCACTTGCCCACTACACATGAGGTTGCTTATAATTAGTATTATGAAGATAAATGAAGCTAGGAGTTCTTAGGACACAGTCCCTTCCTCTGCGCTGAAAGGTCTGTATTCAAGACCCACCTTCAGAGGAATGTCGTAGCACATTTTGAACAGGTTGGTTAAAAAATCTCTAGAAATGGATGGCGAAATGTGCAGTTCTCATCAACTACAATGATAGGATCCATATTTCAGTTAAACATAAGGCTAGAGATGGTTTCATTAGAGTCAAGCGTGGGGAAGCGGAGTTGCTGATCGAAAGAATGCTTTGATTCGGCTGTTTACCTTTTTTTTTGTTAGCCATTCCTAAGGCTAATTTCCTCAAGTCCAGTTCACAATGGCACTTGTTACAGTCCGTTCTGATATAACACCATAGTTCCGTACTTGTGCGATCTCGCGTTATAAGAAAATTACGCATTAGCAGAGTCACTTAAATCAATGGGGCTGGAATCACATTATAGCCAATATAGTTAAGGAACGTTAGCGTTCTACAGATAATAGTATAAATTCTTCAATCGTGTTAAAGCCAATTCATGTTGAAGAAACACACGTTATAGCAGAACTGACTGTACTTCAAGGCAAAGCAAGCTTGGAGACTGGCCCACAAACAGGCATTGGGTCCCAGTTAAAAACAGCTAACTATCTGCTTCAGCTGTGGGTAAACGAGGCCAACGCACTTGCTTTGACCCAATATGGCAGATGGCACACATACATCCAAAAATGTGCAACTGCCAAGTCTGGGAATTTAGAAGGTCACTTAGCATCTGTACAAGAGAGGCAACACAAACCCAAAGTTCTAAGCTCTGATTTGTGTTCATTTAGTGAAGAGTGAGCTGGGACATGGAGACAGCAAGATTTCACTGGAGTGTAGAGCTTAGTGAAGAGATTTGATGAAGTTGTTCAATATCAAGCTAGGCAGAATAGATAAAATAAAACACTCTCTCATTGGCAGAACGATTGATAATTAATGGACACAGACTTAGATTATTAGCAAAAGTACTGGCAAAATGTGTCAGCCATGGCCTCTGAACATAACATTTCAGGTTGAAATACCACTTGAGCAGAAAAATTAAGGCTGACAGTTCAGCCTGAAGCTAGTGCTGCACAGTTGGAGGTGCCATCTTTCAGAGGAGATGATTAACTGAGACCCCATCTACTTGCTCAGGTTGATGTAAAAGAACCTGGAACAGCTGGGAGTTTAATCCTGGCATCCTGGCTAATATTTAATCCCAACATCACAAAACTCAATGATCTGGTCATTATCATATTGTTGTTTCTGGGAGTTTGCTGCACAAATGAACTGTTGTCTTTCCTTCAACACAACCGTGACTTCACTTCAAAATTAAATCTTTGGCTGGAAAGCACTTTGCGATGGTGGTCATGAATGGAAATGCAAGTCCTTTTTATTTTAACACAAGGAAGAACTTGTTATACGTTTGGATTTGTTATGATATAGGATGTATTGCTTGAAATGCTGTCGATGCAGATTTGTCATGATTTTAAAAATGGCATTGAATAAACACCTGAAGGAAAACATTTGGATGGTATGGGGGGGGGGTCAACAGAGTTGAGGAGTGGGGCCAATGAAATTGTTCTTGCAGAGTGCTAGAATGGGTGCAGAGGGCCAAATGACCTTCTTCTGTACAGTAACCATTTTATGAACATGAGGGAGTTGGCTCAGCATTAAATTCTCATGCCACCCTTTTCAAATGTTTCTCAATAACTAAACTGTTTGCTTCCGAGAGTTCAAAATCATCAGTTATGTGTGTGTGATAGGCCAAGCCTCACAGATATGAGAAGTCCAGATGTGACAAAAATATGTAACTCATATCTTCTGAACAGTCTTGTCATCATTAGAAATGTGCTTCTTTTACAAAAAGCATACACACACTCACACAGATGCTTTGTGAATTATGTGAATTCCGGTTCACTAATCTGTCAGCTGTTTTCAGTTCTAGTATACAGCTTTAATATTGAAGTGTCAGCCTTGCTTCAGCTGTTAAAATTCTCACCTCTAAGTTGGAAAGTCAAGTCCCAGTCTGAAAACGTGAACTCAGAATGCAGGCTGACATGACAGTGCAGTGTTGCAATGCTTAAGGAGCTGTCTTTTGGGTGAGATGTTGAACCATAGCCTTTCATGGCTTTACTGTGAAAAAGAGAGATTATTGTGTCCACACACAATAATCACCCCAGAACCAATATTAAAAAAGAGAAAAGGTTCTGGCCACTCGTGCATTGCTGCTTGTGGGTCTTTGCTGTGCATTTCCTACATTAAAACAACGACCACATTTCAGAATGTATTTCATTTGCTTTAAAGTATTTTGGAACATCCTGGGATTGTGCAAGGTTCTATTTAAATGCAAGTTCCTTTTTCTTTTCTTGACAGCTAACAGTGGGGAAGACGTGTTGATAGTGGATCAAATAACCAACCTACTGGTACTTTTTTTCTTCTATCTAATCCCAACCCTCTTAACTGTTTCAAATGCTTCACTATAATATGTGGGGCTGCAGTCATCACTTAGATCGCATCCATACAGACCTTTAATCATTGACAAGTGGTCAATGTTGATATTGGTTGTTACTGTCATTTGTTGCTTTGTACCTCAAAATAAAAGACACAGAGCTGACTTTTGTCAGAGGCTAACCAAATTCCAATGAATTATTGCCACGCTTCCCAAATGGTTTCTGATACAAGGCCCCACAGAGTTCAATGATACTGTTGCTGCAATGATCATGAATCCACTCTGTGATATTATACTTACGCACGGTGGCTCAGTGGTTAGCACTGTTGCCTCACAGCACCAGAGACCTGGGTTCGACTCCAGCCTCAGGCGACTGTCTGTGTGGAGTTTGCACATTCTCCCCGTGTCTGCGTGGGTTTCCTCCGGGTGCTCCGGTTTCCTCCCACAATCCAAAGATGTGCAGGTCAGGTGAATTGGTCATGCTAAATTGCCCATAGTGTTAGGTGCATTAGTCAGAGGGAAATGAGTCTGGGTGTGTTACTCCTCAGAGGGTCAGTTGGATTTGTTGGATCAAAGGGCCTGTTTCCACACTGTAGGGAATCTAATCTAATCTACATGTTCTAAACCCCAGTACACTGTGCATGGAACTGGCACTCACAGGAAGGCCGAGAGGTAACCTGAGAAAGGCATTTTAAATCATGAATAGGTTTTGATGGAGTTGACGTGGAGGAACCACTTCCACTGGGAAAACCAAAACTAAGGGCCATAAATACAAGATTGTTAGCAGCGACTCTGGTCAGGAATTCAGGAGAAACCTCTTTACCCACTGGGTGGAGAGAAAGTGGAACTTGCTGACTGAGGGGATGGGTAAGAAAAATAACAGTGATTTATTAAAGAGGATGCTGTAGAACTACATGAGAGAGAAAAGGAGTGAAGGATATGCTGATAGGGTGAGGTGAAGTACCTTAGGCCGAATAGACTTGATATACAAACATTGGCAGACAGCCTTTAAACACATAAATTGTAGAACACTCTGTGCTGCCATGCATCATTAAGGGAATTTTTTTAACTCCACATGTGAATTCCCATTTCTTGGCCATCACACATTTGAAATAACAAAACAGTTTAGACAGAAACTAGTAACAAGATGCAATGCACCAATGGAGGACATTGGAGCATTGGCAATCTGCCTACTCCAGGGCCAAACATGATCAGCCATCGATAATCATGGAATTTGAATTTGGCCATCATGCTGAACAAAGACCAGCAACTTTACATTTATATAATGCCCATTTGCATCTCTCAGAAATATCATATACCATGAATTAAAGAGTGTATTTAGGTAAAAATTAACATTGAGGTATCATCTTGCAAATTCCAAAGCGCTTTACAGCTAATTAAATATGTTTCAAATGTAGTCACTGCTGTAAAATAGTTCGTAGCAAGATTCGACAAATAACAATAGGATAATGAACAGATAGCGTTGTCTTAGTGATGTTGTTGATCGAGAGATAAAGATTGACCTGAACACCTTGAGTAAGGTGGTTTCAGTGTAACATCTCTGAAGTTGTACGTCAGCTAGTGCAGTGCTCCCTCACTAGGAGTGCCAAACTGAATTATTTGTTTGAGTCTCCAGTGCAGATCTTGAATCCATGACCTCTTGTCTCATAGGAAACCTGGCCAATCTCTCATGAGTTTGTACTTTGTTACGAAGGCACATTCTGACTCCTGAGTACAAGTGTAACTCTGAAAAATATGTTCAGGTCCCATGTGCATGGAAGTGATTTGAGATCTAAACAAGGATGCTTGGTGTCATTGTTAAAACAACACATCTTGCAGCAAGTCTACATGAGAAACTGAATTTCAGCAGGTGTTATGCAATGCTTTGGCATAGCTCAAAGCTTGCTGATTAAAAAATGTGTGACTGAAAATCACATGCAAAATATGAAGCATTCCAGCAAACAAACAAGGATACATAATTTTAACAAGTGCCTGCTTAACTCATGTAACACAGTGAGGAAAAAAGTGTGTTAAAGTCAAAACTGCCATAATTTATGGCGACACATCATGAACCTAGAATCTTTGCTACATCAATTTCTGATAGCTCACAGGCAAGCTGTGTTTTTTAAAGGTATGTGTAGAACTAAGGCAGAAAATTCTGAAACTACACAAGCGTTTTGTGTTCACCTGAAATATTAGATTAGATTAGATTACATTACAGTATGGAAACAGGCCCTTCAGCCCAACAAGTCCACACCGACCCGCCGAGGCGCAACCCACCCATATCCCTACCCCTACATTTACCCCTTACCTAACACTACAGGAAATTTAGTATGGCCAATTCACCTGACCTGCACATCTTTGGACTGTGGGAGGAAACCGGAGCACCCGGAGGAAACTCACGCAGACATGGCGAGAACGTGCAAACTCCACACAGTCAGTCGCCTGAGGCGGGAATATAAATGGCTTAACTCTTTATCTCTCCTTTTGAGTGATATTATTTTTTAAAATTTAGTTTTCATTTTATATTTAATTTAACAAAGCCAAAAATATAGTGAAACTCAAGACAAAGAACCAATTGGTTTGTGTGATGTCTTTTCAAAGCTCCTCCATAAACAATATTTATTGTTACCTAAAGGCCCTCCTTAAATAAACATTGTAATCTTTAGAACTCTTCCACAGAATTTTCTGCTGAAACTAAACACAAGTCACCGGTTTATAGGTTTCACAAATGAGTATAGTCTCAGCTGCTCATATTCAGCACTAAATGTGACACCTTAATTTGAGATAGGTCATCCATTCCACTTGTTATTTTCTCCTTAGCTGGAAGCTTGTTAAACTCGCTAACTCGTCTAGCAATGCCTCAATCTTCAAAGGCTCATCACCAATATGGCCTCAATCCTCTCTGTCTCCTGGCTCTCCTACAGTTCCACAACTCTCCAACATTTCCCATGTTCCTCCAATCTTGGCTTCTTTGTGAGCCACCAAATTACATCATTCCTCTGCAGATACCTTGGCCCTTAAACTCTGCAGTTTTCTCCCTAAATGTCTTGCAGCTTTCTACTTCTCTCCCTTTCTTCAAGATGCTTTAAAATCTACTCCTTGGACAAAGCTTTTGGCCAACCATCGTACATGTCTTTATGCAACTTGGTGTCAGTGTTTGTCTGATAATGCTCCTGTGAAGCACCTTGGGCCATTTTGATATGTTTAAGGTGTTGCATAAATTCAAGCTTTTGTTCTTAGGAACAGAATATTTACATTACTTTTGGCTGCAAAATTACCTCAGAAAAGGTTACTATCCTTTTGGGTTTCGATGTAAGAGGTGTTTATTGAATCTTCGAAGCCTCAAAAATGTGTCACTGACATCATGCAACCAGCCATTTAACATTTCTTGGAATTGAAGGGAACATTGGTGGGGAGAGCAGCCAATGGAGGTTTTAGGAACAGTAAGTCCTGACACATCTAGAATGGTCAGCCTTGCTAACAGTTATCAGAAATTTGAAACAAAATAGAAATTGCTGGAAAAACCCGCAGGTCTGTCAGCACCTGTGGAGAGAAATCAGAGTTCTGAAGAAGAGTCAATCGATCCAAAAAGTTAACTTTGATTTCTCTCCACAGATGCTGCCAGACCTGCTGAGCTTTTCCAGCAATTTCTGTTTTTGTTTCTGATTACAGCATCTGCAGTTTTTCGGTTTTTATTATAGGGAATTTATCTGACAGGATTAGACAAAAACACAAATGAAAACTACCTTGGTGAGTCCTGTCAGGAAGAACAGCTCTGATCAGCACCTTAATTGAGAAGTTGCCAGAGGGAGGCTGTTGGGTTTGGAGGGTAGTGGTGGGTAAATTCAGACAGACACAAGCCTTAGACAGCAAAGAATACTGGAAGCTGTCCACATGGAGAAAAGACCTATTTCATGGGCCAATTTAACAGTTTTCTCACAAAGTTGTAAATCTGACATTTTTTTTTGTGTTACATCCAGTAGCAAATCTTCAGGTTTATTTAGAAACTAAGGTCATGACAAAGCACAGCAGGAGACATGCCATGCCCCTGAGAGCTCTTCAAAAGAATATTCCAAACAGTCTTGTTCACCCTGCTTTCCTGATAACCCACATATTCAAGCTTTTCAAGACTTCACATTTAAAAAGAGTTCAACAGTAAAGATTTTTTGAAGTAACTGAATAATTTCATTGTTTCAGTTAAAGAAATGGATAGCTTTTGCTCTCTAGACATTTTAATCAACCCACGAAGGCATGTTCTGACACACCTCTGGAGTAGCTGAGGCTTGAATCCAGGCCTTCTGGCCTAGCGGAAAATACATCACCGCTGTCCTACAACAGCCACTCACATTTGTTCTCAATTCATTCTGGATTTATTATTATCATGCATCCTCAGTTTCTGTGGGTGGTTTAATTCCTACAATCCCTATGTGTTTGTTTCTCATTTGTTGCAGTGTAATGAATGCAAAATGTTTGCTCTCCTCTTGCTGTTGAAAATATGACAGATTTTTGGCACATCAAATATGCCATGTTCATATGACAGACGTCAGGTGTAAAAATTTAATGTGGGCAGAAAATATGATGGGCTGGATTTTAGTCAGGGGCACTTTGGAGCCATTTAACAATGCTTGGAGAGATTGATTCCAGATTCCTATTCTCTTTCCCAGTGCTGCCAAATTTCACTGTAGAGGTTGATGAATGCCATGCCTGCACTCTGCACTCCCCACCTGAAGGCTCCATTGTTGGGTTGGCATCTTCAAGCAACCCCACACCCCCTCTGATATTTCCCTGAATTCAGGCCAGCTTTTCTATGACCCATAGTTCACAGCCTTCAGAGGAGTTGTGAACCAAAGGATAACAGTGGGAAATGCTGGTAAGGTAAGGTCAAAATGTCCTACCCAGACCACCTAGACACATTCTTCATGTCAATCAATGCCAACACAAGTCCTCTAGACAATCCCTATTGTTCATCATACTTTACATGCTAACCCATTCCTATTTCATGCCTCTTCCATGCTCATGTATTTGGTGGGCATTCTATTTTTTTCTTTACTTGTGGGACATGGGCATCACTGGCTGGCCAGTATTTATACTGCCATCCCAATTGCCCTTGAAAAGGTGGTGGTGAACTGCCTCCTTGAATTGTTGCAGTCCACATGCCATTAGGGAGGGAATTCCATAACAACATACTTAATGCATTAGGGAGGGAATTCCATAACAATATACTTAATGTATTCATAACATATACATAAATATATCCATAATAATGTGTCATATAATGTACCACAGTGTGGAGTGTTTAAAGCCTCTTTTACTTTAGTTGTGTGTCTGATTGATATTTTTATACAGTTGTAAAACAGTAGATTTTTCAAAGAACATTTCTGAGGTCTTTTTTTCTACACAGTTTGACACTCATCATTAATATTATATGACTAATTACTTATGTCCTTTGTGCATTCCAGGTGAATGGCCAAAGAAGAGGCATGAGTTGACATTGAGTTAGCAATGAGATCATGAGGGACCATGAAGAGTGAGAGAGGGGGTGAAAGGGATGAGGGATGAGGGTTACACTCATTATTTATTGAATCAAAGTTCCAAAGAACTGAGGAGAACCTTCTAACCAATGGGCCTCAGCACTCATACATCCCTCTGATTGCGTAGGATTTGTTTTTGGGGCTTAGCGGGCCCACACCCACAGGTGTAAAAATTGCATATGACCGGGTGCTTTAAACTGAAATGCTTCTACCAAGATGAGCAATTTCCTGACTTGAGCTGCCCCACTTTGTAGAAAAAACATAGATCAATGTTACTTCCTAAGCATAGAATACAAGGACTTCCATGTTGGTTTGGCTCTGTCCCACATCACTCAGTGCCATCACGCAATAAGTTATTGGAAAAGCCATATGTTTTATTTTTAACCAGTCCCAGATACTGTTAAACATGAATTATGGTTTCATGGTTTTATTAATGTACATCTGTGAGTATTTTAAGGAAATACTGAGTACTTATAAAATATTCAGCAGGATTCCCATTCATAAGCAGCAGGACTCTGTAAACATCAAACACGTTATACGCCTTTCATAAATATTGTTGCAACCGCAGAGGAGTAGTTACTATCCGGGAGTAATTATACAATTGGAAAAGCAGATGTCTGAGAATGATGATACAAATGGAACAGCAGATATTTGAGAGTGATTGTACAGGTGCAACAACAGATACCTGGGAATGATGACATAGATGGAATAGCAGATATCTGGGAGTCAAGAGTGTGGCGCTGGAAAAGCACAGCTGGTTAGGCAGCATCCAAGGAGCAGGAGAATCAATGTTTTGAGCATAACCCCTTCATTAGGAATGAGGCTTGTGGGCAAGGGGGCTGAGAGATAAATGGGAGGAGGATGGGGCTGGGGGAAAGATAGCTGAGAGTGTGATAGGTAGATAACAGTGGGGGTGAAGATGATAGGTTGGAGAGGAGAGTGGAGTGGAAGGAAGATGGACAGGTAGGATACAGATGGAATAGCAGATATCTGGGAGTGACTGCACTGATGGAATAGCAGGTATCTGGGAGTGACTGCACTGATGGAATAGCAGATATCTGGCAGTGATTAAACATTTGGAAGAGTGATTCTAAGCGAAAGTGTGCAAACTGAATTGTGAATATCTGGGATTGATTGTATAGGTGGAACAGGAGATATCAGAGAGTGATTATACAGGTGAAATACCAGAATACCGGGTGTGATTATACAGATGGAATATTGGATATCTAAGTGTGACTAACAGATGGAGCAGCAGGTATCTGGGAATGATGATACAGATGGAATAGTAGATATCCAAGAGTGATTGAACAGATGGAACTGCAAATATCTGGGATTGATGACACAGATAGAACAAATAGATATCTGAGAGTGATTAAATAGCCAGAACAGCGATTATATGAGAGTGATTGTACAGGTGCAACAGCAGACATTTGGGAATGATTACACATATAGTACAGTAGCTATATGAGAATGATTCTACAAGTAGAACAATAATTATCTGGGAGTGATCAAACGGCCAATATAGCAGATATCTGCGAGTGATTGTACAGTTGGAATTGCAGTTTGGGAACAACTTTACAGATGGAATTGTGGATATCTGAGAGTGATTATATAAACAGATTAGCACATATCTACATGTCTTTCTCCCACCAGCCAGATTACTTCCTCAAGTGTTTCTGTCACTAGTTATATAGCATCGGTACAATTCTCTTAGCAGAAGACAGAGTGCTTTTACCTCACCATTCCAGAAACAATTGTCCCCATCATAGCATTCACAGTTTAAGCTTCTGCTATGCTACTGTCCAATGTATTGCAAGCACTGATCATTCTTTGGGTGAAGAAGTCACAGATGTCACTCTTACAAGCAAACTACCAAGAGACTAATTTCTGCTCCTTTTTTTCTATTGTCAAGGTTAATTTGGGCTGCATGGCTATATATCTGTAGAAAGCCCTTCTCAGTTGTTGCTTTTCATAGAAAACAATTTGCATTACATACTGTCCTTTTGAAGAAATAAAAATACTCCATGTGTTTAAAGGCAGAAAATGAAAGTAATTGATACTTGGCCATGTCAGGAGAGTTAGGTGCAAAACACTCAGTTGAAAAGATGTGTTTTAAGCAAGCTTGTGCAGAGGGGTATAGAATAACAGAGGAGGGGCTCAATGAGAAAGGATAAAAAACAAATAGAGTTTCTGCCGCCAGTGTTGGGAGGGAAGAAGGAGGGGTGAATCAGAATGGTTCCAAGTCACAACTAACAAAGTATTTTTGAAATGCTCTCTTTATTGTAACATCGAAAGCACAGTGGCCAATTTAAGCACAACAACCTCAAACAAGCAGAAGTGTGATAATGGCAAGATCACTGCTTTTTATTGATATCAGTTGAGGGGTAACTATTGACCCAGGATGTTTGTGTGCAGTTGGAGTTTCATTGTTGCAACTTATGTGGTTGTTGGAAGAAGTAGCAGTCACACAAGCGACTTGGATGACGATGGTTTTCCTGCCCCGATGATCTTCTCCCACCAGATTGCCAACTTCACCAGTCAGCCACCACGTTTCAATGAGTCTCAGTCAGCAAAGAGAATCTGAAGGATTGCAACCCAACCAGGCTGCAGAGACAGTGAAGTATCAGCCAGTCAAGAGCACGTGCTGAAATACTAGTTTTTATCACAAAGCCACAATGTTAAAGCAGGAGACGAGAGTTACTTCAAACTGACACCATGGCAACCTATTCTAGTGTCCAATGATGGAGAAGCTACAGATCTGGTTGTGATATGAATAACCTTTACACTTCATGATAAAAACCAAAATCACATTGCTGCTTTTTATTTCCATGTATCTTACTACTTTCTACTCTTTTTTAGTTTATGATATTTTGGCTCTTGACAAAGAGAAACCCTATTTAAACGAGGAGCATGTGTTCAACGTGCCACCCACGCATACTGCTGGAATACTCACCTCCAGTGTAAATATTCAATGCTGGCCCTGGACAGAGGCCCAGAGCCAAACACCAACTTTTCTGTTCAGCTTATGGCACAGATTTTTTTTTGGAGTTTTCAAAAGATAAACAGAACTCAGCCATCTAGTTCCATTTGCGTCAGGAAACTCAGCACAATGCAAAATAAGCTGCAAGACCAGTACTTGACTGGAAATGTACAAGTTAATGCAATCATCATAATTTTCTCCAGGTCATTTAGGGTTGGTCATAATTGCTGGTCCCAGCAATGATGCCCAGTTCCCAGCAGCGAATAATAAAAGACATGCCATACTTTAATCTCTTGACTTGCTCCCTAACTTTACAAGGAAAGCATCTTAAGAAGAGGTCCAGTTCATGGAGTCCTCTTCTTTCAAGCAGTTTCACTTTCATTGGACCACGCACAAAGACGGTGTTGGAATAAAGTAAGATATGAACCCTCATAATAGGAAACCATGAAAGATGACCAAATTCTTTGTAAAACAACGAGGAACCCAATGAGCATCTTAAAGGATGGTAGCGAGGTAGAGAGGCAGAGATGGAGGAGATTGACACTTCAAGGAAAAAGGAGTCTGTCTTTTATATTCCTTGATGACCTCAGGATATCCAATGAAGAACTTCTGACATGAAGTCACAGTTTATAATGTAAGAAGCAAAGCAACAAGTTCCCATGTTATTACCTTGTCAATCACATTGATGGCATTTGTTAATGTCATGATTAAGTTTAGGAGAAAAAGATGCTTGATATTAAGCACAGATAAATAGGGAATACCACTGACACCAAGGTGTGGAAAGAGAGCTGAGAGACTGATCAAGTTAATAGGCTCTCTTCACAAATAAGAGCTGTGTGTCTTGGTCTATTTCACAAGCTGACTCAGAATCTATTAATGTGCTACTCCAGCAATGTAATAAAAACCTATTTTCCCCTTTTGTAATGATAATTGTGTATAAATACTGACCATGACACCATGGAGCATTCACCTCATCTTCTTCAAAATAGTTCCATAGAATAAGTTACCAATAATGAGAAAATCATTGGAAATGGATTATGAATGACAACTGAAATTGAAGAAAAGTAGTACATAGCCTCTTGAATAAGTGACTGAGGATTACACAGGGCTATTTGTTGAAAACCCTTGCAAACAGGTCATAAGCAAAGTAGCACAGTTCATTGCAGTTGTTTTCCAGCAATTGAAATATAGATGAAGCTAACCAAAACAAAGGAGCTTATGGAAAATTTCAGCATAGATCACCTTTGACCACAAAAGAATGTTAGCTACAGTCAGAATGGGTGAAAATTTTCCCCTAACTTCATCGATTGACAAAGAAATTCAAATAAAAGGTCAATTAAGTGAAACAGCTCACCAGAAGATATGACCAATTAAACATTAGAAATTGCAAAAGTTTTCTACCTCGCTAAGCATCCTCCGGAAATCTATTCACTCTTGAAAATGTAAAGTTTCCGTAGAGTGGCAATATAGTGGAACAAAAAAATTGTTCAACTTAAGGACTCAAGCTGATAAGTAGTGTTGTTAACATAATGCATATGTGAACTTGAAGCAAATGTATTGACCAAGCAATGAAGAATGCGTCAAGGAATTCTGACACAGAAGAATTGGAAATTAATTAGGGTTTCCAAAATTAACCTGAGTAACGTAAAACTTAATATTTCTGCTACATTTTGTTGTCCATAACACCACTGGGCCTAATGACTAATAATAAAAACCAATATTTTAGTTGGGACCTGGAGTCCTGGGATAGTAGAGGACAGCCACATGAGGAAGACTCCCTATGCATTCCCATCAAGTTAAGTTGGGAACAGGATCGGCTGCACATTTCACTCGAAATAATTTTTTTGTCATCAATGGAGTGACTAAGCAAGAGGCTCCAAGGCCCAATGATGGGGCTGCGGGGATCCATGGCCACACAGTGCCATTGATGAATAGGCCTGCGATGAAGCTTCTCCTCCGCCCTTACATTGGAACCTTTCAGCTCCTACCTTCAATGCTGGAAATCTAAGGTGCCTCCACTTCAAGAGCTGGTGACTTGATAGTGACATATAGCACATGGTTGGGATGGTTACAGCATACTGCACACTGAAAAAATACTAGGCTCAAGAAATCTGTACAGACCTGACATCAGGATCCTGACACCTAAAAGAAAACGGAGCCCAAGAAATTCATTCCAGATCAAAGCAGCTTTTTAAAAAACTAATTATCTTAAAATCTTTCTTTGGTTATCAAACTGCCTGCTGGTGGAAATAATTTCAGCTTATCCACTACATCAACACCCCTCATACTTTTATACATCAAGGCGTGACTTTCTATTGATCTGAGGAGAATAATTCCAGTTTCTTTAATCTCTCCTCATCTCTGAATTACTTCATCCTTGGTACCAGTCTGGAAAATCTACTCGGCATTCTCTCCCAGCAGCACACAATCCTGTTTAGCATTCTATTTAGATCCCAAATGTGTATAACCACAGCAGAAGCTCCATTCAGTGTTAACAGCAATGAATAAAGAAACGATTGGGGGATGTGACCTGATGGAGGTCGTTAAAGATTATGAAAGGATTTGCGTGGTAGTCATAGAAATGGAGGGTTGAAAGAAAAAGAATGGGTTTTGCAGAGCATAAGTATACCCAGCATGGATAAAGTGTGCCAAATGGTATTGTAAATTCTAAGTAATGTATACTGCAAAATTTTTACAAACTCAGCCATGTGGTACAGACTACCTTCCACACAGTATAATCATGCCACTGTAAAAACCTCCTTTCTTTACATAGTCATTTTGACTGCATTCTCTGCTGATTCAGCCATTTCCCCTTCTCCTCTGCAGTGCTAACTAAGTGTCAACATTCCAATTCCACATAGACAGAGCATTTTTAAACTACCAAACAAAACACTTCGTAAATTTTTTTCTTAAAGAAAACTGCCAGTTACTGAATTAACAATAGTATTAAGTTGAAATTTGACAGATTATAGGATAATGGGTGCTAAAAATCCCATAATACTTCTGTTTTTTGCATTGCAGGTTATATAAAGCAACAATATTTCACTCTCAACATTGATACCAGTTATGTATCATTCTATGTATTATATATCAACTTATACTGGATGCTCTGCAATTTCATCCTTTAATCTTTCTTTCTCTCCCCTTTGTGATGCTCCTTAAAACCTATGTCACTGACCAAGCTGTCAGTCATCTGCCTAACATCTCATTTTGTGACTTGATGTCAAACCTTTTGCTGACACTTGTGCATTATCTTGACTCCAATGCACAGCTTTTCTTCCTCAGATGTAACATTAAACTGAGAAGATACCATCCAATGGTGCATTCAGCATCAGGAAAAAGACTTCTGTCACCATTCCATGTACAACTAAGAATATACCAAGAAAACAAGTAAACTGGCCATACAACTTACTGTTGCTGTGGAACACTGCTCACAGAGCAATGGCTGCTGCCTTAGTTATAAAAGAAGAGTA
This sequence comes from Chiloscyllium plagiosum, assembly GCF_004010195.1. Lineage (NCBI taxonomy): Eukaryota > Metazoa > Chordata > Chondrichthyes > Orectolobiformes > Hemiscylliidae > Chiloscyllium > Chiloscyllium plagiosum. The sequence continues at coordinate 19,981,947 of NC_057736.1, forward strand.
CATCTGATCGCTTGATAGTGTAAACCCTTAACAATGCCAAAAGGGATGTGAACTTGAAGCTTTTTGCTTTCTACTCATCAGGAATGGGTCTTAAGAAGGTGAAAGCACCAATTTTAATAAATTAATTGAATTGTTTTTTAACAATGTTAAAGATTACATCACTCAGGTAGTTTGCTTCTGCTGTGTCTCTGCTAATAAGACCGTTCTTGTCCTCATATAGAACCCATAGCTCTTGCACAGATGCTCCAGCCAAAACATAAACCACCATTTTTGTGACACCGCATCTCAAATCATGGCCTGTAAAAGATAATCTAAAAACTATTCTATCATGAATGTTAAGCCACACATTCAATTCCGAGGTAAAGGTTACCAAAAAATCCTTTGATCGGCAAAGGTCTTTTAAGTTTCTGAATTTTCATCCATTCTCATACCACTATAATGTTAATTCTGCCCAATATGTTCCATAGATAGTGTCCATTGTCATTCCTAACCATAACTCAGTACAAGTACACCTCCGTGGTGCAAATGATGATCTCAATCAATGCATATTTTATAAATTTCATCCTATGTCTGGACCAATATTGATCCAGCTCTTCTGTGAAGGAATGGATTAACATAACACCTGCCTTATTTCATACAGAACTCGAATTTTCAATTTATGCTGGAACTTTGATCATTTTGAACTTGTGCCTTTCAGTTCACACACAGGGACCAAGTTAAATCTACTACCAGAGCAACATAACCTTAGGCTCTCAACATTTGATAGCATAGAAAGTTAGCGATTCAATTTGATCTCTGACCTTTGTGTAAGATGGCACTTTCTTTACATTCTCGTAGCATTATAACCCAAATCATTAAGAGGAATACTAAACAAAATTTCTTCTCTCAGAGGATTGAGAGTCTTCAGAACGCCTTGCCACAGAGCACTGTGGGGCAAAATCTTTGTGTTCATTTAAAGTTGAGATAGATAAATTCTTGATCAGTCAGGGAACCGAGGATTATGGGGAAAGGGCAAGAAAATTGACGTGAGGAATGTTGGATCAATTGTGATCCTATTGAATGGTAGAGCAGGTTCAAGGGGTCGAATGGTCTCCTCTTGTTCTTATTTCTCATGGTCTTATTAATAAAGTGGTTTTGGTTAATGTTCAAAACTGACCTCACATCTCCTGGATATCATTTCTTATAGCTAAAACTGTTGAATTGACCTTAAACAAAATGGTCATGTTTGCCATAACAAATGAAATTATTAGGCTCACATTTGCCAGAATTGATGACTTCGCCACTGGCACAGGATTAGACAAGTAGATGAGATGGGACAGAGCAGGTTAGGGAAAACGGCCACTGCCAAATACTTAGCATCACAGCAATAAATCCACTTGAGTTTGACTGTTGCTGGGCTACAACTATAACGCTACCACTGAGATTGCTATCAGACTAACACTGTTCATTGTTTCTGCTGCCAGTTGAATATTATCAAATGGAGAGTTTCATTGTTCCCACATAAGGAGGCACAGGTCAAGACAATGGGGTGCCAAGAGAAAAGCGAAACTGGGGCAAGCTACTCTTGCACAATTCCCAGAAGTCAGTTCAGGCTCAGAAAAGGCAGCAAATCAGTGGAGCGTTTGCCCGGTTCTTGCACTGAAGTCTCTGGGATGGGATCCGAAGCCACAAGAGACATGACTCTTTACACTGAGTCATGGCTGACACAAGCAAAATTAGAAATGGGAGGGCAAAGTTTGGAATTGCCAAGATGTTCAGCATAGCAACGTACAAACACAAGGAGCAAGGTTGGGCCACTGAAGCCCTTGAGCATGCTCTGCCAATCAATAAGATCATGGCTGATCTGATACAAAGAAAGACACAACGAACAGAACAGCAGAGGAACAGTCCTTTGGCTCACCATTGGGTATATGATGCCTTTCTCACCTAAAAACATTTTGCCTCTACACAATCTGTATCCCTCTACTCCCTGCCTATTCATATATCTGTCAAGATGCATCTTAAACATCTGATTGCAACAACAAATCTGCATTCCTACCTACTTCAGTAACATTTCACCCTCTTACTTAATAAGAATCTATCTACCTCTGTCTTAAAAATATTTTACCATCTTTTCAGGAAGAGAGTTCCAAACACTCATGACCCCCAGAGAGAACATTTTTTCACCCTCATCTCTATTTTAAATGAAATAACTATCATTTTTTCAAAAACAATACCCTTAGTTCGAGATTCTCCTTCCAGATGAAATATCTTCTCCACAACTTCGCTATCAAGACCCCTAGGCATTGTATATTTATTTTAGATTCCCTATAGTGTGGAAACAGGCCTCTCAGCCCAACCAGTCCACACTGACCCTCCGAAGAGGAACCCACCCAGACCCATTTCCCTCTGACTAACGCACCTAACACTATGGGCAATTTAGCATGGCCAATTCACCTGACCTGCACATCTTTGGACTGTGGGAGGAAACCGGAGCACCCGGAGCAGACACGGGGAGAATATGCAAACTCCACACAGCCAGTCAACCGAGGCTGGAATCGAACCTGGCACCCTGGTGCTGTGAGGCAGCAATGCTAACCACTGAGCCACCATGCCACCCCAAAAGGACATGGTGTTTCATTCAAGTCAAATATGTTTCATTCAAGTCACTATCACAAGAGGAATTAAGCCTAGCCTATCCAACCTTTCCTCATAAGACAAGCTTCCCCCATTAGTCTAGTAAATCTTCACCAAATTACTTCCAACACGTACACACTTTCTTAAATAAGGTGACCAATATAACACACAGTCCTCCAAGGACACTGCCACTGTAACCGAAGTATAGGCCCCCTACATTTGTATTCAATTTCCTTCACAATAAACCATAACATTCCATTCATCTTTCTAATGACTTGTCGTACATGCATACTAACTGTTTGTGATTCATACACAAACATATTCAGGTCCCTCCCAGGTTGGAGCTCTGTAATCTCTCACCATTTAGAAAATACAGCTTTTTTTACATTCTTCTTGCCAAAATGAACAATTTCATATTTTCCACATTATACTCCACTTGCTACATCTTTGCCCGCTTATTTAACCTATCCATATCTGTTTGAAGCCTCTTTGTGTCCTTTCAATGATTTACTTTCTACCTATTTTTGTATCATCAGCAAAATGGATAACCAAATCTTCTATCACTTTATCTAAATTAGTTGTGTAAATTAAAAACAATTGAGGTCCCAGCATTAACTCCTGCATCACATCACTTGCCAAGCTGAACATTTCTGGCTACAGGCTATTTCCTGTAAGCCAGACAATTTTCTATCCATGCCAATGTGCTACACCCTTACCCCCATTAGCTTTTATGTTCTTAAATAATCTTTGATAGTGCACCTTATCAAAATCTTTCTGGAAATTTACATAAATAATTTCCCCTTTATCCTGTACTTCACCAAAAGAGCTCCAAAAAGTTGGGCAAATATGATTACTGTTTCACAAATCTATGTTTATCCTGACTAGATTCTCTAGAATTTAAAAGGTTAAGGGGTCTGCATCTAGGTTTGCTCACTAAGCTGGAAGGTTCATTTTCAGATGTTTCGATACCATACCAGGTAACATCTTCAGTGAGCCTCCAGATGAAGCACTGGTGGTGTAGCCCACTTTCTATTTATATGTTTGGGTTTTCTCGGGTTGGTGATGTCATTTTCTGTGGTGATGTCATTTCCTATGGTAATGTCATTTCCTGTTCTTTTTCTCAGGGGGTGGTAAATGAGATCCAAGTCAATATGTTTGTTGATAGAATTCCAGTTAGAATGCCATGCTTTTAGGAATTCTCGTGTGGTCTCTGTTTGGCTTTTCCTTGGATGGCTGTGTTGTCCCAGTCGAAGTGGTGTCCTTCCTTATCCATATGTAAAGATACTAGTGAGAGTGGGTCTTTTGACAAGAACTTCAACTAGCCACAAAAAGACATGACCTATTCTCACTGGTATCCTTACATATGGATGAGGAAGGACACCATTTCGACTGGGGCAACACATCCATCCTAGGACAAGCTAAACAGAGACACACACGAGAATTCCGAGAAGCATGGCATTCCAATCAGAACTCTATCAACAAACACATTGACTTGGATCCCATTTACCGCCTTCTGAGAAAAAGGACAGGAAATAACATTACCACAGGAAATTACATCGCCAACCCAAGTGTCGGAGAAATTTGCCCAATAGGTTAGAGATCACAAAACACAGCTCAAAGTGAAATTGACAATGTATTGCAAGCGATATCGCTGGAAGAGAAACTGACTAGGCTGACACAGAACTGACACTCTGTACAGGTAGATCAGACTTTCTCTTCCCAGAGCTGAGGATGAGGCCAGTTTTATAATAATGCTGCACAATAAGGCTGATTAAGAAATGGGAAACTACAACATATCTGGAAATGGAGTAATTTAGTTACAAGGATGCTAATTGGAAAACAGTTATCGGATGAATGCCCTGTTCCTTCACACAATGCAACATCTTGACAGTATCGATGGCTCCATTCCTCTTCACAGGTAGGTGTTAATGTCTTTTCTGAAGTGGTGAGGTGCTTCCATTGTCCTGTTCCTGGAGCATGTCCTTACTGGTGCCTCTCTGTCTGACCTGCTCTTTGTGTGGCTTTGGTATTACTGGGTTGTGAAACTGCCCTTGGGTCTTTGAGATATCTATGGTGCTCTGTCATGCTCATGGGACCTTAAAGTGTATTCCCTTGTCTGCATGCTGTCTGATTCAGTTTGTGAACTGCTTGGGAATTCTGGATGTTTTGATACAGTTTGGCCAGTTTTGCTTTTGATGTGCCTATTACAGGTTAGCAAGTCTTTTCCCACACCAAGGAAACCCAAACATATAAATAGAAAGCGGGTTACACCACCAGTGCTTCATCCAGAGGCTCACTGAAGATGTTACCTAGTATGGTGATAAAACATCTGAAAACGAACCTTCCCACTCAGTAAGCAAACCTACATCCAGAACCACAACCTGAGCTACAAATCTTCTCAAAACTTGCTAAGGTTAAGGGGTGATTTCATCATAGTCTTAAAGATATCAAAAGGAAAAGACAGGGTAGATAAACTATTCCACTGGTTGAGGTTTCTAGAATTAGGAGCATAGTCTGAGAATTAGGGCTGGACTATTCAGTAGAAATGTCAGGGAGCATTTCTACACACACAAGCCTGAAGATATTTGGAACTCTCTTCCACAAATGCCAATGGGTGCTGAATCAGTTAATTTTACCCCTGAGTTAGATAAACTTCTGTTCAGCAAAGGTTTTAAGGGATATGGGCCAAAGATAGGTATATGGAGTTAGGCCACAAATCAGCCATGATCTCATTGGATGGTGCAACAGTCTCAAGAGGCTGAATGGCTTACTCCTGTTTCTATGTTCAACCAACCCCCTAAACAGTTATTTTAAGATGCTAAGATGAGGTCTAATAGGACAATGGCAATTGTTAGCCCATAGCTCCAAAGATTTATGCAGTATCACTGCTCCATTAATTGTGATTTTCCTGAGTTCCTCCCTGAGTTTCCTGATTTACTGCTTCTAGAGTGTTACTTGTGTCCTCTATCATGAAGGTTGAGGTAGATACCTTTTCAAATCATCTGCCATTCCTTACTTTCCATTATTAATTCCCCAGTCTCACTTTCTGTAGGACCAATGTTCACTTTGTTAATTCTTCTTAGTTAAATAATTACACAAACTCGTATCATCTGTTTTTGTATTTCTGGCTAGTTTTCACCTTCCGCATTAGTTTTTGACCATTCTTTGCTGTTTTCTAAATTCTGAACAATCTTCTGATCTACATGTCTTTCCACAATTAAATGCATTTTCTTTTAGTTTGATACATTTTTAATATGTCCAGCTATCCATTGATAGTGAATCTATCTCTTGGAGCTTTTTTAACTTGTTCGAATGGATCTGTTCCGTGCATTTGAAATGTACTTTTAAATGTTTTCCATTGCATTTCTATCAACCTATCTTTTAACCTAAGTTGCTAATTCACTTTTGCCAGCTCTGCTTTCATACCCTCATAATTGGCAGCTTCCAGTCATTCTGAAATGCACTGTACCCTTTAAGACTTAGATTCTAATCCATGCCATCCTCTCGCCAGGTCTTTTTATTAGCCATCAGATTGTACTAGTTCATTTCTATTTGCGATTTTAATTCAACTTTTTTTTTTCAAATCTTATAGATCATTCAGTTTTATCCATTGTAAATTCTAATCTACTGGTTGACTCTTAGATTCATAATTTGTATCCTTCCCTTTCTAGTTATCATTTACAAATTTGATACCTCTTTGGTCTTGACTCTATTCTTTGATTTATTGTATTTTCTCAAATTTGATCCCTTTTCCCCATTAATTAACTTAAAGTCCTCTCCACTTTTCTTGTTTTGCAGTCAGCAAGATTGCTGACCCCAGTATGGTTCCGGTGGAGACTGTCCTATCAGTGAAATCCTACGTTCCCCAGTACTGGTACCAATGCCCTATGAAGCATTTTTCACCGTCTGTAGCTCATAAACACTGAGCCAAAGTTGCTCAAACTCCAAACACTTGTCCCAGACATGTTTGCTCTGCACCAAACCGCCATCCAGGAACTCCGATTTGATGCAATTGTGATATGTCACCAGTCCTTCCACTCTTAAAGTTTTCCAATTATTCTTTAATTATTTTATTCATTTCTACATTTAGTTGTATTTTGATATATTTTATTAACCTTAAATCAGTTGCTGTACTCAACTGAACGTTAGGATTAGAATAAAACTTAGTGACTTAATAGATACTCACCAACCAATCAACTTCTTCTCCTGTAGCAGAGTAAGAATCAATTCCTAAGTGTAAGTGAAAACTACTTACCATTGCTAGACATGGTTGTGCCCTGAAATGCTCCACAGTAGGGCAAATAAGCAGCCAGAATAAAGATTGGGATGAGGGTCTTCACATTAGCAGGTGTTTTGTGAATAATGATCTATTTGTGTTTTAAAATGCATTCATGAAGGAAAGTGATTCATTCATGTCAATAACAATGCACTGCATGCTGCGTCTTTAATTACGAAATGGGCTATTCATTTGTCCTTCACTCGAGAATAACTCATAGAATAAAGGCAATAAAATGCTAAAATGCCCACAGTGTTAGGTGTGTTAGTCATGGGTAAATATAGGGTAGGGGAATGGGTTTGGGTGGGTTTCTCTTTGGAGGGGCGGTGTGAACTTGTTGGGCCGAAGGGCCTGTTTCCACACTGTACAGCATCTAATCTAAAATAATGTACTGCCTCTATCTTTCCAAATTGCAATGATAGTTGTTTCTCTGTTTCCTTTAACAGCACAAAGGGAGAGAAGAATGGGTGCCAGTGCAAAGACCCAATGAAGTCAGCCTTTTGCAGCCTGGTCAGTGGAAAATACTAACTCTCTGCTGTCAGGCCTCTCATCTGCAACTATACAACATCCAAAATTCATGTGGGTCAGCACATCAGTTGATATTAAACTAAAAACCACACTCTGGCTCGTTACTGTAACCTAACCTATCTAACCTATCATCTTTACCCTCACCTCCATCCACCTATTGCACTCTCAGCTATCTTCTCCCCAGCCCCACCCCCCTCCCATTTATCTTTCCACCCCCGAGGCTCCCAGCCTCATTCCTGATAAAGGGCTCTGGCCTGAAATATCGATTTTCCTGCTCCTCGGATGCTGCCTGACCTGCTGTGCTTTTCTAGCAACACTCTCTCAAGTCAAATCTGCTTTGGCAATGCTCCTGTGAAGTGGTGAATTTTGCAAAGTTAAACCTATTACATAAAAGGATATTGTTGATGCGATCTTACCAATCCTCTTTTTGGCCCAAGTTATGTTTGTTGCACTTAGTGGGCGGCACGGTGGCACGGTGGTTAGCACTGCTGCCTCACAGCGCTAGAGACCCGGGTTCACTTCCCGCCTCAGGCGACTGACTGTGTGGAGTTTGCACGTTCTCCCCGTGTCTGCGTGGGTTTCCTCCGGGTGCTCCGGTTTCCTCCCACAGTCCAAAGATGTGCAGGTCAGGTGAATTGGCCATGCTAAATTGCCCGTAGTGTTAGGTATGGATGGGTTGCGCTTCGGCGGGGCAGTGTGGACTTGTTGGGCCGAAGGGCCTGTTTCCACACTGTAAGTAATCTAATCTAATCTTCTCTGCCCAATCTTAACTGTTCCTCCTTTCATCAATTCTGACAATATGGTTTTGCACAGCTTTCATTCTGTAAGTTGATGGACAGCACTGATTAGATTTCCACCATTGTATTGATGTACCTTGTTACAGTAATCTCCACCTCCTGAAGAGAGTTTTTGCTGAACAGCAGCCCAACAGCCCATAAAACCACACTCCTGCTTGCTACTCTAAGTAAATAGACAAGGTCTTTTCCCTTTGGATGGGGGAGTCCAGAACTAGAGAGCATAGGTTTAAGGTGAGAGGGGAAATATATAAATGAGACTTAAGGGGCAACGTTTCAAGCAAAGGGGGTGCGTGTGTGGAATGAGCTGCCAGAGGAAGTGGTGGAGGCTGGTACAATTGCAACATCTAAAAGACATCTGGATGGGTGTATGAATAGGAGGGGCTTGGAGGGGTATGGGCCGGGTGCTGGCAGATGGGACTAGATTGGGATAGGATATCTGGTCAGCATGGACGAGTTGGACCAAAGGGTCTGTTTCCATGCTGTACAGCTCTATGACTCTTATAGGGAGACTAACAGTACAAGGGGTTCCATCATTTGTTGGTGTATTCATTGCAGTGCCTTCTAAGATTACGTACCTAGACATGAGCAAGCATTCTGTTTGTAACAGTTGCTTTTGGTTGATAAACTCTTGTCCGTCTGGGAAAGCAGGAACCAAATGGAAAATCATTATCTAAGCATTCACTGCCTGTAAATAGATATTGTTGTTGGTCCTATCATTCGTCCACAACCAAGCTCCCCCTGTGCCAGTGTTAGCTGACAGATATCCAGCAATCAACAAAGCAAAACCATTCTGGAAGAGGGAAATGAGCAAAGCATGACCCATAGGTCTGGAGCACTACGTATTTGGTACATTGATCCCCAGCAATGCACAGTCCTCTGTGTGACAAGGTGATCATTGGATCTCAGCTATGGCTCAGTGGGCAGCGCTTTCTTCTTTGTGTCAGAAGATTCCAGTTCGAGTCTCATTTCAAAGCGTAAGCACAAAAATCAATGTCAGCACTCTAGTGCAGTACTGATGGTGTACTACACAGTTGGAGATGCTGTCTTTAAATGAGATGTTAAACTGACGCCCAGCCTGTCTGCTCATTTAGTTGTAAAAGATCTTGTGACATTGCTTTGAAGATGAGCAGGGCATTATTCCGGTAACCACCCATCAGTCAACATCACAAAGACAGATTGCCTGGTTGTTATCACGTTGGTGTTTAAAGGAGTGCACTATGCCCAAACTAGTTATCATATTTCCTGCAATACAGCAGTGACAATATCTTTTTACCGATGGAGCACAGTGACTGCTGACAGCAGCACTTCTGAAACACAACAGGCCTTGAGGTTCAACCACACAAATTATGAGGGGCCTGGGTTTAATTCATTTTGTTCTGGAGCTCGGAGTAGGTACAAGCACAGATAAGGAAAGTGAAGGATTACTAGATTTCCGATTTCCAATAGCTGTGGACAGGATCAGGGTCAGCAATGGTGTCCTCAGATTTATCATCAATAACCTCCTTGATGAACAGCCATTCAAGCTAGGCATTGCAGGTTGGCTGTATCCCACCAAGGTTTTGATGACTTCAGAATGGAGGTAGGTGGGGAAAATCAATGCTTAGAACAAAAAGGGCAAATCAAAGTAGCAAGACGTACTGCACCAAATAAATCAATATTGATAACTGTGGGAAACATATGGATTCACTTTCAAAATGATACTGTACTCATCAATCATTGAAATGTTAGGTGTTTTATTTTATGGAAGAGCTACATTATGAAACAGACTTTCCTCAGTTAGGGGGTTTATCTGTTGTGGGATTAGGACAGAACTTCCTTTCATTTAATAGAAAGGTGCATTAAAGCTTGAGCTACTCAAAAAAATCCCTCTGAAGGAATCACAAAATTAACAAATATAATTGTGCACTTAAAGTACCATTCAGAATTTGGAGTTTTGTCAAATGAAATGTAAAGGTTTGTAAGTACACCAGTGTGCTCATATAATCAGAGCACATAAATCACATCGCTGGTGAAAGTGTGTGTATGTGTGTGCTTTCGAGTGCATATTTGAAGTTGAGAGTCTGGGTAAATGTTTCCGTGTGAAGTTAGGTATGTGCATGTCTTCTTATATGTAAACATTTATATGTTATATATATATGCAAACATGTGTAAGTGACTGCATGTTTTCTATGTATAGGAATTATGCATGTTTGAGCACCTTTGTAAGCATGAGTAAGATTCTATGGACAGAATCTTATATCAGGGAGAGTGATGACAGCAAGTCAGGAAGATGTTGCAGATTGCAGTGAGAGTGGTAGAGCATGAGCCTTGGTGGGAGGTGGGTACAGTCACAGAGTGGGTGTGAGATATCAGATGATGGGATTTACACCGGTGGAATGGAGAAGGACATTAATCTTCTTCCTGCACTGCTGGGCAATCCTCCAGATGGCTGAGACTGCACTGACCTTGGTGGCATTCTTAGACCAGACTGGCATGGTTTGCTCTTGTGGCATCCACTGTAGGTCCTGGTAAAACATTGCTGCACTGCCCTGTCCATCAGGACTGCTAGGTCCCTGCCTGCGAAGCGGGTGCCAAGTTTCCCTTGTTTGTTATGTCTGGGGCATCTTTCAGAAGCTGTGCAGTGCGGCTCCAGGCTGACAAGGCTCGTCTGGATGTACGTTAGGGTCTTAAAGTTGGCATGGGCAAAGGGTTGCCAGTCTCTCAGCATGTGAGTGGTGACTTGTTCCGGGAACAGCACCTGGCAAGATGGGGCAAGAAGCAGACTCAACCTATACTGTGGAGATGGGGTAGGTAGTTAATGAGGTGCACTTCGTAAAATACAGTGAGAAATCTTGCTGGGTCTCACAGTGAGAATCCCTCCAAAAATCTAAATGCAACACACAGCCAAATAAACCATATGGTTCAGCACACTGATTGTTTATGTTAGTGTGAAAGATGTCGATATTTTCTTTCATATGAGTATGTTATATGACGTGTCTACTTGTATCTGTGCATATGTGTTAAATACACATGATGGTAAGATGAGTGAATGTGGCTGTATTCATTGGGTGGACAAAGGATAATAAGATCACAACTTTTTATTTTCTGTATTCTTAATTGTGGTTTGAAATAGGAAAAGGATTGTTTAAAAACCAAAGATTTTGGAAAGGATTGCTGACCTTTTGTAAATGCTATTTAGACAACTGTTTCTTCAAACAGTGGGGAAGTCTGCAGATGGACTAGAGCCAAGGAATGTGTACAAAAGAGGATTCTGCTGGCAATACGTAGCTGATTGGTTTGTGGAATCGTGACCCACTGTTGATGACAAAGGTTTTCTGCCTGCCAGTAACAATACACTTGGTTCAAGGTAGCTGAACAGCTTGTGGGTGTGAGTATTTGGATCACAAGTCATCTAACCTCCAGAGAGGAAGGTGCTGTTCTTTCCTCTGCAATACCAACACCTGAAGTCTGAAGTTAGCCAGTTTATTTCCCTCAACAGTTGCTTTAGACCAATAAGTCAGAGGTATTAGAAGTGCAAACCAGTCAGTCTTTGCCTCCTGCACAGAAATGGAAGTACTTGGAGAAGGAAATTTGAGGACAAGTTAAAAGGGTCATCTCAGCAAACCCTGTGGATAGGGGCCATAAGACCATAAGACATAGGAGCACAAATTAGGCCATTCAGCCCATTGAGTCTGCTCCACATTTCATTCATGGTTGCTAATTTTCTCAACTCCATTCTCCTGTTTTCTATCCGTAACCCTTGATCCCCTTGACAATCAAGAATCTATCTGTCTCAGTCTTAAATATACTCAATGAGCATTGAACTGCATTCCCAGACTTTCCTTCCATTCATGACATCCATTTTTTTTGTGTCTGTCTGTGTATGTGTATGTAAGGGGAGTTTTCTAAGGTGGTTGGAATTTTAGCCAGTAGAGCTACATATCAACAATTCATAAATGTTTCCCTGTAGTTAGAATCTAGTTATTCATACTGAACAGTAATTCTTGTGGGCGGCACGGTGGCACAGTGGTTAGCACTGCTGCCTCGCAGCGCCAGAGACCCGGGTTCAATTCCCGCCTCAGGCGACTGACTGTGTGGAGTTTGCACGTTCTCCCCGTGTCTGCGTGGGTTTCCTCCGGGTGCTCCGGTTTCCTCCCACAGTCCAAAGATGTGCAGGTCAGGTGAATTGGCCATGCTAAATTGCCCGTAGTGTTAGGTAAGGGGTAAATGTAGGGGTATGGGTGGGTTGCGCTTCGGCGGGGCGGTGTGGACTTGTTGGGCCGAAGGGCCTGTTTCCACACTGTAAGTAATCTAAATCTAATCTAATCTAATCTTGTCAAGTGCACAAATCTGCTCCACGTTTTCTGTCAACCTTGGTCTGAAGGGCAGGTACTTTATGTACTTTTATAAAATTGTTAATTATTTAATGACTGGGAATAGAAACTCTCAATTATCAGTGCAATACCCCAGTGAGGTGTAACAATAACATTAAATCATATTAAACCACAATACACCAGCAAGATAGTTTTATTTAGTCAGGGTGAATATTCTTCTCTGAATCATCTTCATGTCTCTTTTGAAGCTTTTCCATCCCTGGGTACAACTGATAAGCAGATAACTAACTCAGCTACTGTTGATTCACACCCCCAACAATCCACATGGAGGGTAAACAAAGTCAGATTGGACTCAGAAGTTAACTCTGTTTTGCTCTCCCCAGATGCTGCCAGATCTGCTGAGTTTGTGGTTTTGTTTGTTTCAGATCTCCAGCATCTGCAGTTCTTTGTTTTATTAAATCAGCGGAGATAACCATTTCTCAAATATTGGCTTAGCCCCTGCTCAACAATTGACAGGAAACCCAATGACAAAGGTGAAGCTAGATGTAAGTTCTTTTGAATGTTGCTCATTCATTTCACTTCAGAGCTGATGTAGTACATAACAAGAGAAATAGCAATACTTACACATGTTTTTAGCCTCTAGTTTGGGACGATAAACATTTATGTTTTCTACAGGCATCCATTACACAAAGCAAATCAGCCAAATATGGTCACTTGCTTTTGAGCTGAAATTGCATTTCGTTACTGATGGAAGAGGAAGGTTAGATAACTAGTGAGATAATTTCCCGTAATTCTCACCTGTCAGTTGTCCACAACAAGAGGTGTGTTTAGAGGGAGCATTCTATCTCTTTGGTCTGTTGTGAATTTCAGTAGGCTTTCAGATAAGTTTAAATCCAATGACAAGATAAAGGTTTATTCACACAGCATCCCAGCATGTAAATGTAACCAACACAGACATGTACAGGGTAAAGATGGGTTCAACAAAACAAAATATGCAGTTTGTTTAAACATATAGCACATAACCACTATCACATTGATAGTGAGCCTTTTCAGGTCTACACAATATTGGTCTGGATGGGTTCCCCTTTGTGTTTCATTGGAGAAGAATGAAAGTTAAAAGTCTTAGCATTTCCAGACAAATGTATGACTGGTCTGTAGAACTGAATCACTTCAAATAAAACTAACTACTCACTCTTGTGATGAAGGAGCGGTGCTCCGAAAGCTAGTGCTTCCAATTAAACCTGTTGGACTATAACCAGGTGTTGTGTGATTTTTAACTTTGTAAACCCCAGTCCATCACCGGCATCTCCAAATCATACTCACTCTTGCACTGCCTGAGTTAACCCACCTTGGTTGAGGCTGGGCTCTAACCTTTTGGCTTTAGGAATTGTCTCTCTAGTTCTATGGCTTTCCAGACTGACTGGTTCTTGGAATATTAAGTTTGTTTTCCTGAAGACAGTTTTGGTTACACAATCAATACTTCTATTGTCCACCCAGTAAGGTTTGGAAATCTAAAGCCAATGCTATGCAATGGGAAATGGATGGATGGGCTATTCACAATAGCTTATGATGAATTGGTTTCTCCACATTTCATTGTTAAGTTTCATGCTCAGAGGCAGTAGCTCTAGGAGTCCATAGATTTTGACTTGTGGCTGAACTCACAAACAGTAGATGTGAATTTTGCAGATGTCTATTCAAGGGAGGGAACAAAACCTTATATTTTAAGAAGCTTCTGAAAGCATGTTCAGACATGAGTTAATCTTTCACCTGTGCAAAAATCACAGATGGTCATCAATCCTTTAGCAGCCATTTTGGGTCAAGATAAATTGTCCATAAGTGACATTATTCATTCATTTTCTTTGAAATAAAAAGGACAATTGTCTTCATGCAACTTGGCATGTGTTGTGAGTGTGACTATTTCAATTAATACCAGCAGAAATACTGATGTGAAATCATGGCTGATCTCAAGGTCTTCCTTAATATAGTTTAACTTCCAGTTATAGAAAAGCAGAACTGATAGTCTAATGAATGACTTCTAAATAGAAGCAAAGAGGCCTCTTGTAAAATTCATGATGCAGAGTGATAATGCTCTCTCTTACTTTTGGAAAGAAGATGAGAGTGCTTAGGAAAACTCTCCTAACAAAGGTGGATTACTGAGACTGATACAATCTACACTTAAACCCTAATGGCATAATTGAAATTCTCCAACAATTCAATTAATTTCAGCACTAAATCCCTACTCACACTGTATTTGTTGCTTATTTCAGAATATTGGATAATTAATTCTTTTCAGTGTAAAAAAGGTTTTGCATGTTAGGAATTTTGTTTTATTCCTTCATTGTGTGTGTGTGTGTGTGTGTGCGTGTGCGTGTGTGTGTGTGTGAGTGTAACTGGCTGAGTCAGCATTTATTTCCCATCCATAATTGCCCTGGTGAAAGCAGTGATGAGCTGCCTTCTTTAACCACTGCAGTCCTTCTGGTATAGCTATACTGAACAGTGCCAGAAAGGGAGTTCCATGATTTTCACCCAGTGATAGTAAAGGATCACTGGTCATTTTGTTCGAAGGCTGGACAGGGAGTGGTTTGGATGGGGACATGCAGATGTTGGGCAAAAATGAGTACTGCAGATGCTGGAGAGAGTCAAGAGTGTGATGCTGGAAAAGCACAGCAGGTCAGGCAGCATCCGAGGATCAGGAAAATCAACATTTCGTCAAAAGCCCTTCATCAGGAATGAGGCTGGAAGCCTTGGGGGTGGAGAGAAAAATGGGAAGGGGATGTGCTGGGGAGAAGGTAGCTGAGAGTGCAGTAGGTGGATGGAGGTGGGGGTAAAGGTGATAGGTCGGAGGGGAGGTTGAAGCGGATCGGTGGGAAGGAAGATGGACAGATGGGGTGGGTCATGAGGACGGTGCTGAGCTAGAAGGTTGGAACTGGGGTAAGGTGGGGGAGGGAAAATAAGGAAACTGGTGAAACCATAGGGTTGAAGGGTCCCGAGGTGGAAGATGAGGCATTCTTCCTCCAGGTGTCGGGTGGTAAGGGAATGCCGATGGAGAAGGCCCAGGATCTGCATGTCCTTGGCATAGTGGGAGGGGTAGTTAAAGTGTTCAGCCATGGGGCAGTGGGGTTGATTGGTGCAGGTGTCCCGGAGATGTTCTCTGAAGCACTCTGCGAGTAGGTGTCCTGTCTCCCCAGTGTACAGGAGACCGCATCAGAAGCAACCGATCCAATAAACGCCATGTGTGGAAGCGCAGGTGAAGATTTGATGAATGTGGAAGGCTCCTTTGGGGCCTTGGACAGAGTGAGGGGGCAGGTGTGGGTGCAGGTTTTGCAATTACTGTGGTGGCTGAGGAAGGTGCCGGGTGGGGAGGGTGGGTTGTTAGGGGGCTTGGACCTGACCAGGTAGTCGTGGAGGGAATGGTCTTTCCAGCACCACACTCTTGACTCCAACATGGTGTCCCAGTGTATCTGCTGCCCTTATTCTTCTCGGTAGTAAAGATCATGAGTTTTAAAGATGTTGCTGTTGGAGACTTGATGAGTTGCAGCGATGTATATTGCTGATGATACACACTGTTGCAACTGTGTGGTTATGGTAAAGGAAGTGTATAAGTGATGCATACAATGCCAATCAAATGGGCTGCTTAACCCAGGATGTTATCAAGCTTGAGTATTGTTGGAGCTGCAGGCGAGTCGGGAATATTCCCTCACACTGCTTAGTTATGCCTTATAGAAAGTGAGCAGATATTGGAGAGTGCTGGGGGCGACCATTAATGAGAAACTGAATTGGTCCAATGATATAAATATCCAAGCTACAAGAGCAAGCCAAGCACTAGGAATTCGACATTCAGTAACTCAACCTTTCAAGTCCTCAGAGCCTGTCAAAGGCACAAGAGAGAGAGGAGTGGTGAAATATTCCCATTTGCCTGGATGAGTACAGTTCCAACAATACTCAGATAACTTGACAGAATCAGGACAAAACAGTCTGTTTGGCGCCAGATCCACCACCTTAAACGCTTATTTCCTATACCATTGATACACGGTAGCAGCAGTGTGTCCTGTCTACAAGAAACATGACAGCAACTCACCAAAGACCAGTCAACAGTAACTTCCAAACCTTCAACTCCTATCAACTAGAAGGAAAGTGGCAACAGGTGCATGGGAATACCACCACCGGCACATTCCCTCCAAGCACGACACCATCCTGACTTGGAATTTTATTGCCTTTTCTTTACTGTCACTGGTTCACCTCCCTTCCTGACAGCATTGTAGGTCTCCATGCCAAAGAAGGCAGCTTTCTCAAGGGCAATCAGGAATGGGCAATAAATGCTGGTCTAGCCAGTGAAACCCTCAATCTGTGAACAAATAATAAAAACTGCATCAAACTGACTCACTGTGAAAGTCAGGGTCCATTCTCATGTGCTGTTGCTGTAACTTCAGAAACTAGGTTGATCCAATGGGTATATTGGGACCTTCCTTTGAGCATATCTTAGCGCCTGACCCTCTGACCTGCTTCAAGCATAGCTATCATTATAAGTTTGGGACAGAGGATGGAGTTGGAGACATGACTGTAGTAAAGAGATTCTACTTTGGGAATTCTTAGACTCTAGGCATCCATTGAATCCCTGTGGGTTTGGCCCAGGGAGGCCTAGCCCAAATCACTAGTTACTCTGTTCCACTTTTGGACTTGGTTAGGATTGTGACTTGACTTTTAAAATTATGAGCAAGAACTTTCAAAGCAATTTTTCACATGGAATCCTTAGTATATGCCAGATTTGTTTCTGGTATGGGAAGGGGAGGAGAGGAGAGGAGAATTTGACCCATTGTAAAAAGATACAACCTTTGACCATGCACCTCGTACTCCAGCATGTAAGGTCTGCCTGACCCATTGTTAGTGATGTTGAAGTCTATCATGAAGAGGCTAATTAGACAGTGATCCCACCAGCACAGAAGATGTATGAGGTTGGTTGGTTCTCATTGGCCGTGTCCTAGGCACAGGACTTTTCAAGGCCATCAGTCCAGGAATTTCAGATCTGCTGAGCTTATCCAGCACTCTCTGTCTTTACTTTAAATCTCCAGCATCTGCATTATTTTTACTACAAGAACGTCAATTGTTAAGTGCACATAGCTGCTCCAGGATCAGGAGCTGAGATGCTCCGGCAGAACCCAAACTGAGTGTCAGTGAGCAGTTATTGCTGAGCAAATGCCACAATCTCAAAGATCTCTTCCATCACTTTGTTGATAATCTAAGAGTTGACATATAGAGAGGTGATCTGCTGGGTTGGATTTGTCCTCATTTTCGTGAACAGCGCGTAACTGGGCAGCATCATTTCCAGTTGATGTTCAGGTTGTTGCTGTACTAGACCGGTTTGGCCAGGTGTGCACCAAGTTCTGGAGCAGGTCTGCAAAACTATTGCAGGAATGTTGTCAGAGTCCATAGCCTTTGCAGTATCCAGTGCCTTCAATGGTTTCTATTACATGGAATGAAGTTTTGTTTTTCTGATTCCGGGGTTATAACAACAAGGCTGAGATGAATTGTCCACTTGGCACTTTTGGCTGAAGATGATGCAAATGCTCAGCCTTGTTTTTTTGCACTGATATGCTGGACTCCCCGTTGATAAAGATGGGATTGTTCACTGAGCCTCCTCCTCCTGTTTAATTGTCCAACTCTAACATGAGCTAGGTGGCAGGCCTGCTGAGCTACGATCGGAGAAGTTGATCGTGGGGTTGCTTAGCCCTGTCTATGGTCTATTACTTCCCCTGTTTGGTGTAGTCTTGCACTGTACTCAATAAGAACATAGAAATGTTAGGAACACAGGAAGGCTCTTCAGCTCCACTGGACTAGCCCAGAAACACACTATTGTCATATTGATTTATCTTCTATCATCTATTTGAAAGCTCTTCCCTCATAACTAGGATTACCAGCTCTGTTTGGGAACATCCCTGAAGGTTCAGTCCCAGGTTCCCAACTCAAACCTGCCCATGCCTCACTCTCCCACCATTGGTCTATCCTCCAGATGCACCAACGTCCTGCAACCAAAGGATGGGGAACAGACTGTTTGATTTCCAATTGGATTCATCTTGATAACCCTTTTCTGTTCCTCTGTATCACCAACTTTTTTACAGCTAAAATAATGATACTTATCAAAGAAATTGGTTTTTAAACTAAACACTATTGTGTTCAGCACCACTAAGTATTCTCCTTGGGTTTGCTCGTAGCAATGTGCTCAAGATCAGCCTTCAATTCTTGGAGGATCAGGTCAATCCTGAATGGTTGGTAAATCCTACCTGCAGCTTATTCTACAACTCTATTTTCTCCAGGGTGAAAAGGTTCCCCTTTCTTAGTCCTAACTTCCTTACCCCAAGTTCAGCAGCATGTCCACTGCAATGCCCAATGATGTATATCTGGAGGGCAGCAGATGCTGTTGGAAAGCTGCTGGATCACAAGTTTCTGTTTCCTTCCTTATTTCCATCATTTACTTAGTATAAGCATCAGGTGAAGGGCACAGTATCACCACTCACATCATCATGCAACAACCCACTGGTTAGCTCATGAAGACAGTTTACAAGGCAAGAGAGTGCTTCCTTAACACAGTATGACAACTAACAAACAGAAGATGCCAAATTTTCCTTTCAGTATTCTTTCCCAAGATATAATTCTTCCTGTGAAACCCTCCCCACCAACAAACCCCCCACCCCCTACCCCACCCCCACTCCCCCCTCCCACATCCGTTCCCCGGGCCCAAAGCTATGTATTTCAAAGATTTCTCATGACACGATTTTAACCCTTTCTTGCACAGTGCTCAACATCCAAAGCAAAGCATTATACATTTTCTTTTCTCCATAATTCAGAATTAGGGCCTAAGCAGGCCAACAAGAAAAACAGTAAACTGCTTGTTAATGATGCTTTGTAAACATACTCAGAAAGATTTGGTTGCAAGAAGGCAGAAGGTAACAAAGACGGTGTCTTGCCATGTCCAGAAAAGCTCCCTACCTACAATACAGGTCTTGATAAAAGCTCCTCCTCGTACATCCTTTGCTTCCTCTAAAGTGCAATTCTGGACTACGTCGGATATTTCTGTTGACCTCAGTCTGCTGATTACAACACAGTGATGCAAAACCATTCCAAACTGCCAAATGTATTTGCAGGCTTGCGCTGTGCATCCTGGTGCCAGAAACACTACAAACTCAAAGACAACCTTAAGGAAGGCCTGAGGGAGCAATGAGAGCCTCTTAAGTTAGTCTGTAACTGGATAAGAATGAAGCTCAATGCATTACATCACAAAAGAAAATACAGTAACACTAAGGCAGTGTTTGCGATGTTTATCCAATACTCGGAGCTGCTTATAACTCAACCACATAGAGTAGGCTGCCAAAGCTACACTGATTCAGCAATTGCAATAAGTTACTGGCCAGCGATGGAATAAGACATTATATGGTAAAAACAAAACCATCTGCTTTGCATCACCCAGAATCTCATCATAAAGTGAAGTTGTAACAATGGAATGCACCTTTTAACAACTAAAACGCACACTCAGGAACAAACTACTGACTTTTGTGCAGGTTGCTACATTTTAATGCCAATGATTAATGTAGAAAAGCAAACATTTTTGATTGTTTTTCATAAATTCAGAAATAACTTAAGGACCATGGATAATTAGAAGTAATTTGAATGAGAATGTTCAGTGCACTCACAAGGCATCCTACTGTCCTTCGTTTGTAATGGATTTAGTAACATTAAAAATAATCCAAATAAAACCTCTGTCGGAATCTCAGAGCACTTGGCAGACAAATGTAGATGAATTCAGCACAATTGTCAGAGACAGTCACTTACAGCCTCATTGGAATGATTTTCAAATCAGGAGTTTCAATGCAAGTCAACAATTAACATTCAGTTTATTTGTCAAAAATGCACTGAGTATTGTTAATTTGTAAAATGTCTGAATTGACAATTCAGGCTGTAAAATATTCCACTGTCACAGAAGATAGGTACAGGACAGTTTAATATTCAGTCACTACTGATCATCATGAGTACAAAATTGACATGGATTTTACTGTCCAGCAAGCCGAGGCATCAGATCTTATGTAATAGCAGAATAACAATGGAGTGGTTAAAACTGCAGTATTTTCATTTTTTAACAAGTCTGAATGTATATTCTGTGCTGGAGCTAAAATGCAGCTCTGTGTTTGGTATTTCCACGGAACTACAAAAAAGCTGGAAACATACAGTAACAGCGAAACAAGATGGGAAGTGTGGGCAAGAATGAGGGGAGACAGACAGAGAGAGTGAGAGAGACAGAAAAGACAAATGACAAAGAGAGAGTGGTTCCATGTCTGGAATTGGCTGGGCTGCTGCTGATGTCTGCACTTTATGCTGAAGCTGTGGCCAGTATCATATGATCAGACTCAAGGATGTTCAGCAGGGA
Organism: Chiloscyllium plagiosum; assembly: GCF_004010195.1. Classification (NCBI taxonomy): domain Eukaryota; kingdom Metazoa; phylum Chordata; class Chondrichthyes; order Orectolobiformes; family Hemiscylliidae; genus Chiloscyllium; species Chiloscyllium plagiosum. The sequence goes on from NC_057736.1 coordinate 20,002,893, forward strand.
ATGAGGCACAGCCTTTGAATCTGTGATTGGTTGACGTAGAGTCTGATGCCTTTTATATCACCAGGGTACCAGGGGGAAGGTGCTGAAGAGAAAAGAAAAGAAGATTTTTGGATAATCTCTTATTCCTACTGTTTTCTTTGTATGTTTCCCTTTTTTATTCTTCTGTCTTTTTTTGAAATGTTATGACTTATGCCATTTTCCTCATTTTCCTTACCTATAATAAGGCTGTCGAACCTTCCTTGACTCTTTTCCTTCCAATTGCTTTTCTTCACTCTTCTGAAGGCTGGTTTCCATTTTCCGGAGTTTCTATTAATGTGGTCAGTCACCCCGGTGGGTTTGGAGTCAGTTGCCTACAAATTAGTTCTACGTTTTCCTTGTAATGTTTCATTTCACCTTGCTTTTTCTCAGAAATATTGCCAAAGAATGGGATCTACCCTACGGTCTTGTCCCAGCTTTTAATCACCCCACACCCACATATTCTTCATCCTATGATTTCTTCATTTGTTCCTGTTCTGCCCAAAATTACCCATTTTCCCTTTATTTGCTGCTATTTACAGCAAGGAATTTTCTGTGATCATTATCTCTATTTTCACATTTGCTGCATTCAGACAACAGTTTTCTTCAGTAGGATGTGGTGGCCGGGAGTGCAGGGATTAGGGGAAATTGGAATGTCTGCTGAATTTATCCAGGAAGAATACAATCACAGAACAGAAAGCAAACTAAACAACTGAGAAAAAGAAAAATTGCAAGGGTATTGATTACTTGGTTGAAAAGCAACACTTCCCATTCCGCACCAACTCCCCCCCCCCCCCCCCCCCCCCCCAACTCAATGAAGGATAGGCAGACTCTTACCTTTCTGTTTCTCTCTTTTGAATGAATGTCCAACCACCCATACAGTTTCCTGCACTTTAGACATGCAGATGGTTCAGGGCTTGTAAGTAGAGTAATGACAGCTTATTGTCAACTCTTACTTAGAGAGGGATCAAGACTAAGAGGGAAACCAAGTAAACACGGATTAGATTGGATGAGAGATGGCAGTTTAGCTATAAAATTCAGTCCATCTCACGTTCAGTCAAAAGGACTGTAAAATGTGATTAGATAACCAAAATTATGTGACCTCAACAATAGCTTGGGGTCGGATGAATGAAAGAGAGAGTTGCATTTATATAGTGCCTTTCATAACTTTAGGGTGCCTGAAAGTACTTTATGCCAATGTAGCACTTTTGAAGTACAGTCACTGCTGCAATGTAGGAACCATGACTGCCAATTTTCACGCAGAAAGTGCTGACAAGCAACAATGTGACAATAACCAGTTGGATAATTCGTTTTGTTTTAATTAAGTGATGATTGATAAATATTGCTCTGGACACTGATAAGACCTCCCCTGCTTTTCTTCAATATAGCCTGATGGAATATTCTCAGTCACCAGAGAGACAGGATTCAGCATCTCAACCGAAAGTCGGCACCCCTGACAGCACAACCCGCACATGACAGACAGAGAAGCTGGCCAGCCAGCACTCCCTCAGTACTGTCTCGAAATCGCCATCAATGTTAGATTTTCATGTCATAGAGCTGGCCCTTTAAAAATTGGTGCTGGTACCCAGAGGCAGACATCTGGCCCCCATTCCCAACAGATCCAAGTATTTTTTTGCCAGCAGGGGAATGGGATTAGTGCTTGAATCACACGCCAAGAAGATCCTTAAATCACATTTTGGGAGTCAGGAGTTGATGGAGTATTCATTAGCACTCTGGGAGGGCAGATAAGGTCTCTAGGTCACTGATCAGGTCGGTCATGATTTGAGACTTTTTAAATGTCCTGCTCTTTAAACTTTAAAAGGACCCAACAACTTCTAAAACACTGGGCTGAAGTCCCACACAACCTTCTAACAGAATTTTGAAGTCAGGTTTCTAACCACCTCACCGTGGCAATCACCTGCCCCTATGACCAACTATGCTCCACGACTGGGCTTGGCAAGTGCAAGTCTGTCTGCATCTGAATTCCCAGACTGAGAATTGCTTGTAGTGACATACCTTTATTCAGAGGGATCCGTTCATTGCAAACAAAAAGAATATGCTCAAACCTTGCACCTTTTTTTTGAACTACCTGATAGCTTGGGGAAACCTATAGTTCCACATTGCTTTTGCCATGGCAACACCTCAGTTAATAAGTTTTTACTTGCTGACCGATCAGCACCCTTTTCGCCTATACTTTAAATTGTTGCGATGATTTGAAATTTGGCATTCTTGTATTTGGCCTGAGGAGTACAAAAACATATCTCTCTTTTCAGCAATGTTCTAAGCTCCATATTAACAAGCAACTATGAAGAGAGGCCTTTAAAATGATGAAGTGATTTGATGGATTAGATATAGTGTAGATCATTCTATTTGTGGGCAAGAAAATGATTGAGGTCATGAATATAAGATAACCATTGTAAATCAACCAAACAATTTGGGAGAGGTTGCTTTGACCAGTGAATTGTTGTAACATGGGCCTTCTACCAGATGAAATGTTTGAGGCAAACAGCACAAATGTTTTTAAGGAGAAGTTACATCAACATGTATGTGAGTAAGAAATAGATAGAGTCATGGATGGAATTGGATGAAGAGATTTGACAGAAGGCTCACTAGAAGCACAAACCAGTTGGAATGAATGGCCTGTTTCTAAGTTTCCATATAAAGCCCTTCACAAATACACACAAAAAAGTTTGTGCGAAGATTTGTAGCTCGGGTGCTCGTTGTTGTGGTTCTGTTCGCCGAGCTGGAAGTTTTTGTTGCAAACGTTTCGTCCCCTGGCTAGGCGACATCATCAGTGCTTGGGATCCTCCTGCGAAGCACTTCTTTGATGTTTCCTCCGGTGTTTATAGTGGTCTGTCCCTGCCGCTTCCGGTAATCCATAGAATCTGCGGGTGATGTTGCTTTCCGTTTTCAAAGCACAACAACTACTTGCAGATACCAACACCTACCAAATGAAGGAATTTGACCCCACACCACAACTCACCAATAGGATAAATAACACACTAAGGAATCTACAAAAAAACGGACAGATAACCAGAGCTGACCTACAAAGAATGAAACCGGAAAGCAACAACACCCCCAGATTCTATGGATTACCTAAAGTACACAAACCAGACATCCTACTCAGACCCATAGTATCACTGCCAGGGACACCATCATACAAACTGGCCAAAGAACTACAACAGAAACTGAAACACCTGGTCAGTGGATCCAAACACTCTATACAATTAACACAGGAATTCTTGGACATCATCAGAAATATACACATAGACAAAGAAGAAACCATGATATCATCCGACGTGACGGCACTGTTCACTTCGATTGACAAAACCCTAGCCAGAGAAACAATAGCCAACCTACTGGACATACAGAACAGAAAACAGGACGCTGAACCTATCAACAAAGACGGCATACTTAAACTACTGGACTTGTGCCTCACAACACACTTCACATTCAACAACCAGATATACCAACAAATCAACGGAACACCCATGGGACCACCAATCTCGGGACTCATAGCAGAGGCAGTTATGCAAAGGTTAGAACAAACAGTCCTACCACAAATTCAACACAAACTCTGGGTCAGATATGTCGATGACACGTTTGAAATCATTAAAAACACGGAAATAGAAAAAACACACCGGACCATCAACGCCACACTCACAGGAATCATCCAGCTCGGCGAACAGAACCACAACACCTTACTGAAGTCCATATAGATCACATCTACCGCACTGCCCTCATCAATCTTCTTTGTTACTTCTTCAAAAAACTCGTCCCCTGGCTAGGCGACATCATCGGTGCTTGGGAGCCTCCTGCTAAGCGCTTCTTTGATGTTTCCTCCGGTGTTTATATAGGACACTATATAGGACAACCAGGAAGACAGCTAACAATCCGCATACATGAACATCAACTAGCCATGAAACGACACGACCAGCTATCTTTAGTAGCCACACACGCAGACAACAAGCAACATGAATTTGATTGGGACAACACTGCTATCATAGGGCAAGCCAGACAGAGAACAGCCAGGGAATTCCTAGAGGCATGGCATTCATCCACAAACTCCATCAATAAACACATCGACCTGGACCCAATATACCAACCACTACAGCGGACAGCTGAAACTGACAACCGGAAGCGGCAGGGATAGACCACTATAAACACCGGAGGAAACATCAAAGACGCACTTCGCAGGAGGCTCCCAAGCACTGATGATGTCACCTAGCCAGGGGACGAAACGTTTGCAACAAAAACTTCCAGCTCGGCGAACAGAACCACAACAACACACAAAAAAAAAATGACTGAGGAAGGGATTAGAAATCACAACTCAAAGTTTGGTTCAGCACATTCATTTTGAATGTAGTTTTCAAGGTGGAGGAATAGGCAGAGGACTGGTATAAAAGGGGAATTGGTCCAGAGGTTAGAAGTGAGGCACATTAAGGCTCACCCACCATTAGCAGATAAAAGGAGGGATTGGAGTTGTTCAGAAGGATGGAGGATTGGGAGGGGGTATATGAGAAAAAGGGCGGCAAGTTGAGGTGGAAATGGAGATTTTCTTGGGAATACAGTGGGAGACATGGAGTCAATATACAGCAAAATGAAATGAATTGATTTGAATTAGCTTTATTGTCACATGTACTCGAATCAATACAGTGAAAATTTTACAAGTTGCCACATACGGCACCATCTTCAGTACAAGATGCCTAGGTACAGATATTTAAGTATCTGGTGTAAAATAGAAAAAATAATAAACAAATAGTCGAGCATAAGAAATAAGAAATAATAAATAAAAACATACAGTTTACAGCCCTTCTACCCCAGCGTGTGCCGGCACCCAGCTTCCAGACCACACTCCCTCCATGTTGGCCTTTCACCCTCAAGGCCTCACCTCCAGTCCACAAGGGGACCTCAGCAGATTTAGTTTTGGATGAGTTTGAATTTTCAATGGGAAAAGAACAGGAAGCCACAGGCAGCACTAGAATAATCGAGTGAAGAGCCAATGAGGGAGCATACACAGTTTGTCATCAGCAAAGTAGTGGAGGTGGGGGTGAAGGGAGGTAATGTGACAGAGCTAGATGTCTCTGTGATGGAATGGAGGTGGAATTTAAAGCTCATATTAGAGACCAGCAATTAAACCTGCCATTCTCCTGATAACTCCATATCACAAGATGCATGAACAACCAGAATTGAGGTTTATCATTACAAGGAAAGGCTGAAAGAGGATGAGGCAAACTCATATACAGCATAAACTCTGGCTGGATTGAAAAGCCTGTTTTGATATATAATTCTGCTGAGCGTACATTCATATGAAAACTTGCTGGTAAAACAAAGGATGGAAATATACTTGAATACTATAAATAAAACATACAGAGAGAGAGAGACAGAGAGGCAGAGAGACAAAGAAAGAGACAGGGACAGTAAGAGAGAGAGAGAGAGAGGGAGTGGAGATGAGAAACCAGGTAGGCTAAAATTGAAATATAAATATTTTTAAAAATTAAATTTGGAATAAAAATATCAATTATGAGCAACACACAACTGGTTCACCAGCTTAATTGTGAGTTAAAATGTGAAATGGAACCCACCCCTAGGACTGTTGCATTTTCAGCTCTCCCAGTAATTTTCATTTAACTTTCTTATTCACATATCAACCAAATGATTATTAAATACTTTCTAGCACTTAGTAGTAAAGTCAACCAGCCCATGAAGACAGAATTAATTACAACAAATTAAAGACACAAAGACAATGGATGTGATCGAGAGAGACAGACCCAGCAAAAAGCATGTAACTGGGATGATAATGGATTGGTTTTGCAATGGAAGCAGACTTGAGGTTGGAGGCTGATGTACCAGCACTTTCTCGGTCTTGGCTATTCTGTCAGTCTGGCACCGTGTTCATGCCTGGGGCCTATAGTCAGGGGGGCAGCAGCTGGTGGGGAATGGCTCTCCAGCCGCCAGTGCTGGGTGGCCCAATAGGCCAAATATGTTGCCAACTGAGGGAACTCTGCACAATTTGTCAGGATTTCCAGATGGTGGTTTGGCCTCCTAATGTAGCTGAGCCCTGTAGCAGGAATCTAAGAAGCTGGCAGCCTGCCAGCAACAGGCTGTTGGGGGCTGGGGCGCAAGGAGAGGGCTTAGTGAGTGCACAGGAGTATCTGTAAAGCAGTCCAGCATGGATTCACTGGGACAGAGATAGGGCCACAAGTCATTCTGTCCAGGGGATCCAGCTCTGCAATGATGGTCTGCAAGCTGTGGCCACAGTTTAGTATGGTCAATTCTTCAAAAGGCATCTCTATATTGTGGCACTGTCACAAGCAGCAACCTGCCTAAGGAGCACCCACCTCTCCCAGTGAGGGCTACTGAGGCTCCAGAGCCGACAGACCTTAGAGGCATCAACGCCTTTGGGAAATTCAACTAATCGTGATATACACTGAGACACACACACACACACACACACACACACACACAGGGAGGGAGCGGAAAGGATTGAGAGAAACACATAGAAAAGAGTATGGGAGAGATAAATACATAGACAGATGTAAAAACACACATCCACATAAGATGACACCAAAATTAGAGGTGTAGTGGACAGCGAAGAGGGTTACCTCAGATTACAACAGGATCTGGATCAGATGGGTCAATGGGCTGAGAAGTGGCAGATGGGGTTTAATTCACATAAATGTGAGGTGCTGCATTTTGGGAAAGCAAATCTTAGCAGAACTTATATACTTAATAGTAAGGTCCTAGGGGGTGTTGCTGAACAAAGAGACCTTGGAGTGCAGGTTCATAGCTCCTTGAAAGTGGAGTCGCAGGTAGATAGGATAGTTAGGAAGGCGTTTGGTATGCTTTCCTTTATTGGTCAGACTACTGAGTACAGGAGTTGGGAGGTCATGTTGCGGCTGTACAGGACATTGGTTAGGCCACTGTTAGAATATTGCGTGCAAATCTGGTTTCCTTCCTATCGGAAAGATGTTGTGAAACTTGAAAGGGTTCAGAAAAGATTTACAAGTACAATTGCAACATCTAAGAGGCATTTGGATGGGTATATGAATAGGAAGGGTTTGGAAGGATATGGGCTGGGTGCTGACAGGTGGAACTAGATTGGGTTGGGATATCTGGTCGGCATGGACAGGTTGCACCGACGGGTCTGTTTCCATGCTGTACATCTTTATGACTCTATGAACAGTGTAACTGAAATACAGACAGAGTATGCAAGCACACATAGGGATAGAGAGTGGTGTATACAGTGCATTTAACTAAATGCACTGGATAGTGAATTGGGGGAGGCAGATTCCTAGCCTGTTGTAGAACCTTGCTGCTTGATTTTCAGATGTCAGTGAGAGGCGTAGCTGTTATTTTAGTTGCACGGGTATTAATTGCAATGGATAAGCCTCTGTCCAGGATTATGCTGTGGCCTAAGTAGTGACTGCCAACAAAATGTTGTTTGTGCTGTGCTCTAGAGATTAATTTTCAATTTTTGGAAACTCCAGGGTCAACGTTGGAAAACTGGCAACCCCAGCACAAGGGATTAAGCTGAGTGCTCTTGACAATGATGCAGCGAAAAAAAATGACAATGTGTTGAAGTGCCTATTTCTATACAATTTCTCATCAGTTTTATATAAAGTCCCCTGTAGTTGTTGGGGTGGGGAAGGAGGCAGGGTTGTAAGGAGAAGCAGTGGTTGAGTAGGTGGGCTTTAAAACTTAGCTCAGGCACTGGGGTTTCCTAAGGTGTTTAGATCAGTCAGAGTTCCTCTTCTCAGTGACTCCTGTCTGAAAATGCACAAGTGTAAAGGGTAACTCCAGGGGAGAAGCCGAGAGTTTTTCAAAGGTAAAGATTTGTTTCCTGCACATAGCTGCAAGCGATGTTCAGGAGAAAAATCCATTGCTTTTAAGAAATGTGAGGTTTCTCAATTTCCTTTGTCAAAAATATTTGAGTTGGTGGAAAATGCAATTGTCAAAAGGTGATGAGTCATCTCACCAAGGACTGGAAACTCCACCAGCTTTCCGATTGGTGGAGAAAAATGGTGCCTGTTGATGGGTGACCAATGGCAAGAGACAAAGTGATTGGAGGTAGACAATCTTGTGTGTACATCCAATGAGAGTTGGGAAATGCCACCGCGGAGCAACTTATGCTTGAAAGGGTGTTTTCAGTCCGACTCTGCACCCCCTTAATAGATTGGGGGAACGGCTGGGTAAGAATCAAAGACTTTTGACCTGACGGGGCTGCTGTGACTTCTCATCACTAACAGTGATAATTTGTGTGCACTACCAAAATCATCCTGTGACAGGAGGGTGATTTGTGCCACATGGCATCCAGAGGGAGAGAGAGTGGCAGTTTGAAGAGGAATGATACTTCAAGCCTCTGGGTAATGCTTATGCCAAAGCAGCTGTCAGGATGATGTCGGGCCCTGCTGGAACAGTCATGTGAATGCAACAGATTCTGTACAAATGTTAATTTAAAAATGTGTCTTCCAGCCTCAAAAGATGGGGAGTTTTCCTTGCTATGGGTGAAGCAGCGTGCCCTCCAAGCATGAAGATGTTAGTAGGCATTATTCAATCCAACACACTTCACAGCCCGATGTCAAAATGCTTTAAGCACTTCGCAAATTGTGCCTTTGGAGGGGAGGATGCAGGCTTTAATTAGAAGACAGGATTTCAAGAGCTGGGTTACAAATCACACAAACCATCAATTCTTTTGACGACACAAATTGCCTATTATTGCCAAATGGAGTGGGATTAATAAAATGACCATTCTTCTCAGTGCAGCTGTTTATAGTAATTATGAAAGTTTAAACTGGACAGGACAGATGCCTTTAATGTGTTGAGTAAACTTTATTTATACTGGCCATCAATGACTTCCTGAAATCTGACTGGCTGACAAGTGTGAGTTATTGGTTTAAAGTGCTGCACTGTAAGAAGCTTTCATTTACATCCCCCAACCCCCCACCACCAAACTAGACACTTCCAAACAACACCAAATCACAGAGAGAAGGAAAAGACTGAACTCTCAAGCAACCACCTTGAACAGCTAAGCTTGCTGCATTTGAAGGTAACAGCCTGTACAATTTTATCTCCAAACCATGAAACAAGAATATGGAGATGTTTAAGATGATATAGAATGGATTCACATGGATGATACCAGCAATGAGGCCTTCGACTCATCAGGAAAAGCAAAGCATGGATCCTATTCCCCAGATGGCCAGAGTTTAGGTCTTTTGAGAAATCAAGCAAAACCACGAGAAGCAGAAAATCAATCTTGATTTGTACTAAATGTTGGAGCAGGTTCGTGAGGTCAACTGCTTTACTTCGGCTCTTAATTTTTATGTGTTTATGTTCCAGAAAAGAGGGCTGAAGGCTAACTCAGGAGAAGCCTTTAAGTTCGTAAAAATGTTTGATAGTCAGACAGAGAGGATGTTTCCACTTACAGGGGAGATGAAAACTTGAAGAAATGAATATGTGATCATCATCAATAATGAGGAATTCAGGGAGATGTCTTCCACACCTGTCAGCCGGCGGTATTTTAGGAATTAAGTTGTAAATAAGGTTTAAAGACTTCTGTCTCATTCAGTTGAAGTGAACAACACAGATGAACCTAAAGAGAAACATAAATATATGAGGGAGAAGGGAGAGAATGGCATGTTGCTGTGGTGATGGAGAACACTGGAGGAATTTCACATGGAACAGAAACATCAGCAAACATTGGGCTGAATGATCTACTTCAATGTGGTAGAATGGAGTTACTCTGTGTCACATTGACTCTAGCCAGGAAAACATCACAGGATCACTAAACATTTAGTTATAATGTAACAGCCCCATCTCCATCACAAATGCTGCAAGCCCTGTCCCTCCCTACCCAAGCAGCTACATTTCCTTCAATGAAAAATGTAACTCGTCAGGTCAATTCTCATGACAGCTATGAATTCTGTTGGACATTACAGTCTTTAGTCCAAATGTGTGGCACTGGAAAAGCACAACAGATCAGACAGCATTCAAGGAGCAGGAGAGTCAACATTTTGGGCATTAATCCTTCATCAGGAATGAAGGGCTTATGCCCAAAACGTCGATTCTTCTGCTCCTTAGATGCTGCCTGACCTGCTGTGCTTTTCTAGCACCACACTTTTGGACTCTGATCTCCAGCATCTACAGTCCTCACGTCTCCGAGCCTTTTACAGCCTTGAGCTCAACTCTTCACTTGTGACCCACCCCAATGGTAACAATAGTGTGAAGGGTGTCAATGAGATTGAAAATACGACAGATATGGAGATCACAAATAAAAATGGAAACTGCTGGAGAAAATCAGCAGCTCCAACAACACTTGTAGAGAGAGAAACATGGTTAATGTTTTGAGTCTGGTATGACTCTTCTTGAGAACGTCAATTAGAATGTGACTAGCACTTTCCTTTAAGTTTAGCCAGGAAAATAGAAACTTAGATCTACATTTACAAAACGTTCACTTCAATGGTCTTAAAAGAAGCTTTTACCCAATCATTAGATGGTTCCAATGATTTATTAGCTTACTAAGAAGCAAAGAATGGAGACAGCACAGGAGGCTATTCAGCCTGTTATGCCTGTGTAAGTACTCAGTGAGAGATACTCAACTAATCTCAATTGCTTGCTTCTTCCTCATTGTCCTGCAAATGTCATAGTCATAGCGATATAGAAACAGTCTCTTCAGTCCAACTAGTCCTATTCCAACCAGATATCCTAACCTAAATCTAGTCCTATTTGCCAACATTTGACCCATCTCCCTCTAAACCCTTCCTATTCATATACCCATCCAGATGCCTTTTAAATGTTGTCATTGTACCAGACTCTACCACTTCCTCTGGCAGCTCGTTCCATCAACGCATACCCTCTACCTGAAAATGTTGCCCGTTGGGTCCCTCTTATATCTTTCTCCTCTCACCTTAAACCTATGCCAGCTAGCTTTGGACTCCCCCACCCCAGGGAAAAGATCTTACCTATTTATCCTACACATGCCCCTCAATATTTTATAAACCTCTTTCGGGTCACCTATCAGCCTCTGATGCTCAAGGGAAAATAACCCCAACCTGTTCAGCCTCTCCCTATAACTCAAATCCTCCAAACCTGGCAACATCTTCAGAAATCTTTTCTGAACCATTTCAAGTTTTACAACATCCTTCCTATAAGAGGAAGACCAGAATTGCACACAATACACCAAAAGTGGCCGAACCAATGTCCTGTACAGCTGCAATATGACCTCCCAACTCCTATAAAGGAAAGCATACCAAACATCTTCTTCACTATCCTATCTACCTGCAACTCTACTTTCAAGGAGCTATGAACCTGCACTCCACAGTTTTTTTGTTCAGCAACACTCCCAGGACTTTACCATTAAATGTATAAGTCCTGCTAAGATTTGTTTTCCCAAAATGCAGCACCTCGCATTTATCTAAATTAAATTCCATCTGCCACTCCTCAGCCCATTGGCTCATCTAATCAAGATCCCGTTGTAATCCGAGGTAACCTTTCTCACTGTCCACTACACCTCAAATTTTGGTGTCATCAGCAAACTTACGAACCATTCCACCTGTGGTCACATCCAAGTCATTTACATAAATGACGAAAAGCAGTAGACCCAGCACCAATGCTTGTGGCACACCAATGGTCACAGGCCTCTATCTAAAAGGAAACCCTCCACCACCACCAACCTCTGTCTTGTACCTTCAAGCCAGCTCTGTTACAAATAGCTAGTTCTCTCTGTATTCTCTCTGTGTAACCTAACTTTGCTAATCAGTCTACCAGGAACCTTGTTGAACACCTTACTGAAGTCGATATAGAGCACATCCAGTGCTCTGGTGGATGGAAACAAAGATAATGAGATAAAGATGGAAGCTATGCTCTTCATGTTGAATAATGGACTTGATGAATTAGACATGGGTGGGACAGATTTGGATATTTCATGATATAAGGTGGAACTGACTGGGTGAATTCAAATATAGGGCTAAAATGGCCTTTTCTGGACCTTTAATTTTTTTTCCCATTGTAGATCAACACGAGGCATGTCACAGGAGATGGCCATATGTCTCCTTCTCTACTGAATTAACTGGACCCATGCAAAGGACCTTAGAAAATCAAATGACAATGGGTCAGATGAAAACTGCCATCACAGGCAAGTGGAAAGCAATAGAAATGTGGACAAAGAAGCCTGATGACGGAAAAGGGTAACACTCAAAGAAAAATAGAAAATACTAGAAATACACAGCATCTCATCACTTTACAGCAATCTGTAAAATCATAAAGCAATGCAGCAACTCCTTATTACTGCACTGACCTATCTCTATAGAGGGCTCAAAACTGAGCAGGGTGACAAGTAAGAAAGATGAATGAAGGGATACACAAATGAGGCAGGATTGAATTGGGCTGCTCTTCTGCTATCATCAGATCCGTATGTATTCATTACAGATAATGCGATGTGATAAACCATAGGTGAATGGAACCAACCACTGTCTGCTCCTAACTAAAATTACCCAATCTACCAAACATGATAAAGAAAGAAAGAAGAGCTTGCACTTATACATGACTTTCCATGACCTCCAGATGTCTCAAAACACTTTACAACCAATGAAGTGTAATCACCGTTATAGCAAGGGTGGGATGGAATGCAGCAGCCACTAACCAGAACTGAGACATACAACCAGAAAAACCTCTTTAAAATAGCGCCACTTGATTTTTTACACCCACCTAAGAGAGCCCAGGAGGCATTAATTTACCATCTTGACTGACAGGACAATGCTCCTGTCAAACTGCACTGCATTGTTAGCCTAGATTTTGTGCTCAAATCTTTGGAGTGGGACTTCAACTCACAACTTTCTGAATCAGATGTGACAGTGCTACCCACTGATCACTATAAACTGAGACCCCAATATCTTCACAGGCACGTTCATGCAAACACCAGAGCTTTATCTCTTCATGATTTGCAACGGTTATTCTGGCACATTCCTAAGATTAGTTTTGCAAGGTGAAGGAAATAAAGGTCACTATCAGGGCTTGTCTTCCATTGGAGAAATGAAAACGAAAGTAAATGCCCGAGGGGTGACTTTCATAACCTCATCATTGGACTTGGATCCTGATTTATTTTTAAATGTTGGCAGTATTATTGGTCAAAATGCACCTCAGAGCTCTGTCTCTCTGACAGTGAGAGCTGAATGGGCTGTGTGGAAGTGAGGAAATCTTTCCTCTTATCCTTCACACTTGTTCCTGCAGCATATTGCAGGAGACTTAGAAGCCGGGAGAGGAGGGGCAAGTGGCAGTATTGGGGCTGTCTGAGGGGACCTGTTGACAGATAACTGTATTTTGAAAAGGTGTGAACAGCTCCTTGAACAGCCTGAAATAGTCTCCCTATCGTTCTCATCCCACTTTTATTTTGGCCAAGAAATGAACTGGCGCTCTGCCTGTTTAACATGCATAAAATAGGCACCTTTGTAACTAATACTTTTGGTAACAGCAAATGGTTAGCGCCATTTGTCCAATAAGCATAAACAAGGAAAGGGTAAGTGGTGGGAATAAATATATACATAAATAAATATCACACGTTACATACATATTTCAGGACAATTTACAGTCCTTATGTACAAGTGCATGGTGTGAATTTTCCTGAGGTTTACAACATTAATAACAGTAAGTCCAACTGAGATACCGACAAACCAAAGCTTGGCGAATGAATTAAAGATGTCTATGAGGGACTCATGTTGGTTTTAGACTAGTACTTGTGGCCTGTGGTGACCCAAAACCTACTGAGAATCATAGCACATCTGGAATGCATGCCTGACTATATGCCTTCTCTGCATTTAATGTTCGGCCGTCATTCCTTTTAGCCTCAAGTACATTCTCTTCTCTGGGATCTATATTCATTTTATTTTAAATCCTGGGCATGGAGTTTGAAGAGGTTAAGGCAAGGTTTACAAAAGGGAATTTAGGACAGAAGACACAAAGCGTTTTTACAGGGAAGACCCACACCTGGAGCAAATCGCCTGGAAAAGTGTTTGAGGAATAACAATTCACAGGCATAAGAGCAGTAAGAGGAGATGAGGGTCATTTTGGAAGTGTTCATTATACAAACCATAGGGCACCCTTTGTCTGATTTGGTAACAGTGACGTATGTACAAGTACCAAAGGGGAGGTTTTTATTATCAGAAGCTGATATTCAACACGTCTGCTTTGTTTTTTGGAATCATTTCCAAGTGTTCCTAATGAATGGCATTGAATTGTTTTTTAAGTCATTTACCTGGCCCCTCAGTACTGTAACGAGGTAGAGGTTACCCAGGTAGACAAAGAAGAAAGATGGACAAATGGATTGGCGTTTGGGGCACTCATAGATTGACATATTCTTTACCACCATCAAATCTAATTGTGCTGAAACAATGGCATAAATGAGAGATGATTGGCACTGACCATGCCTGCTCAAAGTGGCCCAATCAAATAGAAATGTTAAAGACAGAAAGAAAGAAATTGTGTTAAATATCAGCTGAGATGATCTGCAGATATTACAAAACACTGAGGAACCAATGAAGTAGTTTGATGAAATGTAGTCACGGTTGTATTAGGGGAAGTGCAACCAATACATTGTAACCTTCTCTCCTACAGACACCAGTTCAAGCTGGGGTACAATACCAGCACCATAGGGCTGAAATAATAAGCGATGAATATTCAGAGAGAGACATCACCATTGTTTGCTTGGGTAACACAGCACACAAGCCTGGATTCAGTCCTGGGCTGTACTTTGCCTGTAGAACTCTCTACGATGCGCTTACCCCAAAGATATCAGAGAAGCCTTTTTTTTGCAAAACCACAGAATTGGTACAGTATAGAAGGTGGCCATTTGGCTCAGGATGCCTGCACTGGCTCTGTGAATGAACAACTTCCTTGCAGCCTTTCCCCTGCCTTCATTCTGTTACCATGCACATTGTTCATTTTCAAATATTTCTCCCATGACCTTTCAGATGGATCAGTTGAACCTGCCTCCACATGCTTTCAGTCCTTAACCACCATTCAAGACCTGCTGAAAATGTTTTTGCTCATGCTGCTTCTACTTTTTTTTTCAATGATATTAAGTGAGCGCCGTCTTATTCCTGATGCTGAGATCAGCAAGTGAGATCAGCTCCTCACTATCTAATGTACCCAGAACCTTCGTGATTCTGAACACCCCTACCAGATGTTTGAGTTTTCTTCCTTCAAAGGAAAACAATCCTAAAACAGTTCTACAATCTGCCTTCACAACGCAGCTTTGTCATCCCTGGCACCATTCTCATAATATTTTTCTACATTCTCTCCTTTGCTCTTACAGCCTTCCCAAAGTATGGCAGCCAGAAATAGATACAAATTTCCAGCTGAGGCCAAACAAGTTCAACGCGACCTCCAAAGTTTCTGCCCAATGAGTACCTACATTACTGTTGTGATGAGTCAATATGCAGAAGTCACACCTTTCAGAGAATGGGCAGAGTATCCAGAGAGAAGATGAGGGGCATTTGCTTCATGTAGTTGTCATCACCTGGAACGCACTGTCTGAAAGGGAGGTCGAAGCAAATTTAAGAGCAACTGTTAAAAAGGGAATTGGATACATACTTGAAAAGGAAATATTTGCAGCGATATGGGAGAGAATGTGTCAGTCAGAATAATTATCATTGACCGTGAAGCGCTGTATGATATCCTGATGTTTTAAAAGGCACTACATAAATGCAACTTCTCGTCTTGCACAAGCAATAAAAAAAAGGCAAATTAAGCTATTACACATAAGTTAATACAACTGAATCTGAAAACTCAGCTCATTACTTTCCCATACAAGGACAAAAGCAACTAAGTTTATTTCGATAGGTGATTTAAAAAAAACAGCATTAACTCATGTTGTACCCTTTTACCAGAATCAAATAATTCCCATTTAGTATGAATCAGCTTGGCTCAATTTTTAGCAGACCTGCCACAGAATCAGGCTCTTGAGGGTTCAAGTCAGCTTTGAATGCACTTTCTCAGCTTGTGACATCAATGCAATAACGAGAGACTGTTGATGGAGGTGTCGACTTTCAGATGAGGCTTCAAACTGAGCTCATTTGAGGAGTATGTAAAAGGGTCTCATGGTACTATTTGAAGTGGAGCACAGAGTTCTTCTCAAATCCTGGCAAAGACTCTGCTTTCAAATAAGGCCACCTGAACAGATTAACCTGCTTGTTTGCCGGAACACTGCTGTATACAGTATTTGCCAAAAATAACAAGAACCACGGCGTTTCAGAGTCTTTGCTTATACGTTTAGTACTCAGAAGACTTATGCAAACTGCAATAAGGCACAGTGTAAATGTATGTCTGTCTTGCTTCCCCAGCAGTGAGTGCAATCTGGACCATAGACTTCTCTGAGCCTTAAATCCAATGGCAGGAGGCAGGTATCTAACGTAATTTATTCTCAAGTTTGGAATTTGACTAGTAGCATACAGGTTTTAATCTATGTGTATGAGGGAAGTTAATAATTAACTTTTCAGTCTATCTGGGCTGATGATTTTAAACCAGTATATGTCAGAGTAACCAGGGTCCTTTTGGGGTGATAATGTGAGCCTGTCTGTATTGTGAGAACTTTATGATTGAACAGAACAAATACTGAAAGCATTAGATAGTGTGCTTTTAGTTTCAAAGAATCAAGTGATCTTTGCTTCAGAAAAAAAACATCGATTGGAAAGCATTTGTTTCAGTTCAGTGGTGGCCTACCTGGGATTCGATGTAAGAACAATTACACCTGGAGAAGGGGAATAGTTATGAACAGCCAAGTACTAAGTTACCTCAGTGTAAGGGTTTTAGACTTAAAGTTCCAAACTAAAGTATTTGGTTGGAACCCTGTAGGGTTTATTTGAAGCTAAGAAAGTGTAAGCTCATTTGTGGATTAATGAAGGAAGAGGCTATCAGGCTCTGAAGATATGAAATTGAAAACAACAGCTAAGTCAAACCTATAGCTGTGATAGAGAAAGAAACTGTCTTTGGCTTTAAAAACTCCAGTGATGGAGTTGGAATAAGTGTGTTTCAAAATTTTTCAAATTGTGTTGTACGTAAATAACTTGGTTGATTCCATTTTATCTTAATTTCTTTTGTATAATAATCTTTTGTTTTGTTATTAATGCCAAAGCTGCAATGTTGTTTTCTTAGGTTTCGGTGACTAACCACCACGTTGAAGAAAAAAAATCTATAAGCTAGATTTCAGTTTGGGATTTGACTTGTCAGACTCATAACACCAGCACTTCATCCAAGTTGTCACTCTTCAACTTAGACAATGAAATGTTGGGCTAGCTATTTGATTATGAAAGGCTTCCTGGTTCAGTCCTATTTTGTCCTCATGCTATCACATGAATTTTGTTTTTGCACCCGGCATTATTCATTAGGAACAGGAAACATCAGCTGGGAAAGAGTGGTGCTGCAGTTGTTGATTCCTAAGTTGTTGCACCACCCCTCTGCTGGAATATGGCTAGAACAACCAGGGGTTGGAACACAATTCTGAACTGTAGCCAGCATTGGGATCACTAGGGTGTCTGTAATTGCATTTTTAAACAAACTAGCAAGGTTCAAATGCAGAATGAAGGTCAATGAACCAAATGTGTTTATCAGCTTGTGGTTGAAGGCTCTATTAAAAATATAAACAAGATTTTTTTTGTTTAGTATAGTTTAGGATTAATACATTCCTCATTTCATCTTTCAATCCCTTATTGATTGCAAAAGAAAAGTTGAACTTGGTCACAAATACCCAGATTAATAACCACCAAAAAATCTAATTTGCTCAGCATTTCACACCATTGAACAGTGTTTTCTTTCCCACAAATGCAGCACAAATATATCAATAAGACGCATTAACCCTTTCTTTTCTGTTTATGTATGAGCTAATGGTTCTGAAAGGCTCAGTGTTGGAGACTGCATTACACCTCACCCAATCTGATGATGGAGACAGATTTGAGTGGGGAAATCAGGAGACCTGCTCTGGATCTCAAAGGAGACAGGTTGTCATCTGTGTCTCTCAGTTGTATGAGTAACAATATCTAGCCAGCTACTGTCATTTGTACCTGATTGCTATCACGCAATGAACTTGGTAAGACAAGGAGAGAGCCCTCTTGTGGTGTAGTGATAGAGTCCCTAACCCTGGACTGGAAATCCTGGGCTCAAGACCCACCTGCTCCAGAGGTGTGTAATAACATCTTCTGAACAGATTGATTAGAAAACTAGGTTAAAATAAAAAAAGACTTCTATCTAGGGCCCTCTTGTGGCACAGTGGTAAAGTCCCTATTCTGGACCAGGAGGCCCAGGTTCAAGTCATACTTGCTGCAGAGATGTGTAATAACATCTTCGAATAGGTTGACTAGAAAAATAGGTTAAGACCTCTTCTACCCACAAATTCCACACTGTTCTGCTCCAGCTTTGGTGCAGTTTATTCTTTACAACTGATTGTCTCTGTTAGCTGGCGAAACACTGGCAGCTTTGTGTAGCGCCAGACTCCTTCAATGAAACATGAGTTTTAAAAGGTTGATAGGTACCGGGTAAGGTGTGATACTTTTGAAGAGGACATTCCACTAACGAGTGCCACTTTTAAATGGAGGCTCCCAGTGACGATTCAGACTTTCAAGACAACATTTCCAGAGAAAAGCGGCGCTTGCAATGAGGACGTAACTAGTGTCATCGTTAATATTGTTGTTTATGGAAGGGGGATGTATGCAAATTGGTTGCTATGTTCCCGATATCACAATAGTGACTTTATTGGGCAAATCAAACTAGCCAAACAAACCAGAATCAAAGGTCGTCAAGAAGAAAGGTAGCTGGATCATGGGCTACCTTCAAAAGTGAGGTACTTTGGGATCAGTCAGTGTATAGACCGTTAAAAGAGAAAGTTAGGGCAAACAAAGCCAGGTTGACAAAGGAGAAAAAAAAACAACATAAAGAAGATGGGAAAGATACCAAGATCAACAAAGGGCCACAAGGCAGCTTAAAAGAGCTAATATAAAGGATTCTAAAAGGAAACTTGCCTGGGACTTTAAAATCACCAAGAAGAAATACAGGTGAAATGGGTGGTCAGGAACAATGTTGGCTCACTAAAGACTAAAAGTGAGAGACTGTCAATAACTATGGGCAAATGGCAGACTTGATGAACAATTGCTTTGCCTCAGTATTATTAGAAAAGGAGTATAGTTTGCCAGAAATCCTGAGGAAATTAATAGTGGAATAACAAAACTGTGGCAGATGGAGTTAAATGTATGTGGGTGGGAGGTTATCCATTTTGGACCAAACGAAATATCAGGGAACTTTTTAGATGGTATAAAGTTAAATATAGTGGATGCCATAGAGACTTGGAAGTTCAGGTGCATCGATATTTAAAATGTCACAAACAGGTACAGAAAATAATCAAGAACACTAATGGAATGCTGTCCTTTATATCTACAGAATAGAGTACAGGAAGTTATGCTGCAGCTACAGAAAACCCTGGTTAGACCTCACTTGGAGTACTGTGAGCAGATCTGTACACGTAAGGAAAGAATTGGCCTTGCGGAGTATAAAACATCGGTTTACAAGAATGATACCTGGATTTGAGGAGTTACATTATGAGGACAGACTGTACAAATTATGCCTGGTTTCTCTGGAATTTGCAAGGTTAAAAGATGATCT
Source organism: Chiloscyllium plagiosum (assembly GCF_004010195.1). Lineage (NCBI taxonomy): Eukaryota > Metazoa > Chordata > Chondrichthyes > Orectolobiformes > Hemiscylliidae > Chiloscyllium > Chiloscyllium plagiosum. The sequence goes on from NC_057736.1 coordinate 20,022,549, forward strand.
GATTGAAATCTTCAAGATATTAACGGGAAAAGACAGGGTAGACAAAGATAAACTATTTCCACTGGTTGGGGATTCTAGGACTCATCGGTATAGTCTGAGAATTAGGGGCAGACTGTTCAGGAGAGACATGAGGAAGCACTTCGACACACAGAGACTGGTAGATATTTTGATTCTCTTCCACAAGTAGCAATGGGTACAAAATCAGTTGTTTATTTGAAATCTGGGATAGACATTTTTTGTTGAGCAAAGGTATCAAGAGATATAGGCCAAAGGCAGGTATATGGAGTTAGGCCATACATCAGCCATGATCTCATTTATAGGCGAAACATATGTTCCTACCAAAAAAAGTATGCTTATGACAGGTATCAGGTAGATAAATGCAATTGAAGACCAGTCTGAACATAGAAGGCTCAGAGAGAGGGAAAGAGCCAAAGAAGAGCAAAGACGGAGTATGAAAAGAGGTTGGCAATCAACATAAAAAAGAATTCCAATATCTTCTGGAGACATATAAGTTTTAAAAGGATAGTAAAGGGAGCAATTGAACTGATTGAGAAGTGAAAAGAGGATTGTTACATGGAGACAGAGCACATAGCTGAAGTATTAAGTGACCACTTTGCATCTGTAATAACCAAAGAAGGAGATTCTACCCAAGCAATGGTGAAAGAGGAGTTACTTCAGGCAATAGAAGGGTTTAAAACTGAGAAGGTGGAGATATCGCATTGGCTGTCTGTATCTAAATGGGCAGGCACCAAGATCAGATGAGATACAACCGAGCGTACTGAGAAAAGTGGAAGTGAAGTTTGCGGAGGTACTAGCTACAGATTTTAGTTTGTCTTAGTGTGATGTCAGAGAACTGAAGAACTGCAAGCAATATATCCTTGTATTACGTAAGACAGTTTGTAGCTGAAAAGGTTAAATGACATCATGTGTAAGCACAGCCTATCAGGATATAAAGGACTATTCTTGCAAGGAGCTAATCAGTCTCCAGTGTGTGCTTCACTGGCTATTATTACTGTTAACAATGTGTAACAAATGTACAATTGTATATTTGCTTTTAAGTGGATCATATATTTTAGATGTAATGCAGTGAGCTGATAAGCAATATGTAATAACCCTTGATTATTTAATTAAAATTGTGCTTATCTTCCTTCCTGGTATATCATGTGGGCATCCTTCCCACTTGGTATCAGGAACTCAACTAACACCAATAGAAAGATTGGTGGTAACAAATCTACCCATAATGTAGACAGCAACAGACAGCCAAGATTATAAGACCTACTTCAAAAGCGTAGTGTAAAGATAACTCCAGTAACTATAGACAAATCAATTTATGGGGACAAATCCAGAAACAGTCATTCTGGACAAAATTAGCAGCCACATGCACAAATGCAGGTTAGTTAAATATGGATTTCTTAAGGGAAAGTTGTGTTTAATTAACTTGTTGGAATTTTTTGAAGAGATAACAGAGAACTGATGAAGACAGGATGCTTATGGTGCTGTATATAAACTTTCATAAGGTATTAGTTACAGTGTCATACAACAGAGTTCTAAACAAAGTTCTAGCTCATGGAATAAAAGGGGCAGTAGCAATGTGGATATGGAATTAGCAGAGTGACAGTAAACACAGAGCATTCATGAATGGATGTGTTTTGGCTAGCAGAATGTTTGTAGCAGAGCCCACCAATGGTCAGTATTGGGATCATTGCTTTTTCCCGATATATATTAATACATTAATGGCCTGTCCTTGATGAACAGATTCAAATTTCAAAGTTTGGGGATGATGCAAAACATGGAAGCATTGTGAATTGTGAGAACTTCAAAAGAACATTGAGAAATTAGTGGAATGGACAGACAGGTGGCAGATGAAGTTTAATGCAAAGAAAGATGAGTTGATTGACGTTGATATAGTGAACATGCAAAGGCAATATAAAAAAAAAAGCCACAACTGAGCAGTGAGACTAGAGTTGAGAGAACAGACAATAAAAGATTCAATATTCTAGGCTGTATCAACAGCGACATAGAGTACTGGAGAAAGGTTATGTTGAACTTTTATAGGACACCAATCCAACTCAGATTGAATACTATTTTCAATTCTGGGCCCTGCACTTTAGGAAGGATGTGAAGTAAAGGGTGCAAAAAAGACCCATGAGAATTGGTCCAGGAATGAGGAACATCGGTAACAAAGAGAGATTTGAAAGGCTAGTACTGTTTTCTTGGCGAGAAGAAGACTGAGTGGACATTTGAACAAGGTATTCAAAATCATGAGGGGTTTGGACAAAGTAAATCAGGAGAAACACCTCGCTCATGAAAGGATTGAGAATGACAGGTCACAGATTTAAAACAATCAGTTAAAGAAGCAGAACTTTTTCTGGGTGGGGTTAAATCTGCAATACACTGAGCGTGTAGTGAAGACAGGTTTGACTGAGGCACTCACAAGTGATTTAGGTTATTAACTGGAATGGAAGAATGTGGAACTTTGCAAGCAGAAGGCAGGAGAACAAAACGTAAGTGAGTTATTTAGTCAGAGAGCTGGTATAGCCACGATGGGCCGAATGGAGTCCTTTTGTGCTGGAACAATTCTGTGTCTTCAAAACTACTTCATTGACCTTAAAATGTTTTGGGATATCCTGAAGTTATGAAAGGCATGGCACAAATGGAAATTCCTTCACTCCTACAGTTCATATGTTGATCCACACTCCTATTCTGCCTGCATCAGGAGTGAAGTCCCCAAAGATTAATCCTTTTGGTCAGCGCACAGCACAATCAACATAGAAACCACTTGTGTGAATGGGGTCAAAGACAGGAATCTCACCCTACCTATTTGCTGATGTGGAGAAAGAGCCCCTCAATGTGAGCTGGCGGGTTATGATGTAACGAGAACCCCTGGAATGAATTGCAGCTTTGTGGCTCCCTTCACAGTAGTTTCATTATTTCAGTCGGGCAATGGAAGCTAGCAAGAAGCTAGACAAAAGGGCAAGAATTTTTACAAAGGCACAACCCACCCCTGCATGGTAAAGTTCACTTTGCAGCATAATGAAAAAAGTGGAGGGTGTGAGGAACCAAAGAGATCATTATCACCAATGACAGTCTTAGAGAAAATGAATATTTCAGCAGAGAACAGCACAATTCAAAAGGCGACACACATCGCTAACTGTGCATCATGCACTGTGTGGTGACAGAGCACTCAGCAGAACGTCAAACATGACACAGATGGAGGAGCACATGCCTTGCGTACATCAAAGATAGGAGTCATTTCTTGCACATTAATCAAGATCACACCTTGGTAAGTAATTTTAAGTGTAAGTCATTTGGTATGCTGTAAAACACGGCAAGAGAAAGCAACAGTACTACAATTTCTAACCATTGGACAGATAGGAAGGAATTTATTCTGTTCATCCATGCAGCTACAGACCTGACTACTGCCACTCACATTCATTGCTGCACAATACTCTCACTTTGTCTTCGATCCACCCTGTATTCATGGGGCAACATATTCCCTCTCGTAATCATAACTAGCCCACACAGTTTTAGAAAGAAAATATTTAATTTAGCCCTGGTCTCTATGCTGTTGGCCATAAGTAAGCTCATTTTCTTAGTGTTATTCTGGCTTCTTGCACATCCCTGATTTTCATTACTCTACTAAAAAATGGCAATGCTTTCAGTTGCCTAAATTGTAAACTCTGAAATTTCCTCCATAACCTTCGTTCCCCATAAATCTTCTCCGTGAACCAAGTAAATATTGGGAGCAAGAGGAGGTTCCTTGAACATCCCCATCTTTAACATAGAAAGAAACCAGCATAAGACATAATTTACAATTATGTTCAGCGTGAAATGCTCAGTGGACGAACCATAACAGACAACAATCTTGAGTCAATCTGATTCACTTCCAACACATGATATTAAGAAATGGTTGAGAGCATTGTGCAACACTGGCTTTGAACAGATAGCTGGGAAAAATGCCCACATACATTTTGTCCATAAAATGCAAGACAAATCCAACCCTATTGGCTTATTTTCAGCTATGAATAGAGTGAAGGAACTTATCATTATAACAATGACAAACCAAGAAGTACCACCAATGATTAAGTCGTTAGAGATTAGGGAGAAACCATTCCTCGGTTGAGTCACAGTAAGTATAAAGGCAGATGATTCTGGTTGCTGGAGGTCAATCATTTCAGAACAAAGACATCAGTGCAGGAGTTCCTTCTTGCTGTGTCCTATGCCCAATCATCTCAACTGAATCATCAATAAGCTACTGGCTCATCAAAAGTCAGAATGTTCACTGATATTTAATTTGTAAGTTTTTATATAGATTAGATTAGACTACTTACAGTGTGGAAACAGGCCCTTCGGCCCAACAAGTCCACACTGCCCTGCTGAAGCGCGGCCCACCCATACCCCTACCCCTACATTTACCCCTTATCAAACATTGCAGACAGTTTAGCCAATTCACCTGACCTGCACATCTTTGGACTGTGGGAGGAAACCGGAGCACCCGGAGGAAACCCACACAGACACGGGGAGAATGTGCAAACTCCACACAGTCAGTCGCCTGAGGCAGGAATTGAACCCGGGTCTCTGGTGCTGTGAGGCAGCAGTGCTAACCACTATGCCACCGTGCCGCCCCATATAAGAAAGCTGTTCTTACACACGTGCAGCAAGACATTTTTCTTGCCACCACTAACTGGGCCAGCATCCCTAACAACCCATGGGAAGGTGGTGGTGAACTGCCATCTTGAACTACTGCAGTCTATATCTCATGTGGGAACACCCACAACAGGCATTCTAGGATTTTGACCCAGCAATAGTTCAGAAATAGCAACTGTTCAAAATAATTCAAAGCTAGTAATGTATATGGCTTTGTAGAGTCAAAATTCTGAATTTCCACTCAGTGCCTTCACGTACAGATTGACATAGTTCCATATGCTCAATGGCAATTGGATTGGGCAATAAATCCAACCTTTGCCAATTTTGTCCACATCCTGAAAATAAATGCATTTATAAGAAATATGGTCTTTATATCCTATAGGCTGGTCAAGATGTTTGCACTTGTCCCATACCTGAAGATGCTGTATGATTTACAACAACTTGCATTTACGAAATGGTTTTAAGCTCATAACACATCCCATTTCAGAAGATTTATTGAATCAAATTTGACATGGAGCCACGTAAAGAGCTATCAGGCCAAGTTGCCAAAGGGGTTGGTTATAAGCAGCATCTTAAAGGAGGGGGAAAGCCAGAGAAATTTAAGGAGGGAATTTCAGAGCTTGGGAAATCAGTAGTAGAAAAAAAGACCAGCCTGATTCATCTTCCTGCTGTTTTGACAGAATATTTCAGTCAAATAAAATTACGCCCTTTTACAAAAAAGACATGGAAAGCACTGAAAGGGTTAAAGCAGCCGGCATTTCTGACTGCTGTCCAGTGCAGTAGTATAAGGAAAACATTTAGGTCAGGAACCCTATACACATATGCATACACTATGCCTGCCTGACAACCTGATTTACAACACAACGAATCCCTCTTAATGACGTGTCTTTTGGCAGCTCTCAAGCACAAGGATTTTCCCATGCAGGGACCTTTCCAGCTGATTACGTCTGCGTGATGGTCTCGAGCCAGGTATCCCCCTTTTTATTTGTCTCTTCGTTTCTCTCAATGAATGGGAATTCAATGAGCAGGAACTGTTCAATGTTTTAGCGGGCAGGACAAAACTTGCCAATTTTCCAACCCGCACCTCCCCCCACCCCCTCCAGCAAGAGGCCGTGACCTCAATGCAGTTCAGGCAGAGACGTGAGCGAGGCAGGCTTGTTTTCATGTCATGTGCAATTAAGCATGCAGCACACATTCCTGTGCCCTCCCTTCCCAGGAGACACGCTTAATAGCTTAGTCGCTGTCTATTCTTCAATGACCGGGTGAAGCTAATACATGGACAGAACGAGCTTAGTTGTCAGATCTCCCAGTGTTAATGGCACATAACTTGTTTTAGCTTGTCCTACTTTTCCCTTACCTTCTGAAGGCACCAAGCAATGCCACGGATCATTGACAGCAGCTGTCCGAGGTACCACTGCTCAAGTATCTATTCTTCCTGTGTATTAACAGATACTCTGCGAGGGATGGCTGTGATTTTAATCCTGCAGAGCGAGGTGGCCATCCTTCACTGTCACTTGGTCAAAGTCCTGGAATGACCTACCTAACAGCACTGTGGACTTCCCTACACCTCAGAGACTGCAGAGGTTCAAGTCAGCAATTTATCACCACCTTCTCCAAGGTGATTAGGGAAATGGGCAATAAGTTCTGACCTAGTGACACTCACATCCCTAGATTTTTTAAAAATCCTTCTGAAATTAGTAACTTCCAGCCAGAAGGTCACTGCTATTTTAAATGTCTCCATCCACATCAACAAGATGGTCCATTACAAGAATAAAATGACTACAAGAGCTAAGCTTTTTCTTATCCCATGTCTGTAGTGGGCCAGGAGACAATGGGGGCGATTGAATGGAATAGGGACTAATATCCTTTGGTATGATAGCTTTATTAATCACTTCAAACTTGAATTGGCTGGATGGCTGGACAAGCATATAAAAGGATACAGGATGGACTTGTGATGCAGTGGCAGTGTCCCTACCTCTCAGCCAGAAGGTCCAGATACAAACCCCACCTCATCTGAAGGATCCAAGCAGATAGATTAGAAGTAACTATGAAAGGATATGGAGCTAGAGTAGATGAAATGGAGTTATGAATCACATCAGATACAATCTCATTGAACAGTAGAACCTAATTCGGGGGATGAATAAATTCCTCTTGCTCCTGTGTTCTGAAAAATAATCTTTTATTTGTTAACCCATTAGAACTATGGATTTAATAGCCATTTTCAATAAATTTAAGCCAAATAAGTAGATAAGGAAGAAAGAGGGCATACTGATAGGTGATGTATGATTTGCCGCACTTTTCATAAATGCGTAGGAAATGGGGATGACAAAGCAACGGAAGAATTAAAAGAGTTGACTGTCCAAACAGTTGAAAGGGAAGAATGTGAGGAGGTAATTACAGGGATGGAGGAAATTAGAAAGGGCACAATGTTTAGGGAGAATAGATCAAGAAGACTAAATGCTCTGTGAGGAGTGTTTGACAGACTAATAAAACTGTTGCATTAAGGTGTCAACTTCGCTGGTATTGAAGATTAGTGAATGATTGAGCTCTTAGTCTGAGTCTGTTGGGGGAGGGGGCTGTTGGTGAGGTGGGACTGCATGTTGCAAACCTAATTGCACATGACAGGAGAGTCAGGATGGACTGCTCTCATCCTCAGGTCAACTGCTTTGAGGTTATGTGCTGTTAGGGAAAATGAACTTGTTCTGTCATTGAGTTCTTCCCATTTATTGAGAGTGATAGTGAGACGAAAGGGATTTTCCTGGTTTAAATACCAGACCACAGGTTGAATAACCATTGGGGCAAAATTCATTTTGCACAAGATAAACCAACATGTTTCAAAAGTAAACAAAATTCTTGTCTTCGTACAGGTTTCTTTTGATGGGCTGCAATTTAAAGGAAAAACAGCCAAGGTTAACAACAAATCATTTCAGACAACACTTGGGGTTCAACCTTTTTCAGAGCTTTGTTCAAAATAAAGGTACATTTTTTGGTTGGGCAATAGGGCGGTAGGTATTGTAAAAGATGAAAGCCTATCACATATCATAAAGCATTCAACACAGAATTAATTATATTATGCAACCACTGTTTGGTCATTGTGCAACGGCAATGAGCTGAATGAGTAATTAATCTGTATTTGAAGCTTTTGAGGCAGGACATCAGCAGAACTTCTCGTTCTTCTGCAAATATTACTGCAGGATATTAACCCAACCACCAGACCACACAACTGGAGTTTCATTTAGAGGAGTCCGGAACCCTTTACCCAAGACCAGCCATACCTCAGAAGCCAGAACAAACAATTTGCCTCCAACTATAACACATGACACCCCAGTTTCTGCCCAGCCACAGCCGTGAACCTAATGTACAAAGGTGCTCCACTCAAGGCAGGAATGTGAGAGAACACCACTCACTTGTAGCTGCAACACTATTAGAACAGAATTGCTCATTTGATTAGTGGTCTCACCACAGGACTATATCCACACCCTCCCTTTTTGGCGGTATACAGCTCAGTGGTTAGCACTGCTGCCTCACAACTGGGGACCCAGGTTCGATTCCAACCTCGGGGGCCTGTCCATGTGAGGTTTGCACATTCTCCCAGTTTCTGCATGGGTTTCCGCTGGGTGCTCTGTTTTCATCCCACAGTCCAAAGATGTGCAAGTTAGGTGGATTGGCCATGCTAAATTGCTCCGTGTGTCCAGGCTTGTGCAGGCTCGGTGGATTAGCCATAGTGAATTACAGGGTTACAGCGATAGGGTATAAGGTGGATCCGAATGGGCTGTTCTTTGGAAGGGTGTGTGTGGACTCAATGGGCTGAATGGCCTGCTTCCACACCGTAGAGATTCTATGATTCTCAGCAGTATATCACGACTGCAGTGTGCACAACCTGATTGATGCCCCATGAAACCATGTGACTTCTACTAACAAGAAGGAGAAGTGCCACAATGTCATGGAAATAGAATTAGCATCCATGATAATGAGCTTATTCTGACTCCTACTGGGACAATATCCTGAAGCCCCCTACCTAACCTATCGAGGAAGAACCACCAGCAAAAGCAGTGAGTCAACACAGCCTAGAGTCAGAAAGCATGGAAGCCAGCTCTCAACGCACTTTTATCAGGGTAGCTGGCAATGGGCAATAAATGTAATATCATTCACACCAGGAAAAGCATCTTTTACAAAACAACTGTGACAAAGTTCCCAGAAAAACAGGCATGTGAATTTTAAAAACTTTCAACTTAATTATTTCGTTTCTGCAGCTTGTTCTCACCACAAGATCACGGAAATCAATACAACTGTTTTATATTTACGTTAAATTCCAGGGTCAGAATGGAAATATATACTGCACTCAGACTGGAGTGGCATTACTTAGTAATTCAGAAATAACAACCTCACATTCACATGCATTTTGCCAGCAGGGAGCTTTTACTGTCTAAGACTGGAGTACTCAGTCTTTCTCTATTAACCCTGAATTGCAAAAGGAAGTTAGTACCTCACAACCAAGCCTACAATCGATGATATTTTTAAAAAATAAACTAAACCGTATTACAAAATAACAACAGCTAATTACACTGATATAATGCCTTTAGCGTTCGCAGGAATCTTAATGAACAAAATTTCACACTGAACTACACAAGTAGGACAGGTGATTAAAAATTTTGTGAAAGTAGTAAGATCGAAAGAGTATCTGAGTGGTTGAGAGGGAGGCAAAAGAAGCAGAGAGGACTGGGGAGGGAATTCTAACTCTTAGGGCCTAGGCAGCTGAAGGTATGACCACCAGTGCTGGAATGATGGAGATTAGAGTTGTGGGCAGAAGGTCAGAAATGAAGAAGTGCAGGATTATGGAACTGGAGGAGACCTCAGAAAAGGAGAGGGACAGGTGCATGACAGGATTTAAAAACTAGTGTCAGAAAACAATTGATATTGTCAAACCAGAAGCAATTATGAATTAACAAGCACAGAAGTGATGTATTAACAGTTTTAGATAAGCTCAAGTTTACAGGCAGAAGATATGGAAGGATTGTTTCCCCTTGTGGTAGAGTCTAGGACCACAGGGCATAATCTCAGAGCAAGGGGCCATCCATTAAAGACAGAGGAAGAGAAGGAATTTCTTCCCTCAGACTGTAGTGAACAAATGCAATTCTTCATTGCAAAGGACTGTAGACAATAGATTGTTAAGTCTATTCAAGGCTGAGATAGACATATGTAATCAGTAAGGAATCAAAGGTCATGGGGAAAAGGCAGGAAAATGGACTTGAGAATTATCAGATCAGCCATGATCTCAATGAATGACAGAGTAGATCCAATGGGCTGAATGGCCAACATCTGTTTCTACATCCTATAGTCTGCAGACGGTACAAAATGGTAGGCTGGTCAGGAGGCCATTGGAGTAGTCAAGTCTAGAGGTAACAAAGATGTGGATGAGGAAAATACTGGGTAACAGGCAACAAATCCTACTCACGTCGGTCATCACAGAGATGAAAACTCAATGTGAATGGCATGGATAGGACAAGCCTCTCTGGCACAAGGCTTTAAACTTATTGCTTCTCATTTTCTTAATAGTGTGTAGATCATAGAATTGTTCCTGTGAAATGGTTTCAAAAACTTTTTCAGAGCTGAGGGAAAGCCCACTAGATCTGACTCATTTACACCCATGAAAATTGCACCTCAATAATGCCATAACTGTCAGATTGTAAACTGTCGAAGAGAGTGTGGTGCTGGAAAAGCACAGCTGGTCAGGCAGCATCTGAGGTGCAGGAGCATCAACATTTCGAGCATAAGCCCTTCATCAGAAATGAGGCTCAAAATGTGGATTCTCCTGTTCCTCAGATGCTGCCTGACTGGCTGTGCTTTTCCAGCGCCACACTCTTCAATTCTGATCTCCAGCATCTGCAGTCCTCACTTTCTCCTCCAGATTGTAAACTGGCTTGATATACCATCAGATAACAAGGCAGTCCCACAGAAATGGAAACTTCTAATTCTGCCCTTGTAATTAGTAAGATGGAGAAGATGTTTCTCTATCATCCCTGAGTAGTTCATACTAATATCAGTAGAAAGACAGGAAATCAGCTAACAGGTTCATTTTCAATGATATATGATCTTCAGGGGATTTCCCTTGCGGTATGACTGTTGGAACTGGAGTAGACATTCAGACCCTTGGTCCTGTCCCTTTATTCAGTTAGATCATGACTGATCTGCAATGTAACCACATCCACCTACTGACTCCCTAATCAATGTCTAAAAACAATCTCAGATTTGGAATTTTCAGTTGACTCCCTTCTGCAATAGCATTTTGAGGAAGTCAGCTCCACATTTCTGCTAGACCTTGTGACAGCAAGTGTTTCTCGACATCACCCCTGAACAGCCTGGCTCTCAGTTGAAGGGTACACCTCTCCCTATCAGAAGAAGTTGTTTTTCTCCATGAATCCTGACAAATCCTTCAGTCATCTCAAACACCTCAGGTAGTTCACCCTTAAGTGTGCAACACAAGGGATTGCAAGCCTAGTACATGCAGTTAGGTCATCTCAGTTGAATTCCTTCAGTTCTGGTGCATAATCCATTCAGGCCAACGACCTGAAGGGAGAGGATGGATACAGCTTGGCCTAGATAGCCCAGTTTAGCTTTGAGGACTTCTGGAGTCTGAATCACCAAAACACAACTCTTCGCTTCAAATCACCTTCTGCTCAATCTGTCTTACTCTTGCTGTAGGCATGACCCTTAATTTAGGTTTCTCAATGTCCATGACAAAATGGTACAATCAGGCAAATGATCGAAATTTGTGACACGCCTCATGCGCCTTGCACTGAACAACAGGGAGTGGGGTGAAAGTTAAACAGGGGAGGAATTATGCGCAGTTCTTAAACCATGTGGGCGGCACGGTGGCACAGTGGTTAGCACTGCTGCCTCACAGCGCCAGAGACCTGGGTTCAATTCCCGCCTTGGGCGACTGTCTGTGTGGAGTTTGCACATTCTCCCTGTGTCTGAGTGGGTTTCCTCCAGGTGCTCCGGTTTCCTCCCACAGTCCAAAGATAGGTGAATTGGCCATGCTAAATTGCCCGTAGTATTAGGTGAAGGGGCAAGTATAGGGGAATGGGTCTGGGTGGGTTGCTCTTTGGAGGGTCGGTGTGAACTTGTTGGGCCGAAGGGCCTGTTTCCACACTGTAAGTAATCTAATCTAATCATCAACATGCAGAGCAAGGACAATACAGTAGTTGACTTTTCCTGAGGATGGGGAATTCCAAGACGAGGGGGCACAATTTTAAGATGAGAGGAGAGATTTAATAAAGACATGAAGGGCAATGTTTTTACATTGATGGTGGTTTATGTGTGGAATGAATGTCCTGAGAAAGCAGTTGATGGGGGTGCAATTACAACATTTAAAAGACATTTGGATAGATACATGAACAGGGACACTTTGAAAGGATATGGGCCAGAAGTAGGCAGCTGGGAATAGTTTAGTTTGGGATTATGTTCAGCATGGACTGGTTGGACCAAAGGTCTGTTTCCGTCCTGTACGACTCTATGACTGATTTTAAGTGCTTTGCACACATATCTCAACTTGAAAAACTAAAGAACTGTGGATGCTGGAAATTGGGAATATAGTGGGAAATTGCTGCAAAAACTCAACAGGTCTGGTTGCATCTGTGGAGAGAAGAAAGAGTTAACATTTCGGGTCCAGTGTCCCTTGTTTAGAACTGATTGTAGCTGGGAGAAAAATTGGAATATATGATACAGAAGGGATAACGGGAGGTGGCAGCAATAAACGAGAAATGGCAATGGAGCCCAGGGAGAGAGACAAACAGGTGGGCAGACAAAGGAACAGGTAAAAGTCAGCCTGGCTTTATTTTCTTTCCATCCAGCATTTACTCCTTTCCCCTCCCCACCTACCCCTTCTTTAGCATATATTCCCAGCTTTTCCCAGCTATGAAGAAGGATCATTGGACCTGAATTCTGCTTTTCCTCCACAGATTCTGCTGGACCTGCTGAGTTTTGAAAGCAATTTCTGTTTTTATCTCAGTTCAATGCATTTCAAGAAAATTCCCAACAACAACAACAACTTAGATTTATATAACACCCTTAACAAAATGTCTCAAGGTTCCTCATGGGTACAATCATCAAATACATTGTAACACCAAACCACATCAGGAAATATTATGACAAGTAAGCAAAATATTGGTTTTAAGAGGCATCTGTTTTTAAAATTGATTCATGGGAACTTGAGCTCGCTGGCTGGGCCAGCATTTATTGTCCATCTCTAGTTGCTTTTGAGAACATGATGGTGAGTTGCCTTCTTGAACCTCTGCAGTCCATGCAGGGTGTTGTAGGCAGACCCACAATGCTGGAAGGGAAAGAGTTCCCAGAATTTTGACCCAGCAACAGGGAAGAAATGGTGATAGATTTCCATTTCTGAATACTGGGTGGCTTGGAGGAGAACTTGCCGGTGGTGTTTTTTTCATTTGTCTGCTGTCCTGGTTCTTCTAGACAGTAGTGATTATGCATTTGCAAGGAGCTGCCTGAGGGACCTACTGAATTTCTGCAATGCATCTTGTGGATAGCACTCACTGAGCATCAGTGGTCGAGGGAGTAGGTGCTTGTGAATGTGGTGCCAAACAAGTGGGCGGCATTGTCCAGGATGGTGTCAAGCTTATGGAGTATTGCTGAAGCCTCACCCATCCAGGCCAGTGGAGTGTATTCCATCAGACTCTTAAATTGTGCTTTGTAGATTTTGGAAGGGCTTTGCATCTTAATGGAGAGATGGGCAGAGTGAATACAACTCAGACTGTGTCAGATTTCAGTGCGAGAGAAGCATAAAGATTGCCAAATCTTGTGAGAGTGAAGGAAATTACAAAAGTGCAGAAATGAAATCTTACTGTTCACCATGAATCACATTTTTGTTCCTACCTATTTATGTATTTCCTCGCTTAGATTACTTTCAGCAACCTTTTTAAAAATAAATCTTTGCAGCAATTCTTCTTTTGTAGTTGTTTATTTCCTCTAATTTACATTATTGTTTGAAAACGCATCATGAATTGTTTTTCGCCTGTCGGTATTTTACTTGTAAAACCCGAACAATGGAACTTTCCTGAGAGATATTCAGCATGGGAGGTTGGGAAATTCCACCCCAGATAACTCAACAACATGAAACTGAACTGCAAGATAGTTTTGACAGCAAATAATCATGGTTTCAGTGCTTCCAGTGGTCACATGGTGTGATTCTTCTGTATAATGGTCAAATTCTACAGCAATTACTGCTATTCAATTATTATCTATCACTGACCTGGAGTAAGTCATCGGAGCGGTCACTGCTTTAAAATAAGGGAGGCCCAATTAAGACAGGAACAAAGTAATGCTATGGACCAAGCGCTGATAAGTGTGATTGGTGTTGGCATGTTGGTATAGACATATTGGGCTGAAGGACCTGTTTCGATGCTGTATGAACCTATGACCGTGATCAGGGGAATTTTCTTTCTCTCAGAGGGCTGTGAATCTTTGTAACTCTTTTCCTCAACACCTTGAATATGTTGAAGACAGAGTTTTTTCAGAAGGAAGCAAAAGGATATTGAGGGTAGCTGGGAAGGTGGAGTAATCAGATCAGCTGAATAGTGGAGCAGGTTTGAGGGGCTGACTGTCTTCCTCTTGCTCCATGATTGAATGGAAAATTGAGAATGGTACTTCGATTTAAATCCAAGCTCCTATAATATGGTGTACAGCACCAAATAACAATAGAGGAATGATCTGGGCACTACCTATTGCTACTTGTGAAATCTGGCTGTGCACAATTGAATTGCTATGTTTCCTACAATAGAAAAGTGAATACCCTTCCATGCTACTTCCTTGACTGAAAGATGCTTTGGGATATGAAAGGCATCACAACAAATGCATGTGCTTTTTCTTTAAATGTATAAACAAATTAAACCTTGTTCTGTTGCCATCTACATTCAAATTCAGCCAAAAGGCTTCAGTCCTGTGTGGATTGAGGCCAAATACAATCCTGCTATTGTCCACATGGCATGCGACTAGGGACTGAGCCAGATGTGTATTCACAGACTCAGCTACTCAACCCTTATGCCATGACCAGCTGGGTTACTAAGAAGCTAGTGTTCAATACGTTAACTATAACCTGCAGAATAAACAGCAACTACTGACCAGAATGAAGCTAGGGAATGGACACTTACTTTAAAGTGGCACTTTGATGGTCTTAAAGATAGAACAGATTCATGGGGAGTGAGTGGCGCCGTGGATTTGCGTCTTGACCTTTTACAGTTGAACCAGAGCTCACGTCCAGCTGAAACCACAAGAATGTACGTTTGCTGTCACTGCTAACTGCAAGGACCAGAAGTGGAATGCATTTAAATGGAGTGGTGATCCAGTTCACTGTGGCCTTGCAATATGAAACCAGCTATATGTGACTTGTTGGGCATTAGCATCTACTCCAGGATTGCCAAAGGATGTCTAGTTAAGTAATTACATGTTATGTATGGGGCAACCTACTGAGGCACAGTATTTAAAAGATATCAGGACAAATCTTAAGAATATTTTTATTTCAGTAATCTTTGTTGTTATGCCAAAAATGAGACCAGTTGTGTTTGAGAGTGAGTGGGGAGAAATGAGAATGTGTAAGGAGTTACCAAGAGTGAGTGAGGAGTCATCAGGTGCAAGGCAACACACATGTGAGTGAATGGCAAATTCCTGGGGGTGATAGTGAATGGTGAATCAACAACGGAGAGTAAGACAACCACAAGTGAGTGTGAGGAGTCACTGGGGTGAGTGAGGAGTCACCAGGAGGGTCAGGAGTCAATGACTTTGAGAGCGAGAGTGAGGAATTGAAGAAAGAAAAAAATAGAAACCCAAAAGAGTTATTAAATTTAATCAGGTTGTTTTTGTTAATTCCTTTTTTTTCAGAATGGTTCTGATGGTGATATTCCAGTTTCACCAACAATGAGGAACACAAATTAAGTTGTCAGTTTTCCTAGAACTCACTTTGTTCAAGTAAACAGTTTTCTGGCTTTTTCACAATCCCATAATTATATCTTGGTTTTAAAATATATACGTTATATCTAAATGGAAAACAGATGTTGTAAAACCTCAGTGGTTTTAGCTGGCAGGAATGTGCATACATTAAGAAATCCCAACATTCTTTGGAGATTTTAGCAATAACTTCCCGCTTGTGTTGTCTTTGAAATCAGGTTAGATTTAGTTAAAATTAATGGAATTAGATGTGCACTTTCTCAGTGAAATATTTCAATTTATCGCAGCATTGCTCACAAATTAAACAGATACTTTCTTTTCAAAATAAAGCAGTCTTATGATCTTTCTCCAGGTTGCAGTGTCCTGATCATCAATTTACAATTTCTGAGTATTCCAGGGCAGTGCTTGTAATTCTAATGGGGGCAGAAGAGTAGGGAGCAATGTAGTTGAGGGGGAATTCACAGCACCAACTGTCCCCAACTGAAAATCTACCTCTTTAACCAAGCTCTTGGTCATCAAACCAAATATCTCCTTAAATGGCTTGGTGTCACCATCTGTTTTATCATGCTGATGTGAAAGTGCCTTGGGACATTTTTAATTTGCTAAAAGTGCTAACTTCTTGTTGTCTGCCAGCTAAAGTTAATCGGGAGTCAAAAGTGTTGGGAATCTCCAAGCTGCTGATCATCACCTCCGAGTTTAATGACCTCCCCACCAACCGGCTGGAGCACATAGTGCAGAACAGAAATTCATGCAAATGAAACCACATTCACCCTGCACACAACAATTAACACACTGAAAAAGTACCTAGGCAAGTTTGTACACCTGATCTGGGTGGCACGGTGGCTCAGTGGTTAGCACATGTGATTCCAGCCTCGGGTGACCGTCTGTGTGGAGTTTGCATGTTCTCCTTGTATCTACGTGGGTTTCCTCTGGGTACTCCAGTTTACTCCCACAGTCCAAAGATGGACAGGTTAAGAGGATTGGCCATGTTAAATTGCCCAGAGTGTCCAAGGATTTGCGGGTTGTGTGGATTAGCCATTGAGAAATGCAGGGTTGCAGGGATAAGGTAGAGGTGTGGGTCTTGGTGGAATGTTCTTCAGAGGGTCAGTGTGGACTCAATATGCTGAATGACCTGCTTCCTGCACTGTAAGTACTCTATAATTCTATTCTATGATCTGATAAAGCCAAGGTGTGGTTGCAACTTGAATTTTGTTTTAGAGCATACATTTCTCTTCTTAACATAAGTCTTGAGTGAAACTGATAGTTCCTACAAGTGTCACTTGCCTCCTACATACAAACAAATGAATTAGGAACAGGAATAAACCATCTGGCCCTTTGAGTTTGATCCATCATTTGATGAAATCATGACTGATCTAATCTAATTGCAGCCTGTGACTCCTCTGCCAACCCAGTGTTCTTGAAATCATTCTTATAAATGATCAATAGCCCCGGTTCCATTGTTCTCTGGGGAAGGGAATTACTACTAATGACCCTCAGAAACAAAAATGTCTCGTCTCAGTCTTAAGTTGAGGTTTCTTACTTTTAGGTGAAGAGTGTGGCACTGGAAAAGTGCAGCTGGTCAGGGAGCTGCTGCCTGACTGGCTGTGCTATTCCGGCACCACACTCTTCGACTCTGATCTCCAGCAGCTACAGTCCTCACTTTCTCCAACCTCTTGCTTTTAATCAACCTCTTCAGACGTGTTAAGACACAACTGTGGAGCCGGTGGAACTTGCCTTCTGGGCCAGAGCTAGGGGCACTACAACTGCAATGCAAGAGCTCTACCTCTTATATTTAAACTGTGTCATCTTGTCTCTCGTATTGTTTCTCAGAAACAATTCCTGTTACACTTGGCCTTTTACATTATGGTGTTAGAACACTTTTGATATAAACAGTTTCACCATATGCAATATCATGGTAAATCTCCATAGACATGTTCCTACCTATACATGCTTGTATTGTATATATTGTAATCTATATAGTATTGTGCAGGTGATCTCTTCCCTGTGTCCTGGCTAATATTTATTCTCCAACCAATCTCACAAAAAACTCTGATCATTATCAAATCAATGTTTGTGGGTTTTGTTGGGGACCACTTGGCTGTTACAATACCATTACCCAAGTGTGTACTTCAAACATATCTCATTGGCTGTGAAGCACTTTGGGACATGCCACATTCCTGAAAGTGGCTATGTAAAGACAAATGTTTTCTCTAGATGAGTGAAGACATGTTTATATTGTTTGTATATATCCCCAAGTCTAATATACATCCTCTGAGATGGCCACAGTTTGAAAAACATTTTTTTAAATTATCAAAAGCAATCAAAATTAAATATGGCATTAAAAATGTTATCTCAAGTGATAATTGAAACAGGGAATGCAGAGACACATGTGGTTAGGAGTCCAACATTCTCACAGGTTTCACAGTCCCTCCCCACAAGCAGAGATGGAGTTTATCCTCTGGGCCTGTCTTTGGCAATCCAGAAATGAATGATTCATCTCCTGGCCACTGTTACCAGCAAATTAGCAAGTGAAATTGTTTGTGTACTTCTTAAAGTTTTGTTTGAATGTTTTTTTTATTATCAACTAATGTAAGTTAAAGTCACCGTTGCTTCACCAGACCAAGGTCTGCTCTGTCATTAGAGACAGATGATAGTGGTGGTTTAACCTGAAGGTCACCTGGCCTCAGGCGAAGGGGGAGGTTGAGAAAGAGAATCCTTCACACTAACCTAATGAAGTTGGGAATGAAGCACAGTATGACTGAGTGGGTCTAAATATGGTCAAGGTGACATCGGAATAGGACACTCCAACCGGAGACCCTCTGCTCCTATTATTTCTCATTTCCTTCTCTCTTTTTCCCTTTTTCTTCTCTTTCTCCCCCCTCTTTGGTGGTCACTTCCCCCATGGCAGACCTTGGCCTGGTCTCTCGACCTGGTCTCTCAGTGTGTCTCGGTATGGTCTCTTGGTGGATCTCAGTCTGGTCTCTCGGTGGGTCTCAGCCTGGTCGTTCAGACTGATCTCTCAGTGTGCTTTCTCGGTGTGTCTCAGCCTGGTCTCTTGGTGGATCTTGGCCTGGTCGCTCAGGCTGATCTCTCAGCCTGTTTTCTCGTTGTATCTTAGCCTGATCTCTTGGCTTGGTCTCTCAGACTGATCTCTCAGCCTGCTTTTTATGTGTGTCTTGGGCTGATCTCTTGGCCTGATCTCTCGGTGGGTCTCGGCCTGGTCTCTCAGGCTGATTTCTCAGCCTATTTTCTCAGTGTGTCTGGGCCTGGTCTCTCGGTGGGTCTCGGCCTGGTCTCTCAGGCTGATATCTCAGCCTGCTTTCTTGGTGTGTCTTGGCCTGATCTTTTGGCCTTGCCGCTTGGTGGGTGTCAGCCTGGTCTCTCAGGCTGATCTCTCAGCCTACGTTCTTGGTGTTTCTCGGTCTGATCTTTTGGCCTTGTCTCTTGGTGAGTCTCGGCCTGGTCTCTCGGTGGGTCTCGGCCTGCTCTCTCAGCCTGATCTCTCAGCCTGTTTTCTCAGTGTGTCTCGGCCTGAATTCTTGGCGTGTCTCCTGGTGGGTCTCGGCGTGGTCTCTCAGGCTGATCTTTCAGCCTACTTTCTCGGTGTGTCTCGGCCTGATCTCCTGGCATGGTCTTTCGATGGCTTGTGGCGGTGTCTCAGTTAGGCGTGTGAGTGGATCTTGCCCGATCATGTTCCTGACGCACCGCGGGAGATCAGAAAGACACTAGTTTCAGCAGCAGTGATGGTATCTGTGATGGGGGTGTCGAGAACAGACAGCTGAAGTCTCCCCAGAGAGCAAGATCGGCAGAGGACTCATCAAAGATTTGAATATTTAACTTATTCTTTTATTCTCCTCGTTTAAACTATGAAAGACCTTAATGTAAACTAGTACCTGTTTCTTTACTTTTCGACGATCTATGAAATAATGCTTAAATTTTTGACTCACATTTCTCTTACTACTTTGTACCTAAGTTTTCTTTTATACCGAGGTGCCTTGGCATCTAAGATGGCACCATTTATGGCACTATTATGTACTTTTCACTGTGCTCTTGTACTTGTGTACATATGACAATAACATCTAAAATCTAAACCTGAAATAGTACCTCCATTTTCACTTGGCACCCTGATCAGCAAGGCCTTGAAATATCAGGAACAGAGATGATTAATCAATGGCTTCAAAATGTTATATAGTTTTGTTAGAAATAAGAATGAGGAACTGTTTTGCTGTGGCAAAAGGATTGACAGCTGGAGGATGCAGATTTAACACAATGAGCAAATGAACCAGGGTGAGCAGAACTGCTTTTTACTGACTGGGTGGCTATGATCTGACTTATGCAGCTTGAGAAGGTCATGGCACCAGACTGAAGAGCAACTTTCGAAAGCAATTGGATGTGTACTGAAAAATCAAAATAAGGTCATGGTGATCAAATAAAACTGCTGGACTAACTGAATAGCATTTTCAAAGAGTTAGCCCAGGTAAGGGGGCTGAATGGCATTTTGCCACCGGGTGAACACATTCCCCTCAAACTACAAACCATCAACGCAAATAAAAAACTAGGTGAAATTAAAATAAAGAATTTGCTGAAGATCGCAAATTAATAACAGAAAGTGTTGGAGAAACTCAGAACTGCTGAAGAAGGGTCACTGGACCTGAATTGGGCGGCACAGTGGCACAGTGGTTAGCACTGCTGCCTCACAGCGCCAGAGACCAGGATTCAATTCCTGCCTCAGACTATCTGTGTGGACATTCTCCCCGTGTCTGCGTGGGTTTCCACCGGGTGCTCTGGTTTCTCCCACAGTCCAAAAATGTGCAGGTTAGGTGAATTGGCCATGCTAAATTGCCCGTAGTGTTAGGTGTAGGGGAGTGGGTCTGGGTGGGTTGCCCTTCCGAGGGTCGGTGTGGACCTGTTGGGCCGAAGGACCTGTTTCCACATTGTAAGTAATCTAAATGTTAACTCTACTTTCTTGTTGCAGATGCTGCCAGGCCTGCTGATTTTCACCAGCAATTTCTGTTTTTGTTAAAAATCTCAAAAGGTTTGGTGAGGATGCTTTAGGCTGAGAATGGTAGTTTTCGTGGCTTGCAAAAGATGCAGCGTGTTTCAAAATATGTAACTCGTGGATATGAAACACTCGGAGATGCTTCAATGAAATGATAAAGTGCTCCATAAGTATACGATTGTCTAATTTCAGGGGCCCATGTTTACCTTCAATTGGAGTTAAATAAATGGCAACACAAATTACAAAATGCAACCAGTATGTGATTACAATAGCTCTCAGAAAAAAGAAAGAATTGTATTTCAGACTTGCATTTCATGATTTCAGGATACTCTAAAGCATTTTACAGTCAATGAACTATATTGATGTGTAGTGACTGTTACAATGTAGGTACTCAGCAGCCAATTTGCAAGTTCCCACAAACAGCAACATGATAATGACCGGATAATCTGACTCTGTGATAATGGAGGGTTGACTATTAGTCAGGACATTGGGGATAACTCACCCACTCTTATACATCTAGCAGAGCAGGCAGCTGGGCTCTCAGTTTAATGTCTCATGCAAAATCCAGATCCCCACACTGAGGCATTCCCTCTGTACTGCAGTGGAGTGTCAGCCTAGATACCCCTGTACTCCATCCCCAGAGTGGGGCTTGAATCCAAAACTTAGAGGGCAAAAGTGTTTCCAACTACTGAATCTATCACTGTCGGAACCAACAAAGATCCTGTCCTGCTACTTTCTGTGTTTTCTTTTAACCTATCCCTGACTGGTTTCTTTAGATGTAATCGCAGGAAAAGAAATAAATATGTTAAGAACAGCATGATTAACAGCGAGTGAGAGAAAGCTACAATCTGGGGACAGGAGAGGTTTGTGAAGAAACATGGTCTGAGTTCAGCACAAGCACAGACGCAGTGATAGGTTGATTGGAGTGGGGGGTGGGGGTGGGTGGAGGTGGCTGAGGTCACGAGATAAAACTTCAGGAATACCCACAACCAGAGTTGACAAGCGTTGTCACCCGTCAGCTGTTGCCACACTGCAGACTGCAGCAATAGTAAACTCGTGATTCTGCTGTCTCAGCCTGCAGAGCATTGTTGGACTTTGGCCAGATTTCCACAGCTCTCTCAAATTCTTGGCAGAACACTGATCAGGACCACTTTGTACCATTCTCATATTTGCCCCATTCTTCGTTTCCATAAAACAGTGGAACTCCCTTTTGCACTGTGAACTCTGCTCTCTGAAGAGGACACAAAGCAGAGCATGATACAGACATCCTGACAGAGAGTGCTATCAGAGATTTCCTGGCCCACCACTTTGTGCTATCAAACCATGACACAGCTTTCCAATCCAGCTGATCCAGTAACCATATTAATAATATTAATACAATGAATGTATAGCATAGAAACAAGCCATTGGGCTCAACAGCTCTCTGCTAGATTTTATGCTCCATACTGCACCTCCTCCTCACCTCTCTACACTCATCCTAATTGCGAATCCTTCCATTCTTTTTTCTTCCACCTAAATATATCTGTGCTTTTTGCCTCAAACGCTTTCTGTAGCGAGGTCCTCATCCTAATCACTCTGAGTTAGAAAACTCTCCCCTGAATTCCAAGATTTATTAATGATTAACGTGTATTTACAGCCTCTAGTTTGAATATCCCCCATAAATGGAACAATCTTCTTCATAAATACTTGCAGGAAAAGATCTCAAGTAATGAAGGCAAAGGCAGAGGAGTGGGATTGCACTTCAAAAGGTCTGGCATAGATTCAATGGGACCAAATGACCTCCTTCAGCACGAGACTACTCTATCATTCCTTATTGCACCACTTCTGAATTCTAAAGAATTCTATCAGGTCACCTCTTAATCATCTCCATTCAACAGCAGCCCCAGTCTCAGCCCTGTGATACATGTCTGATATTGTGCAGAACTAAGCAGTAACAAAGCAGCATGATCAGTGGGTAGTATGGCGATTTGGACATGAAAGTGGGGACTGAGTACAGGGGAATAGTCACACTGGATTGGTCAAAGAAAGGAACTATGACAGCACTTTGTACCAATGGAGAGATTTGAAATGATTCCAGCAACACAGCATCAGGCTATGAATGGAGATACGGAGTGATTGAAAATTTTCTACTGGAGCTGCAGCTGGCTATTCATAAATTTCAGCATCTCTCCTCCCACGCACACTTAGTGCCAATAATGTTGCCCCCACATGTACGTTTTCTTGCACAGAGTCTTCTTTATTCAATTCAGGTAAGGGAACAGGGAATAAGACAAAGCATTTACAGCACCTAGCAACAAAGTGAGAGAGATTTATTTGTTCTGTGGGCAGGTTATTTCATCGTTATGGAGAGCTTGCTACACATAAGGATAAGTGGGTCAGTGATGATTCACCCGAGATGCTTGCATGAAAATACAACTGCACATTCACAGTAGAATTCTGAGATTCTTAGCTTATTGTAGTTATTGAGCCCAAGCTACAAAGCTCTACAACCTGTGCGTAGGATGCACTTCATTTAGTGCTAGCAGCAAGTTTCATTGAACAGTTTGCAATGTCTGAAGGAATTCTACTTGCATCCTGATCAACAGACCTCTCTTCAGCCAATACCACCAGAAACAGGCCATTGGCCTCATTACTGCTTGTTAGGTAAAAACAATGACTGCAGATGCTGGAAACCAGATTCTGGATTAGAGTGGTGCTGGAAGAGCACAGCAGTTCAGGCAGCATCCGAGGAGCAGTAAAATCGACGTTTCGGGCAAACGTCCTTCATTAGGAATAGATCCTGAAGGGCGGAGAGATAAGCGAGAGGAGGGTGGGGGTGGGGAGAAAGTAGCATATAGTACAATAGGTGAGTGGGGGAGGGGATGAAGGT
>NC_057736.1:20046698-20160825 GCF_004010195.1 Chiloscyllium plagiosum
AGATGGAGAGGTCCTGGAAGGGGAGGGAGGTGTCAGAGATGGTCCAGGTAAATTTAAGGTCAGGGTGGAATGTGTTGGTGAAGTTGATGAATTGCTCAACCTCCTCGCGGGAGCACGAGGTGGCGTCAATGCAGTCATCAATGTAGCGGAGGAAGAGGTTGGGAGTGGTGCCGGTGTAATTACGGAAGATCAACTGTTCTACGTAGCCAACAAAGATACAGGCATAGCTGGGGCCCATACGTGTGCCCATGGCTACCTCTTTGGTCTGGAGGAAGTGGGAGGATTCGAAGGAGAAATTGTTAAGGGTGAGGACCAGTTCGGCCAAACGAATGAGAGTGTCGGTGGAAGGGTACTGTTGGGGACGTCTGGAGAAGAAAAATCGGAGGGCTTGGAGGCCCTGGTCATGGCGGATGGAGGTGTAGAGGGATTGGATATCCATGGTGAAGATGAGGCTTTGGGGGCCGGGGAAACGGAAGTCTTGGATGAGGTGGAGGGCGTGGGTGGTGTCTCGGACGTATGTGGGGAGTTCCTGGACTAGGGGGGATAGGACAGAGTCGAGGTAGGTAGAAATGAGTTCAGTGGGGCAGGAGCATGCTGAGACAATGGATTGGCCAGGGTGGTCAGGCTTGTGGATCTTGGGAAGGAGGTAGAACCGGGCAGTGCGGGGTTCCCGGACTATGAGGTTGGAAGCTGTGGGTGGGAGATCTCCTGAGGTGATGAGGTTCTCTATGGTCTGGGAGATGATGGTTTGGTGATGGGGGGTGGGGTCATGGCCGAGGGGTCAGTAGGAAGAGGTACTGAAAAGTCATGAATGATGACAAACATTTTTCAAACCATTCAATGATTATGATGCTACATAAATGCAAACATTACTTTTATTTTCTTTTAAAGCTGTTTAACTTAAGTACTCGAGTAGGCCTTGAACCTTTTTCTGAAAGTCCTTGCCTAAGCATCTTGACATTTCGATCTGGTTCAAATGTTAGAATGAAATGATTTGGGAAACAAAAGCAACCACTCAATCCTGAGGACTGGTGCTATTTAAATGCTTCCCTAGTAATTCCTTATCCCTCCATCACAATATTAATATTTTGTTTTGTCTGTATGTAACTGTAGTGAGACAGCAGTACCCCAGGGCCTCAGTATCCCCAGCAGACGTACTGTGAGGCAGTATCACTCTGGGACAGAATTAACCTCGGGGAGAATTTCGCTGATTCAGAATTACCCAACGCTGCATTATCCTGGGGCAGCAATCCTCTGAGGCAGAATTTTCCTCAGGTAGCATTACCCTGGGATAGTTATACCCCAACCTCATTCCTGTAGAAAGCAGTACGAGGTCAGCAGTACCCCTTACAAGCATCCTTCGATATATAAAGGACTCTAGATTTGCACCTTTATCATTTTTGCCCAGAATGAGAGACAGGAAATTTAACCTGAATTGATTTTATGAAATGCAATCACTCATAGCACATGAGCTGTATTACTCTGGAAAATATCCCATGCTGCATGAACTATGTTATTCTAAAATGACACACCAACGTAAGGGTGAATGGAGCCACCTTCTAAACAGCCAATTATATAAAGAACAGAAAGATTTTGCCTTTCATCACTTCAGAATTTCAATTAAGTATTTTGAGTAATCACTGTTGTTAATGTAGAAAAAAATCAAGTATGATCCCACATCATTAAAGTTTTATGATTATCAAATATACCTTCAAATGGTGATTCTTCCCAAAACCTGTTCACCATCTACAAGGCAAAGGTCAGGAGTGTGATGGAATATTGTCCACTTGCCTGGATAAGTGTAACTCCAACAACACTCAAGAAGCTTGACACCACCCAGGCAGCCCATTTGATTGGCACCACATCACAAACATTCACTCCCTCCACCATCAACGTTCAGTGGTAGCCATGTGTAAGATGCGCTGTAACATCTCAATATGGCCTCTGACTGCACCTTCCAATCTCTCCTGACATCTACCACCTGGAAGGAAAGGACAGCAGCATCACTGTCTACAAGTTCCCCTGGAAACCACACGCCGTCTTGACTTACAACTATAACACCATTCCTTCACTGTTGCCGAGTCAAAATCCTGGAACTCACTTCTTAACAGTTCTGTGGATGTCCAAGCCAAACAGCTATTCAAGATATCAGCTCAATACCACTTTCACCAGAGCTATTAGGGATGGGAAACAAACACTGGCCTAGCTAGCGACACTCACCTCCCTTCAACAAACAAAAGTAATTTGGAAATGGGTGGCATGGTGGCTCAGTGGTTAGCACTGCTGCCTCATAGCACCAGGGTCCTGGGTTCGATTTCCGCTTGTGTGTGTGGAGTTTGCACATTCTCCCTGTATCTGCATGGGTTTCCTCCGGGCACTCCGGTTTCCTCCCACAATCCGAAGATGTGCAGGTCAGGTGAATTGGCCATGCTGAATTGCCCACAGTGTTAGGTGCATTAGTCAGGGGTAAATATAGGGTAGGGGAATGGGTTTGGGTGGGTTTCTCTTCGGAGGGGAGGTGTGGGCTTGTTGGGCCGAAGGGCCTGTTTCCACACTGTACAGCATCTAATCTAAAAGATTGTACTGCCTTATCTTTCCAAATTGTAATGATAGTTGTTTCTCTGTTTCCTTTAACAGCACAAAGGGAGAGAAGAATGGGTGCCAGTGCAAAGACCCAATGAAGTCAGCCTTTTGCAGCCTGGTCCGTGGGATGTACTAACTCTCTGCTGGCAGGCCATCTCTCAGGCTTCTTATCTGCACCCTGGGCAACTATACAACATCCAATATTCATGTGGAACAGCACATCAGTTGATATTAAACTAAAATCCACACTCCGGCTCGTTACTGTAACAGGTCTGCAGAAGCCTTCCTTTGTACTGAGCACTTTTATCTCAAGATACCCTGAAGTGAAAGAGTTTTTTCTGAAAATGCTATCCACTTCCAGGAAACCCAGATTCATAATCAGGCAACTGGGCTGCATGGCTATCATCTAAAGTTCATTTGAAGACACAAAAATAAAAAAAAAGGCCATCTGCAGGATATGAAAGGAAATTGAAGTGTAACAACAAATGTACATGTAAAGTTCTAATTAAAAAAATGTTTGACATGCAACAGAGTCACAATTACCCAGATCTAATCAGGATTCCCTTCTGCAGGAATAGTTCATTGATCAGCTCCAATCTCCATCACGGAGTCACCCTCAACGTTAGTCAGAGAAGCCAAGAGAGCCCACTATTAAAGTGGGCTTCAGAAACAAATTCCGGCTACTTTAGTTGTGTACAAATCTGATTGTGCATGCAAATCATGGTAAAAGTCAAGAGGCACAACTACTCTGTGATGGACTAGAGCCACATGATAACAATTGACCATACATCCAGCAATGGGCTGTGTCCAGATTAGACAAACTACAACATATTTAAGAAGTAACAGGGCCAACATCATAGAATGACAGCTGTAACCACTAGGTATTCACCAGTGAATCGCCAAACCAAAAGATATTTACCTTTTGGTTTTTGCTGATATTAGAACACATCCATTCTCTTATTTTACACTCTGCGGATTTGTTGACATCTCTAATCCAGTATCATTACTTGACCTGCAGAGACACAAAAAAAATTAAATAGTTTGCATTTGTCAATAATTTGCCTGATTCTGCTATCAATATTGAACAATGGAAATGGGAAAATGCTTCTAGCAGGACCTGTAACAAATGACTAACTATGTCCTTGCCAGATTCCTCAATGTATAACTTTAACAGGTTTATTATAAATATCAGAGACTTATCTCATCATCAGTAAAATGTATTGTGATCTGTGTATCTTACTCCTAATTTCTCAGAGTTTCTACTCGTCTCCCAACATTGTGCACAAGTGCATCAGCAATGACAGGGAACATGGATGGAGAATTCTGGAATATAGCCAGTGCTGTTTTGCACCATAGAATAGCTCTGTTAACCCCAAATCTCCTCAGTCTTCCAACATCCCTTAAGTCAAGTACTTGGTAATTGCCAATAGGAAATCAGCAGGTTGACAATAACAACAGCTCATATATATGTAACGTAGCAAAATGTCTCAAGGTACTCACAAGTACTATCACATTATAACTGACACTGGACTACATAAAGAAATGCAGATGGGTAAAGCATTGTCAAGAAGGAGAGAGAGACGTTTAGGAGTGGAGCAGCTTAGAGAGAGAATTTCACAGCTTGGATAGTAAAACAGATGGCCACCAACATTTGGAATGTGGAAATCAGGATGGTGTTAGGGGCCAGAACTTTAAAGGACCTCAGTATTGAAGAGTTCTGTGAATTCAACCAACTGGCAAAAAACTGATACTTTCCACACTCACAGTGGGGCCTTTAACAAGGATATGGTGAGGGATGAAAGTGCAGAATTACCTCATACCGATCAGAGCCTTTACTGTTAAGGTGTCTGATTTGTCTGGTAATCCACAGAGGGTGAAGGTAAAGTGAAAGGGGTTCATTTGCTCGTGGTTTCAGATTTGGATTTCAGAGGACAAGGGCAAGGCAAAGGGGTAACTAGCAAAATATCAGCACTGCTTCTTGGAGCAAGTGTTTCTTTCTGTAATATAAATATATTTAGCTATATAGTACTCATGCCAATCATTCAAAGGACTCATTGCCAGCTTTTTTAGGGAAAGGAGTGTAAGTGGTGGTCGTGTTTTGGGGTCCTAGTTTTCATTAGCATCTCGTCCACATCCACCTAATGTCAAATTGCGTCTCAGTTTGAGAACAGTCACACAAACCAATTCAGGAGAGTGCAGTGCTGAGAAAACAAGACTGAAAGCTTAGCTATTCCAAAGAGAAAGTGAGGTCTGCAGATGCTGGAGATCAAAGTTGAAACTTTATTGCTGGAACAGCACAGCAGGTCAGGCAGCATCCAGGGAACAGGAGATTCGACGTTTCGGGCACAGGCCGAATCTCCTGTTCCCTGGATGCTGCCTGACCTGCTGTGCTGTTCCAGCAATAAAGTTTCAACCTAGCTATTCCAAAGACAAGAGTTTGAACAACAGATTCAAAAGGGAGTGACTCTGTGGAATTCTTCACCACAGAGGACTCTCAAAGCTGGGTCACCGAGTTTATTTAAGGCTGAGATAAATAGATTTTCTGTTCTTATTACCGTATCGACTTCACAGAGGAATTTGTTTTTAAATTCATTCAGGGAATACGGGCTTTACTTGCTGGGCCAGCATTTATTGACCCCATCCGCAATTACCCTTGAAAAGGTGGTGTTGATTTGCCTCCTTTAATGATAGACCAGATGGTGCAAGTAAACCCACCGTACTATTAGGGAGGGAGTTCCAGGATTTTGACCCAGGTACTAGAGGAAAGGATACATGGTTCCAAGTCAGAATTGGGTGTGGAACCTATAGGTGATGGCGTTCCAATGGGTCTGCTGCCCTTGTTCTTGTACATGGGAGGATGCAAGACTGGAAAAAGATACCGAGATCAGCAGTGGCAAAGCCATGGAGGGATAGAAAGGGTCAAAGCTTTGGACGAATGTCATAACTGGATGAGACATTTAATGGTGGACCAAGCGCAATTTTGGTTTCAAGAAGAGCAGGGAGTTACTCGGACTTCAGGTTAAAATTCTTCAACCAGCACCAATAAAAACATTGTACACTGTTTGAGTAACCATTCATTTATTTGCTGCTTGTGGAATCAAGCTGCATGCAAAATGGCTGCTGCACTCAGCCATTGATTGACAGACTTTGATAGCAGTGATCTGAGGCATTTCTGACAGTCAAGGTAAGGACCTAAGTATTTGGAAGTCTTACATAAATAGTGGCTAAAGATCTAAATTTACCCAAGAACATACAATTAATTGAAACCAATTTTTAAAAAAATGATATTGCCACTCTGGTGGGAAGGTAGGATTTCAGGAGATGTCTTCTCTTCCAATCCCGTGCATATAGCTATGTTTTATAAAGCCTGGCTATATTAAATTACAAGAGGTATCCAGCCAACTGAGCTAACTTTTATGTAGTGCTTTCATGACCAGTATTTATCTCAAAGTGCTTCATACCTAACCAAGTATTTTGGCAGCATTGGCACTGTTGTAGCATAGGAAACACAAAAGGAGGTCTCCACGAGCTTTGGTTGGTGTACGATCTTGGGCTGTGAGTCCTAGGGCAGAAACATAAAACTTCATAAGTGTTTGGGCCCCTTTAACTGGTACTGTGGGCCTTTGGATGACATACACTGTTGCTGATTATAAGGTGTTGATCGTGAATGAACAGGCACTGTGATGGGAACACACGGAATCCTCCAACTAGACAATCTCAGCATTCCTGTGGAAAACTAGGAGAGCCAGGTGTCGTTCCAGCTGTCTAGACATGACTTTTCACTGGATGGTGCTGTTAACTGCATGGACTTTAATGGCACGCTGGCATGTCATAATGGCTCGCATGAGGGCAGGTTATTTTTGGTGATTCTTTGGATACTTATGACATTGGCAAGGCCAGCATTCATTACCCAAGCTTACAAGCACCTGAACCATAACCATGCAGCTATCTGTAAAGTGGAGGTGCTCCTACAGTGCTGTTTCAGGATTTCTGGATGTGACGATGAAGAAGCAATTAAATGTCCAGGTCAGGATGGAGTATTTGGTTTAGAGGGTGACATGAAGTTAAAGGCACTGGCTATTGCCCTTCTAGATGGTACATGTTTTCAAAAGGTCCTATTGAAGAAGCCCTGGCAGGTTGCTGGAGTTAATCTTGTAGATGGTATGCACTGTGTGCTGGTGGTGAAGGGAGTGACTTGAAGTGGGCAGCTTTGTCTGAGACTGCGTTGAGTTGGTTGAGGTGTCTGCAGCTTCGCAGACTTTACGTCCCACCTCTCCCCACTTGTATCTTGGAAATGACAGAGAGGCTTCTGTCAATCACTTGCTGGAGAATACTCAGTCTCTGAGGTGCTGTCGGAGTCACAGCATGTATGCGGCTGCTCCAGTGAGATTCTGGTCAACAGTGACCATCAACATTAACGGTCTGCACAGCTTTGTTTCACGTGTAGCCACCAGGGGGGATCAATTGGAAGAAGTAATGGGAACAGAAGAGAACACTGATGCCAGTGGATACAAAGGTCACTTCATTCATGAGGCAGATCTCAGTGTCACAGCTCAGTGATGGGCTCTCGTTCATCAAATAAGCCATTGTAATCTGTCCATGGTACCACATGCTCGACCACAAACTCCCAACATTTCTCGCCTGTTGCACCGATCAGCAGATGTTTATCAATCCCACAACAATGACACTCTTCGAAACATTGTCTGGTACATGGAGGGGGTGGATGAGGTTAAAAATAAATGAGCTTGATTTTTTCTTTTTGTCTCTCTGATTCTCATTTAGAAAGCGCAACTGCTTCTGAGTTTCACCGCACCAAGAGATAGTAAACCAGCTCTCAACTCTTCTACAGGCAATCTATCTGACGTGTCAAACAGTGGAAGTGGAAGTGGGAAACCAAAGATGACATTTCTCAGCGCCCATTCACCTCTCTACCTCTCCGGCCCACGCAACACAGACTCAGTGGGTGGGATCTAAATTTAGCCTCAGTGTGCAATATTTAGACTTTATCACAATGACAAAGAAAACCCCAGGATGTGGTTAAGGACAGGAAGTTGATTAGTGAAGTGCGCTATCTCACTCTTGACGTCACTGTCCCTGCATGAACCAACAGTGCGCTATGACAGGTCAGTATTGTTTTGCGAATGCTTATAACATTTGGCACGAATGAATTGCAGTTTACAAGGCTGGCGTTGGCAGCAGCCATTAGGACCGCAACATTAGGCCCACTAGAACAAGCTCCCGAGAGGTAGCTACTAAATTAACACTGTTCTTCTATTTTGTCTCACCAAGGATGATGGGTGCTCTGTTGATGCTGCAGACCCAGTAGAGGCCCAATAATGTCAGACCATCAATCCCACTCAAGAAGTGGGCACTGCCAAAGCAGCAGATGAGTGTGAGGGTGCCTCAAAATAGAGGTGCCTTCGGCTGTCTGAATAGAGTTATTGAGAAGCCTAGTAGGGCCTGGGGTTGGAGGGAAAACTCCTCTATTAGATGAGTGACTAACAGGACTGTGGGCTGTCAACCTCCTGTATCTATCAATAATAGTCTCAATGAGTGAACAGTTGGCCTTTATACACGAAGAGAAACCACCAACACTGACACTAAAGGGTCCTGAACTGTGCCTTAATTTGGCTTTCCAAATGTTTGGAGCAAGTAACAAACTCAGTTTCAAACTGGCTCCTGGGAAAGTGCCCTGCTTTATTATAAGCATCTCTCTCTCCTGCATCTCCAGGTCGGTCTCCAGGAGACTGGGAATTGTCAACCCATAGAATCTTTCACATAGCAACCCATTCTCAGATACAATGCTGAAACACTTTCCAACACATGACACCAAGCCATGTATCGAGGAGAAAGTGAGGACTGCAGATGCTGGAGATCAGAGCTGAAAATGCGTTGCTGGAAAAGCGCAGCAGGTCAGGCAGCATCCAAGGAGCAGGAGAATCGACGTTTCGGGCATGTGTTTCCAGCAACACATTTTCAGCACCAAGCCAGGTATGTAGATATTAGTACAGGTGATCAAAAGCTTGATAAAGAGATAGGAGCAACTTAAAGAATAACTTAGAGGTCAACAAGCGGAGACAGCAAATTCTAGAAGTTAAGGTATTGGTAGATGAAGATAGAGCAATCAACATTGAAGCAATAAAAACTGGGACAAGCAAGAGGCCAGAATTGAAGGAAATTTTGAAAGTTGTAAAGCTGATGGAGATAACAGAGATAGACAGAGGTGAGACCATTGGCAGGTTTAAACAAAAGTCTGGGGATATTAAAAGCAAGGATCATAAGATTATATGACATAATAGTAGAAATAGTAAGCCATTCAGCCCACTGAGTCTGCTCTACCACTCAATGAGATCATGGTGATTTGATAACCCTCAACCCCAGTCCCCTGCTTTTTCTCTATAATCCTTGATTCGCTTTCTGATTCCTTTGCTATGGAGCGATGTGTATTCAGCAAGCACAGCAAACACAAGGTGATAGGCTACTTAAGCATGAGGAAGACCATTTAATTCATGTTAATTACCAAACCAGAAAGATTCCTGGAATCATTATATTGCTGGGTTTCATTGCATATAAAATAATGTGCACCTGGTTCCAATTTCCATCCCCTGTTCACAGACCCACTGCCTATTTCCAGGACTTCCTGTTTTTTTTCTCCCCAATTTCCAGTCTCCATTGAATCACTTTCACTTTCAGCATATAATCAATAAATTGAAAATCTAATTGCTGATAAATGATCATGAATTGTTTCTTTTTCTAATCTGGAGATTAAGATGCCGTTTGGCTCTCGGTCTGATTCTGTCTTTGGTAAACTTATTTTGATGGAAAACGATCTTTGTGACGTCCTTGGAGTAACTGCCTACACTCGGATGAAACTTCCCTTATCAGGGAACATCTTAAGCAGTACCGAAAGCACCCATTACTTACCGCACTTGTACACACTACTATACCAATCAAAACATGAACACCACATCAATAAGTTACAATTATTTCATGCATGTTGCTGCAATGTTTCCTGAATTTGGAGGAGATTTCTGTCAAAATACAATGTGCAGAGCCTTTACTTCATCTTGCTCTGTCTAGCTTATAATATCCATGCTGCACAACATTCATACTTCAAATTAACATCACCAAAACAGATCCTCTGGTCATAATTTCATTGCTGTTTGTTGGACCGACTGTTTCTGTCTGCAAATCAAGCCCCACTTCGCCTGCAGCACAATATTAACTGTTCATCAAAAATGTTTCGTTGTGAATTACAAAGACAGATTCCACAGACAAGGATTGTTTTCATTCCCTTGAGTATAAAATAGTCAGACCACTTTGGAATTATTACAGCTCAGAAGGAAGCTGTTTGGCTCAGGATGCCTGCACCAGCTCGTCAAACAAACAGCTCATTTGGTGTCACTCTCCTGCCTTCTCCCTGCAATCCTGCACATCCTTCCTTTTCAGATGACAGTCTAATTCCCTTCTGAATGCTTTAATCAAGCCTGTCTCTACCACAGTCTCTTTCCAAGCTCTGGCAGCTCACTGCATAAAAATATTTTTTCTCACTTTTTTCTTCTTTCAACCATTACTTTAAATCTGCGCACTCTTGCTGTCAATCTTTTATGTATGGGAGATTGATGTTATACCTCTTGCAATTGTTTAAAATTTTCAAAGGAATCTATAGGGTAGAGAGATAAAAACTGTTTATTTGGCCATGGGAAGGATAATTTAGAGCTCAGCACAGGATCCTGGCTAATCCAAGATGGAGGATGGGAAAAAAATTGTGTCTGTAAGAGTATTTTAGGTGTTGGAGGTGATTCTCTCTAATTCCAGGAGTAGCAATTACTGTGATATAAGTTGTTACATTATTTTGGAACAGAAGAGAAAAAAGATCAAAACAATTGCACTTTTAAAAGGAAGAAGACAGAGAAAAGACAGCAACCATGTGGTCAGTAAGGGAATGAGAGAAGAAACCTACACTACTAACTGACACAGCAGTGAATCTGCACAGTTACTGCCTTTGTTGTTTGAGTTCATGTAACTCTGGACATTGGAGTGGGCCTAGGAAAAATTAAACAAACAGCGAAATTCGCAGCTGACCTTGGACGAAGCTGTGTGGGAAAGCTCGCAGCACAGGAACAGATAAGTGCATGGTTTTTAAGTGTAACCTTGCTGTAAATCTATAGCGGGGGAAGAGTGGGTTCTTTCTTGATTATATGTTTTATTGAGATCTGTCTCTTGATTAAATTTTAAAAACATAAACCATAAGTACTAAGTTAGCCTGGAGCACTGTTTTTGTTTAAAGCAACAAGATGGTGCTGTTTTCTGAGTCTATAGATTGTGAAGAAGCAAAGATGGCCTTTAGCAGAGTGATGTGCATTTCCTGTTGGATGTGGGAGTTTAGGGAGAGTTTCTATGTTACTGATAATTATGTCTGCAGAAAGTGTCTTTGGTTGTGAATCCTATCAGATCGCATGGATCGGTTGGAGAGGCGGTTAGAGGCAATGAGGAATTTAAAAGAGCTAGGTGGTGTGATGAATGGCAGGTATAGGAAGAGAGAAAAGCCACAGATACAGTCAGGTAGAGGGTTAACTCCAGGAAAGATAGGACGGGTAGGCAAGTAGTGCAGAAGTCTCATGTTGCTATCCCCATTTCAAACAAGTATGCTGTTTTGGAAAATGTAGGGGTGATGGACTTTCAGGGAAAGGTTCTATGAACAGCCAAGTTTCTGATACTGAGACTGGCTCTAATGTAATGAGGGGTATGTCAGGTTTCAAGTGATCGATTGTGATAGGGAATTCTCTACTCAGAGGCACAGACAGACATTTCTGCAGCCAGCAGCAAAAAATCCCTGGTGCCAGGATCAAGGATATCTTGGAGAGGGTGCAGAATGTTCTCAAAGGGGAGAGGGATGAGCAGGAGGTTCTTGTACACTTTGGAACCAACAACATAGGAAGGGAAAAGGATGAGATTCTGAAGGGACAATATAGAAAGTTAGGCAGGAATTTAAAAAGGAGGTAGCAATATCCGGATTACTCACGGCACTGCAAGCTAGTGAGGGTAGGAATAGGAGGGTAGAGCAAATGAATGAGTGGCTAAGGAGCTGGTGCAGGGGAGAAAGGTTCACACTTTTGGATCATTGGAATCTCTTCTGGGGTAGAAGTGACCTGTACAAGAAGGACGAATTGCACCTAAGTTGGAAGGGGACTAATATACTGGCAGGGAGATTTGCTCAAATTTCTTGGGAGGATTTAAACTAGTAAGGTGGCGGGGGGGGGGCCCAGGGAGATAGTGAGGAAAGAGAGCAATCTGAGACTGGTACAGTTGAGAACAGAAGCAAGTCAAACAGTCAGGGCAGGCAGGAACAAAACAGAGAACAAGGCAAATTAAACTGCACTTAATTTAATGTAAGAGGCCTAACAGGGAAAACAGATGAATTTGGGGCATGGTTAGGAACATGGGACTGGGTATCATAGCAATTATAGAAACGTGGCTCAGGGATAGACAGGACTGGCAGCTTAATGTTCCAGGATACAAATGCTGCAGGAAGGACAGAAAGGCAGGCAAGAGATGAGGGGGAGTGGCATTTACCCCTAACAGTCAACAGGAAATTGAGAAACAAATTTGTAAGGAGATCTCAGTTATCTGTAAGAATAATAGGACGGCTATGGAAGGGGATTTTAACTTTCCAAATATAGACTGGGACTGCCATAATGTTAAAGGTTTAGATGGAGAGGAATCTGTTAAGTGTGTACAAAAATATTTTCTGAATCAGTATAGAGATGTACATACTAGAGAAGGTGCAAAACTTGACCTACTCTTGGGAAATAAGGCAGGGCAGGTGGCTGAGGTGTCAGTGGGGGAGCACTTTGGGGCCAGCAACCATAATTCTATTAGTTTTAAAACAGTGATGGAAAAGAATAGATCGGATCTAAAAGCAAAGTTCTAAATTGGAGGAAGGCCAATTTTGACGGTATTAGGCAAGAACTTTCAAAAGCTGGCTGGAGGCAGATGTTTCCAGGTAAAGGGATGACTGCAAAATGGGAAGCCTTCAATAATGAGATAATGAGAATCCAGATGCAGTATGTTCCTGTTCGGGTGAAAGGAAAGGCTGGTAGGTGTAGGGAATGCTGGATGACTCGAGATATCGAGGTTTTGATTAAGAAAAAGAAGGAAGCATATGTCAGATATAGACAGGATAAACCGAGTGAATCCTAAGAAGAATATAAAGGCAGTAGGGGTATACTTAAGAGGGAAACCTGGAGGGCAAAAAGGGCACATGAAATAGCTTTGCCAAATAGGGTTAAGGAGAATTCAAAGGAATTTTGTAAATACATTAAGGACAAGAATAGGGCCTCAAAGATCAGCAAGGCAGCCTACGTGTGGAGCCACAGGAGATGGGAGAGACACTAAATGAGTATTTTGCATCAGTGTTTACTGTGGAGAAGGACATGGAAGATATGGAAGATATAGAATGTGAAGAAATAGATGGTGACACCTTGCAAAATGTCCATATTATAGAGAAGGAAGTGCTGGATATCTTGAAACACATAAAGGTAGATAAATCCCCAGGACCTGATCAGGTGTACCCTAGAACTCTGTGGGAACCTAGGGAAGGGATTGCTGGGCCCCTTGCTGAGATATTTGTATCATCGATAGACACAGGTGAGGTGCCGGAAGACTGTAGGTTGGTAATTGTGGTGACACTATTTAAGAAAGGTGGTAAGGACAAGCCAGGGAATTATAGACCAGTGAGCCTGATGTCGGTGGTGGGCAAGTTGTTGAAGGGCATCCAGAGGGACAGGATTTGTAAGTACTGGGAAAGGCAAGGACTGATTAACGATAGTCAACGTGGCTAATAATGTCTCACAAACTTGATTGAGTTTTTTGAAGAAGTAACGAAGAGGATTGATGAGGGCAGAGCAGTGGATGTGATCTATATGGACTTACAGTAAGGCGTTCGACAAGGTTCCTCATGGGAGACTGGTTAGTAAAGTTAGATCTCATGGAATACAGGGGGAACTAGCCATTTGGATACAGAACTGGCTCGAAGGTAGAAGGTGGTGGTGGAGGGTTGCTTGTCAGACTGGAAGCCTGTGACCAATGGTATGCCACAAGGATCAAAGCTGGGTCCACTGCTTTTCACCATTTATATAAATGATTTGGATGTGAACATAGGAGATATAGTTAGTAAGATTGCAAATAACACCAAAGGTGTGATGGACAGCAAAGAAGGTTACCTCAGAGTACTACGGGATCTTGATCAGATGGGCCAATGGGCTGAGGAGTGGCAAATGGAGTTTAATTTAGATTCTTGTGAGGTGCTGCATTTTGGAAAAGCTCATCAGAGCAGGACTTATACACCTAATGGTAAGGTCTTAGGGAGTATTGCAGAGCAAAGAGACCTTGGAGTGCAGGTTCATAGTTCCTTGAAAGTAAAGTCGCAAGAAGATAGGATAGTGAAGAAGGCATTTGGAATGTTTTCCTTTATTGGTCAGAGTATTGAGTACAAGAGTTAGGAAGTCATGTTGTGGCTGTACAGGACATTGGTTAGGCCACTGTTGGAATATTGCATGCACTTTTGATCTCCTTCCTATCAGAAGGATGTTGTGAAACTTGAAAGGCTTAGAAAAGACTTACAAGGATGTTGCCAGGGTTGGAGGATTTGAGCGACAGGGAGAGGCTGAATAGGCTGGAGCTGTTTTCCCTGGAGCATTGAAGGCTGAGGGGTGACCTTATAGAGGTTTATAAAATCTTGAGAAGCATAGATAGGATAAATAGACAAGGTCTTTTCCTGTGTGGGGGAGTCCAGAACCAGAAAGCATAGGTTTTGGGTGAGAGGGGAAAGATATAAAAGGGACCTAAGGGGCAAATTTTTTTTCACACAGACGATGATGTGTCTATGGAATGAGCTGCCAGAGGAAGTGCTGGGGGCAGGTACAATTGCAGCATTTAAAAGGCATCTGGATGGGTATATGAATAGGAAGGGTTAAGAGGGATATGGGCCAAGTGCTGACAAATGGGACTAGATTAAGTGAGGATATCTGGTCGGCATGGACGAGTTGGACCGAAGGGTCTGTTTCCGTGCTGTACATCTCTATGACTCTATTTGGGGGTAATGTGTGGAAGCACTTGTTTATGCAGGAGGTAAAGGAAATCAGAAACTCTCTCCCCAAAATGGTGTTGAAGTTGAAGGTGAACAAGAAATGTCAACGTTGGGTTTAATAGATTTATGTTAGGCATGTGTACTTAGGGTTACAGAACCAAGATGATTTGATACAGATCCAACTTGATAGCTGGAACAGATGAGAGCTGAATGTCTGCTGATGTCCCTTCTTTTTTACCATGATGGAAATCCCCTTAAGAACATGCATCAGTGAAAATGAACCTATTATCAGATTTCCTGTGATTCTACTGACACTGGTGTTGTGTACTGGGGAACAACAGATGCATATTTTCCCCATGTTATAAATAAATGGGATGGAATTAGAAGGTTCCATTTCTCTGGGACTGTTTCAATATCGGATGGCTTTAAGCTTTGTTCAACTTTCTCAGGTACAAAATTATTGAAGTGCAATTTTTACAAGAGTGTCAGAATAACTTCAAATCTGTGATGGATAGATTTTTTCTATATCTAGGGTGAATAAGGATGCAGAATCAAAGAATGTAAATGTATTTATAATATAGCATATTGAGGAGAGGAAATGGCCTGGTGGAATTATTGCTAGACTATTAATCCCAAGGCCTAGATGTTGTTCTGGAGGCCCAGGTTTGAATCCTGCAAGGGCAGATGGCGGAATTTGAATTTAATGGAAATTTTTAAAAAACTGAAATTAAGAGTCTAATAATGACCACAAAACCATTGTCAATTGAGAGAAAAACCCCATCTGGTTCACTAATGTCCTTTAGGAAAGGAACTCTGTCATCTTTACTGATCTGGCCTACATGTGGCTCAAGAACCACAGCAAATGCAGTTCACTTTTAACTGCCCTCTGGGCAATTCGGGATGAGCAATAAATGTTTCCCTTGCCAGCAACACCCAATCGTGTGAATGAATTAAAAAATGCAATGGTCTGATTGAGTGCTGGTACAGGCTCAAGGAGCTGAATTCCTGTAAATACTTTCGAAGAGTATGCTATTGAAATGGTCGGAAACGTGGAAGGCAATTTGTAGACAGCAAGATTCCTCAAACAGCAATGAGGCAAATGTATAATTGATGTTGATTATTGGTTATGTGTGGAGGTTGAATAGGGAAGTGATGGTAGTAGAGCCTCTGTGACTCTTTCCCATTGCCTGCACCACTCACTACCTGAGCTTGGACGTTAAGAATGGTCACTTGTGGAAGTTACAAGAGGCTGCTGTGTATCTGAGGCATATTGCCCCATCACAGCCTTTGGAAAATTGGAGAAAATGTAAATAAAACAGAATCCAATGAAAAGGAGAAGACACAATGCCCTGAATTTCCAAGGAGCAAAATTCATTGTCAGACTGGTGCTCTACCTAAATACTTTTCCTACGTCGATGCTGCTCCTAACAAGTCCTCCACTCTTCCCCCATAAAGGCAATGTGCAGCATCATTGGGATATTTCATTGCAATGCTATAGAGTTGGTGGATCGCCTGCTATGTCCCTTTTATGGCATTAACTGCTGAACAGCAAGTTTAAAGGTACAATGTGAATGTTAGTGGATGAAAGAGTGGATGGTTAAGGTGGTTAGGGAGTTGTAGATGAGTAGGTGGGTGTCGTGGTAAGTGGGCAAGATGGTTGGTAGAGTAATGGGTGGAAAGGGTGACAAGTGGATGTGGTAGTAGGTGGCAGTCGGATAGAATGGCAAGCGGGTGAGATGGTGGGTTGGTCAGCTGGTGTGTGTTAGCTGGATGGAGTGGCAAGCAGGTGAGATGGGGTTGGGTGCTTGGAGGGTAATGTGGCACAGTGGCAGGTCTGGGTGAGGGAGTCCATGGGTCAGGTCAGAAAGGATGGTCAGTTCAGGTTGGGGGGGGGCAGTAATGGTGGGAGTTGGCCATGTCTGGTTGGGCTATAGTTGGGGGCAATAATGCAGTCAGGTCAGGGAGTGGTTGGGTGGTCAGAGGGGTGCAGTCATGTTGTGACAGCTCACAGAGTTGACAGAGGGTCAGTGGAAGTAACCTGGAAGGGCTGGGGTTGGTGGGGGCCGGGGGGAGTGAACCAGTAATCAGGATTTAGTGTGAGCATTTGAGGAGGTCAACTCTATTGTTACTTTTAGCTGAGGTCTTTTTCGAACATGACTTTGGGAAGCAATTCAAGTAAGTGCTTTAGAAATCTCTGAAGTCTCTGACTTTAACTCCAAGTCTGAGAAACTTGGTTAGATTCCTGAAAATAATGCTCCTCACAAGTTCAAACATGCCTAGAAATTCTCATGAAGGTTAGCACATCAGACTGCACCTGACAATGTAGAGTCCAGACAACCTGGAACAGTATGAGGGGAAGAAATGCTCTGGTCTGCGGGTGAGTTAGATTGTTCAGCTGATTGTACTTACAATATTCCTCCACTCTTCCACTTAAGCAAATCATTCCCATTGTGTTTTATACTGACCTACCAGGTGGGTAGGTCAGATGAGCCTGAATCAAGTTTTTAAAAAATATTGAACACATTGATTGTGGTTGAATTATCTGAGATGGTGAAGCAAAGCTGACAATGATAAGGTGCAAAACATGAACAGCACATTGTGAGCAAAAAAAACAGTTGTGCAAACTGTAAGTTGAGTCTCTTAAGTGTCAGTTCTCACAGCACAGGAAATGCTCAAACGCAATGAGCAACACTTGGCCTGACACTGAAACTGTGGAGGGCATGCATCACATCTTGAAGGCAGAACATGTAAACTTCAGGAGGAAATAGCACACCAGGCCAGAGGAAACCAGGACTTGAGAAATTAGGGCAAGGGATGTCAGTGGTTGAGAAGATGAGTGCTCTTTTTGTAGCAATGCACTCTTCCCTTCAGAACAGCATGACATCACTTGATCTTAAAAGCTAACTGACACTCCCAGGCAGTTCTGAGGGGGAGTCGCTCTGACGAGGTGCCACCTTTGGGTGACATCTAAAACCAAGGCCTTGTGTTCTCTCTCTGGCAGATGTAGAAGAATCCTGGGTGCTATTTTAAAGAATATTCCTGGACCAACATACTTGCATCTAAAACATTGATCTGGTTTCATTTATTCTGTCAAAGCTTGTTATGCGCAAATTGGACACTGCATCCTTACCATTACAACACTGAACATACTTCAAAAAGAGCTTTATTTGCTGCAAAGCATTTTAGGCTGTGCCAGGACCATGAAAGGCACTATTCTAAATGTAAGTCTATCTTTCTTTGGAAGTACAGCAGGCCACAACATCAATAGCCTTTATAAATCCATCGCCATCTTCATACCAGATGATTGCGTTCCTGGTCGTGGATGGGAACACATCTTTAATGGCTTGGGTAACCCACTGGATACGAGTAACCCAGTAGACGTCAGAGCCAGAGCTCCTGCATGTGTGAACTTTTCACATTACAATTTCTCTTACGAATGTAGACATAGAATAAGGGAAAAAAGTCCAAAGGAAGTGCATTCAGATCCAAGGGATGTTATATTTTATACACTCGTGCATTTACTAGTAGACAATGAGGAAGTACTTTCAACACTTGCTATCTCTTTAAACTGTGTGTACCGTGTATAGCATTTATTTTTATCATCTTTTCAGGAGCTCTTTATTAGCTCTGACAACTGCACTGTACAGTGCCTAAACCTAGAAACAAGGCCTCACGTTAGTGGGAAGCTAGTCACTGACCTCCACCAATCGTTGTCATGACACACAGATTAATACCCCACTCCTCTCCTTCACAGTGTATTGTGAAAAACTGTTTTATTATTAAATAATGGGTATGGGGTTTGAGGACCAATTCAACAAAGCCTGCAATGTAGATGAAAGAAGTCAAAATGCGCATGCAATATGCATAACAGCTCAGAAAAAAAAGACTTAAAATGCCTCTGAAGCCTGATCGAACATGTTAGCCTGCTTATGCTAAATGTTATTAAAATACTTTGCAATGGATCTTCATCCAAGTGCATTAATGCCACTAATATCAAAAAGCATAGCATTAAAGTTGTTTTTCAGACTGGAGGCCTGTGACCAATGGAGTGCCACAAGAATCAATGCTGGGTACACTACTTATCGTCATTTATATAAATGATTTGAATATAAACATAGGAGGTAAAGTTAGTAAGTTTGCAGATGACACCAAAATTGTAGTGGACAGTGAAGAAGGTTACCTCAGATTATAATGTGATGTTGATCAGATGGGCCAATGGGCTGAGGAGTGGCAGAGTGAGTTTAATTTATATAAATGTGAGTTACTGTATTTTGGTAAAGCAAATCTTAGTAGGACTTATACACTTAATGGTAAGGTCCTAGGGAGTATTGCTGAACAAAGAGAGCTTGAAGTGCAGGTTCATAGCTTCTTGAAAGTGGTAGATAGGATAGTGAAGAAGCCGTTTGGTATGCTTTCCTTTATCGGTCAGAATATTGAGTACAGGATTTGGGAGGTCATGTTGCAATGTACATAACATTGGTTCGGCCACTGTTGGAATATTGTGTGCAATTCTGGTCTCCTTCATATCGGAAAGATGTTGTGAAACTTGAAAGGTTCAGAAAAGATTTACAAGGATGTTGCCAGGGTTGGAGGGTTTGAGCTATAGGGAGAGGATGAACAGGCTGGGGCTGTTTTCCCTGGAGCCTGGGAGGGTGAGGGGTGACCATATAGAGGTTTACAAAATTATGAGGGGCATGGATAGAATAAATAGACAAAGTATTTCTCTGGGGTGGGGGAGTCCAGAACTAGAGGGCATAGGTTTAGGGTGAGAGGGGAAAGATATAAAAGGGACCTAAGGGGTAACGTTTTCACACAGAGGGTGGTACGTGTATGGAATGAGCTGCCAGAGGAAGTGTGGAGGCTGGTACAATTGCAACATTTAAAAGGCATCTGGATGGGTATATGAATAGGAAGGGTTTGGAGGGATAGGGGCCAAGTGCTGGCAAATAGGACTAGATTAGGTTAGGATATCTGGTGAGCATGGACGAGTTGGACCGCAGGGTCTGTTTCTATGCTGTACATCTCTATGACTCTATGACTCTATAACTATGAACAGTCAAGGATGTAACCCTCCTCAAGTGATGGGCAAATTAAACACAGAATGTTATTTTACACCAAGCTGCAACAATGGGAGGAGAATCCAAGTTAATGAAAGAATAAGAAATTTAAAGTCTGTAGCAGTTTATGGTATATTGCTCTTGTAAAGTTTGAGCGGGAACATGTGACAGAAGTAAATGCTTTAACCAAAATTTCTATC
Source organism: Chiloscyllium plagiosum (assembly GCF_004010195.1). Classification (NCBI taxonomy): domain Eukaryota; kingdom Metazoa; phylum Chordata; class Chondrichthyes; order Orectolobiformes; family Hemiscylliidae; genus Chiloscyllium; species Chiloscyllium plagiosum. The sequence continues at coordinate 20,066,630 of NC_057736.1, forward strand.
ACGAAGAGTCAATTGTTCATCGTGATGTACACAATAAAACAAGACTGAAATACAGATTTCTGGCTGAGGAAAAGTTAGAGGCTCATGAATAATTTGAAGGTGTTAAATAGTTTTAATTCTGAACTCACGTACTCAGGAGTCAAGTTTCCTTCATAAATTTCTGTGTTGATTGTAAGTACACACAAACATAAGAGGGTAGAAAGGAGACCTGGTTGCACCCATTTTTGAATGTCATTTGTCCCAGGATCTCATGTCCAAACAGATATTGAACCAAATCATTTTTCCAGATATCTGGAGGGTTAGATTCTTTGCATTTTTGAGTGTGTAACCTCATCTGCAGCACTGACATTGTATACACATAAATTCACTGTATGTGCATGTTTAACTTAACACATGCACATATACACATAACTACAATAGACCAGTTGCAGTAAGAACAGTGATTGTCAGTTATTCTTCAATTTGAGGATGACAACACGTGAAGTAGATAGTCACGTGTGCAGCAAAGATTCATGCAGTAAATATACACATGTACTTTATGAATACACATATATACGGTACATCTATTCTATGAACAGGGAGGTTGTCACAAGGTTTAATTTCTTTCCTGGCCTTCTCTGATACCTGGCAAGACATCTGTAACTTTTAAATTTCTACGACAATGGTCAGGTGCAGTCCGAAAGGACCGTGTGAAAATTCACCGCAAGTAAACACAGGATATCTTTCCCCTCACACGAGTGACTCACTTATAGGCATGTTCTCACGCATCCCCTCTGTTCCATAACATACATGTGAACTGAAAATAGCCTGATGATTTTGATTGGCCATTCACAAGAAGGCATCTTAGCATAAATACAGCAAAGGGCATTCCATACCTGGAGAATGGCAGTATTTTGATTAAGGTTAAATTCTGGAAAATGATTCTCATGAAAATAAGAAATAGTTTTAACAGATTATTGAATAAATGGAATAACTGAATGTTGGTCAGATCCACAGCACATCAGCAAATGATGTGGAAAACGATGGTTTCATTTCCTTATTTCCCTTGGTCAGCTGTAGGAGAGGCAGCCAGCTGCAGGAATGTGAACAGCTGTACCCACACACTTTCTTACGATGTTAGACTTCACAGAATTAGCATCAGCTTTAACCCTTCCTTACCCTCAATGAAAACCAACATCGGCCACTGGCTCACTGAGCATCTTCCAACCCAAATGAAAGGTCAGCAAGCTGAACATTAATAGCTGTTTCTCACCCCAGAGATGCTATCTGATCTGCTGAGTGTTTTCCAGTGTTTGGATCATATGTAATTACAATTATTATCATCCAATACTCTTTTCGGGAAGTACACTTCAGTATCGTTTGCACACTGTCCTCATCAGCTAGCTTACACAAACTCAGAGACTGCCATTAAAATATTCCAGTATGGAAAGCGTCATAGCTAAAGACAGCCTGTAATCATCCAACAGTGTTAGCATTCCTGTCTGGGTCAGACACCTATGGATTCTGTATTACATGACTCGATCGCATAATCCCTGCTGGCACTCCCCTGCAATCCTGAGGCAAGTACCATCCTTCAGCTGACTTACCCACATGATTGCCTACACATCAACAGTCACTGGAGTTCAAGAACAACCAGCAGGATTCTCACATGTGCCTTGGGACCTGAATATTGGACGCAATCAGGGATTCTGAGCTCTCACTCACTGGCATCGGGGCCAACTCAATCTTACTGCAGATTGCAAGCTAATGGGCCAATTCTGAGGGTTGGTCGCTCAACAGCGTCAGGAGCTTCAACAGGAGAAAAAGGCACTACTGAGGGAGTCTGGAGATCAGGAAGAATGAGAGGCAAGGTTTAAATTAAAACTCCGAGGGGCTAAGCAGTCAGGTGTCCCCAGATTGTCCACTGGGGCTATGTTTATCGCTTTCTCTGTCCATGGCCTACTTTTGGGCAGGCAGCCTCCAGCTGTGATGGCCTTTCCAGGTTTCCAGACAACTGCCTCCATGAAGCTGGCAGGCAGGAGGCAGTTCTGTTGCTGGCAAAATGTTTGCAGGCCAAAGGAATTGAGCCGGAGTGGATTGTTAAATGTTTCAATTGGCTGCCAGCCTCTTTTTGGCGGCTGGTTGCTACAAATGCAGTTCTATCATGAAAATGCAAGACTGCATCAAAAAACTACTGCAAAGTGCCCTTGCCAAGACCCCCACTTCCAGCTCGCCATCAATGGGCAAGAAAATCCTGCCCCTTGTGTTGGCTATGAAGCACTTTGGGTATTCTAAGGATGAGAAAAACAGCCTTTCAATGCAAGAACAAAGAAAATTTACAGCCCAGAAACAGGCACTTCGGCCCTCCAAGACTGAGCCAATTCAAATCCACTGTCTCAACCTGTTGCCCAATTCCTAAGCATCTGTATCCCTCTGCTCCCCACCTACTCATGCATCTGTCCAGACATATCTTAAGTGAATCTACCGTGCCTGCCTCTACTACCTCTGCTGGCAACACGTTCCAGGCACCTACCACCCTCTGCATAAAGTACTTGCCGCGTGTAACCCCCTTAAACTTTTCACCTCTCACCTTGAAAGCGTGACCTCCCGTTGTTGAATCCTTCACCCTTGGAAAAAGCTTATCTCTATCTACCCTGTCTATACCCCTCATGATTTTGTAGACCTCAATCAGGACCCCCTCAATCTCCTTTTTTCTAATGAAAACTAACCTACATGACCTCTCTTCATAGCTAGCACCTTCCATACCAGGCAACATCCTCGTAAACCTTCTCTGCACCCTCTCCAAAGCATCCACATCCTTTTAGTAATGTGGCGACCAGAACTGTACACAGTATTCCAAATATGTATGTAAGATAGTGAGGCAGATTGGTTCATAAATCTACATCTATTCATAAATATGTTCTTTTTACTTTAGTCCAATATGGGATGTGGGTGTTGTTGAAATGGCTGGCATTTATTGCCCATCCCCAGTTTCCCTTGAACTGATTGGCTTTCTAGGCCATTTCATAAGGGAGTTAAGAGTCACCACAATGCTGTGGATCTGGAGTGATATGTACGACAGACTAGGTAAGGATGGCAGATTTCCTTCCTTAAAAGACATTAATATAGGTTGCAGAGAGAAACAAAAAGCAATGTAGTTATAAATGAATATATGCCTCCACATCTATACATATAAAAACATATGCCAAATTATACTGAACCTGTCAGCTTCCAGCTCAAACCAAGTGGTAGCAGCTAAAGCTACTGGAACTACACAACCATTCATTCCCCTTTCCTGCCAGCTTGCTGGTTGAAAGAAATTCACACATTTATTTTTGATTTACAATATGCTTTTTGATTGTAGAATCATTGTGGACGAACAGCACATTAAATATTAATTCAACCACACTCCCATCCTCTGTTTTACAACCTGTAATTGATATTACAAGAGTAAGAAACTCTCTGAATGGTCAGTTTACCAGTCTATTGACAAAATTATTAAATTGTGAAACGTTTTTAAAATTAAGGCATTTGCAACGGACACAGGAAAAATGGAATAAAGCTATTTTTGATTGTAGTGGTGCACACCACAGGGATATAGTCCCACTTTGCACAATAATCATTCTCAACTCTTGTTTTCAATAAAAGGATTCAAAACAAGAACAACGCCAAAATTATTCCTGGTTTCTTTCACCTTTCTCCCGCTGAGTGATCATGACTAAGACAGGGAGGTGGCAGGGTGGGGATGAGGGGAAATAAAAATAATTAAGCAGTTTATCTTCTTTGGCTGCACAATCAAGGGAATCGCTGCTGCTCAATTTGAGAACTACTGTTTGGTAAAAGGTTTCATCAGCTCACTGAATTGTTTCTCAATGGCTTTAAAAGCAATGTTGTGTTCAAGACTTGGCAAAGATGACAAAATGTCTAGACACAACCGAAGCTATTGAGAACAGAGAATGTGCAAAGTAGAATATTCCGTTTATTTCACTATGATTATCAGCGAGGTGCTTGCTCACAAATGTGCAGCTTCACTGAGCTGGTTATGGTGTGCACACAAAATTGAGGTTTGTTCCACTTCATTCTCTGTCCCCATTTTACCTCCAAGCCATAAAATCGGGGAGTTCAAATCCCCATCCCAGATCTCAATAATTTAGGCAAACATTGCAGTTTGGGAGGATCGATATCTCCTCAAAGATACCACTGTTTCAATCACATCTTAAACCAATTCCTGCTAGTTCTGGTGGTTCCGGTGCAACTACATTAATGATTACATGACAATTCACTTCATCCTGGTCCCATCTACACATCTGACTTGGCCCCCAAAACATACTGTCACCTGCAAAATGGATCCATTAATCAATAGCCTTAATCGCAATGAGGTAAAAAGGAGATGCCCCAGTACAAGATTCTGAGGAACACATTTGTTGCAACCTGCCCCAGTTAGAGTAGGTTCCCTTTAGTTCTACTCACTTCTCAACCAATTACTAACCCACACCATGTGATTACCTTCAGTTCTGTATGCTCTATCTTTGCCAAAACTATCCCAGAAAACATTATCAAAATTAACAAATTAACAATCAATGCATTGGCATTTGGAGGACTTTGATCTCTGATCAGCATTTCCAAGTGATTTTACATGAGTGCTTTGGCATGGTTTTGAGAGGCTGGAATAAAGTATTATAAATACCATCCTTTCTATCTTTGAAAGTCATCGAAAGTCTATTGATGTTAGAATAGGCACTTTGCCACACAGCCTCTGGCCTGAGTCCACATGGCCTAATTTAAAAATATTTTGCCACATCAGTCATATAAGGGAAGTCTGATGTTCAATCACTGGAGAAACCTGAGCTGATATTTGAGAATCGAAGCAGGGCACATAACATTTTGGAAAGGGATAGGGGGTGTGGGAGCAGGCAGGGAGCGATTAGTCAGCGGATTGGCATGTCCCACACCAAGGGGGCAATGAATGCAGTCACTGTTGCAGCAAACTTCACCGGTCATGTTGTACACAGGAAGATCCCACAAACGGAATCTGATAAATGATCATGTATTTGCTGTTTTAGTGAATTTGGCCATGGCATCAGCTGGAACTCCTCTGCTCTCCTGTAAAATGGTTTTGTTGGAATTTTTATATCCACCACAAAAGGTTGCTAAGGCCCCAGTTTTACTTTTCATCTGAAAGACGGAATTCCAAGATTATATTCTCAAATCTCTGAAGTGGAGCTTAGTCTGATGACTCAGAATTACAAATCTACTTTGTACCTTCTCTAATGTGATGATAACCTTTTGATAATGTAGTGACCAGAACTGCACACTGTACTCTAGCTGTGAACCAGCTAGTTTTAGCATTATCTCACTGCACTTACATTCTACGCCTTGGCTAATAAAGGATCCCTAAACTTTCTTAACCAATTTATCCATTTATCTTGAGTCTTTCAAGAATTGATGGACATGTACTTCAATAAAATCCCTCTACACCTCTAAGCAGCCACTTCTCCTGCTTAGTATTCCATATTACATAATCTTTAGAAGTTGATAACTTTTGAAAAGAGATTTGATCTTCCTTTTCTCAGCTGACAAAACGATACTGCACAATTTCATAGCTTAAAAACTTTAAAACCACAAACAAAATTGCCAAAACCATATTCTCTTTTTGTGGGAAACTTGCTGTTTAAACTAAAGCAAATAATGTTTTCCTTCTGTGCCCAGCACCATTTTAATTACCGTGGAATTGCATCTCTTTTTTGCTAACACTACACAGTTTCTCCCAGTTTCCAATGAGTACCTCCAAGCCCATTTCACTGGCTTCAAGGACTTTCCTCAGATTTTGGAGAATTTCTTAAACCGGCCATCAGCAGTATAGCCCATTCCAGTGATTTGTTTTCTCCTGGCAAATCTAGCAACACAGATACCCTACAGTGTGGAAGCAGGCCATTCGGCCCATTGAGTCCACAGGTGACCCTCCAATGAGCATCCCAACCAGGCCCACTCCTCTACCCTGAAACTCTGCATTTCCCATGGCCAATCCATCTAACCTACACATCCTTGGATTGTGGGATAAAACAGGAGCATCTGAAAGAAACCCACGCAGACATGGGGAGAATGTGCAAAATCCACACAAACAGTTGCCCAAAGGTGGAATTGAACCCAGGTCCCTGGTGTTGTGAGGTAATAGTGTTGACCACTGAGCCACTGAGCTGCCCCCGGAACAGAAGACTGTGAGATGTGTCTTTTTGACTAAAGACCATTTCCCTCCTGCATCTCGCTGGGGTAATTAGGAAATGGGGCCTCTTCTCTCTGATGTTTGCACAGGGATAAACACCTCATCTTCTGCCTGGGCATCCTACAGTCTGGAAGATTCAACATTGAGTTCTCCAATTTCAAATCACCTCCTTTCCCATCCCCCAACTCCCTTCATAGCCCCTCCCATTCCCTTCCATTCGCCTGATCAACTCTTCCTTCCAGCTATCAACTGGATTTATTCCTCCTATTGACCAGCCAGGTCATATCCTCTGCCTATCTTCACCTATCCCTGCCTCACCACCCCGCATCCCCCTTCCCCCCCCTCCCCCGCACCTTTATCTGCAGCTCCCTTGACACCCATCCCCGTCCTGAAGAAAGATTACACACGAAAAGTCGACTTCACCACCTCCTGATGCTGCCTGGCTTGCTGCATTCTTTTAACCTCCTGCTTGTCTACCTTGGATTCCAAGGGTGGCACGGTGGCACAGTGTCTCACAGCGCCAGAGACCCAGGTTCAATTCCTGCCTTAGGCGACTGACTGTGTGGAGTTTGCACATTCTCCCTGTGTCTGCATGGGTTTCCTCTGGGTGCTCCCACACTCCAAAAATGTACAAGTCAGGTGAATTGGCCATGCTAAATTGTCTGTAATGTTAGGTGAAAGGGTAAATGTGGGGGAATGGGTCTGGGTGGGTTGCGCTTTGGCGGGTCGGTGTGGACTTGTTGGGCCGAAGGGCCTGATTCCACTCTGTAAGTAATCTAATCTAATCTAATCTAAACTTCTGCAGTTTTCTTGTCTCTAACCAAGAATTGCTTGTCTGTATGCGTTTCTCCTTGATTTATAGGGAAGTTTATAACCTAATCACAAAAATTGCTTCCTTTTTTTCTTCATCATGACAACGAGAAAAACATGAACTTTGCATTCGGGTAGAAATGCTCTTGAATGATCCTCGACCTCAATTCTCACTCATCTTGGAAATAAATGGAGAGTTTACAACAGAAATGTTCAAAACTCAGTATCTTTACAATAGAAATGTTTGAAACCCAGTATCTCTACACCTTTCAGGACAAGGCAAAAATGCTGGAAGAAGTCAGCATTCCCAAGCTCCTCTACAAACTCCATGTTCATAGCAGTAGTATTATGGATGGACCATAGTTTAAATGTGCGCAGTTCCCAGAGGTAGCTAGTTAATTAAATGATCACCTATCTACAAAGTAATCAGATTTTGAATTCCTGGGAAGTCTGGAACCCAGAGTATGGAGACGAGAACAGGTCAGTTTTTCAAATCATTTCCTTTGGATAGCCAGGGTATCCGTTTGGTGATGTAAAGTTCCCCTTTGGATCTGATCCCAGGACACTCTGGCAGAGGAAATTTGCACTGTGGAGGATGTAAGAAACCCTTTATGACTCTGAAAAGTAGGTGTGCTTGTGTGTTAAATGTGCATGCATTCATTTCTTTTATTTGTTCATGTCATTTTGGTGTATCTGGTTAGACCAGCAGTTATAGTCCATTTCTAATTGCCATGGAGAAGGGGATAAGAGGTTTTCTTGGACTAGATTCATGACGAGAGCTTATTCATGGTGTCATAGAGAACAGAAAGAGGCCACTCAATCCCCTGTACCTGTGCTGGCTTTTTGAAAGAGCCAACAAACTCATTCCACACCGCTGCAACTTACCCTCACGTGTTTATCCAAGTCCATCTTGAATGCTAAGGTTGAATTTGCTTCCACACCTTATCAAGAAGTGATATTCTTTTTAAAGAGAACCAAATAATTGCTACCAGCTAGAATTGGAGTTCCATTTTAATGACATAAGAGCAGAGCAGAGCAATATCAAACATTTTGAAGTTTTAATGGGTGCTAATTAACTTATGTCCATGTTTTCTGATGCCCAACCCTTCTGCCAGTGGAATCAGTTTCACCTTATCGTTATCATCAAAATCCCTCTGAATACTGAACACCTTGATTAAATCTCCACCTAGCCTTCTTTGTTCAAAGAATAATCCCAGCACCTCAAATCTCTCCATGTAACTGATGTTCCTTCATCCTGGCACATTCCGGTAAATTCTGTCCGTGTGTGAGGATGGATAGTCTAAAGCAGAGTACTTCTTCTTTGAAGGCATCTCTCAGTGTCAAAACATAATTGAGTACGTTCTGCAACCCGTGGTACAAAGAGTGAAGGATCAATTCTCCAAACTTTATCCAAACACTGGTCACATCTGCATGAGAAATCTCTTTGGAGAGACAGACAGCTCCTTGGCAAGTATGATTTTTTTGCAGCGGTCTGCAGGGGATGACGTAGAGGAAACCTTTTGTTGAGTATCAGGCTTAAGTCCTAGTGTTCCTCTGAATCTTCTTTTGACCTTTACTCAGAAACTCTGCATTTCCAGCAATTCTGCTCTTTCCCTGGGGCATCCCTGATTTTAATGACTCAATCACTGGCAGCTTCCAGGCCCTGAGTTCTGCAATACCCTACCCAAATCTGATGTGGAGATGCCGGTGTTGGACTGGGGTGGACAGAGTTAAAAATCACACAACACCAGGTAATAGTCCAACAAGTTTAATTGGAAGCACTAGCTTTCAGAGCGCTGCTCCTTCATCAGGTGGTTGTGGAGTACACAATTGTAAGACACAGAATTTACAGCAAAAGTTTACAATGTGATGTAACTGAAATTATACATTGAAAAATACCTTTATTGTTTGTTGAGTCTTTCATCTGTTAGAACTCCTCAAATCTTTAAGACACTTTTAAAATCTAGCTCTCTGATCAAGTTTCAGCTAACCCAATATCTCCTTCTGAGACTCAGTGTCAGCCTTTTCTCTGAATACAATGGGAACATCAGGAAAGGCTGAAGGACTTGAGGCTGTTTTCGTTGGAGAGAAGAAGGTTGAGAGATGACTTAATTGAGACATATAAGATAATCAGAGGGTTATACAGAATGGAGAGTGAGAGTCTTTTTCCTCAGATGGTGATTGCTAGCGCGAGAGAGCATAGCTTTAAATTGAGGGGTGATTGACATAGAACAGCTGTCAGAAGTAGTTTCTTTACTCAGAGAGTAGTAGGGGCATGGAACGCACTGCCTGCAACAATAGTAGACTCATCAACTTTAAGGGCATTTAAATGGTCATTGGATAGGCATATGGACAAGAATGGAATAGTGCAGGTTAGATGGGTTTCAAATTGGTTTCACAGGGCGGCGCAACAGCGATGGCCGAAGGGCCTGTACTGTGCTGTAATGTTCTATGTTCTAACTGCATTAAAGACCCTATATAAATGCAATTTGTTTTTGGTACCTTCTCAGTGTTCTTGCTGCATTAAGAATTTGAAACAAGCAGAAACACAGTATAATAACATGCACTTTCACCAATACCTTCAAGGATCTGGATTTATTTTACAGCAAAGCGGCCTTTGTTGTAACTGACCACCATGATTCAACATTTCTTCACAACAGTGAATGACTGTTGTGTATGTGTGTGCGTTCTTGTAAGTGTTTGTGTCTGGGTACAGCATGTTTTTGTATGTGTGGGTATGCAATTGTGTGTGCATGTGTGTGTATATGTGGCTGAGTGAGATTGTGTGTGCTTTTGAATCATCTTCACAGCTCATCTCAATTTTCTCTAGATAACAGCACTCGCAGTGGTCTGTAACATCAGACACCCCCTGGGGACCTCAGCAAGCTTTATATAGCAACTGCTAAATTATTGACTTCCCTGACTGATTTTTCACATAGTCAGTTTATGAGATCAAGCACAATGAGGACAGGTTCAGGGGTTCAAGTCAGAATCTTTACTTTTATCATAATTAGGTGCAGCTTGACCATTTATCAACAATACAAAATGCAAGAGCTGCTGTGCAACCAGACAGCAAAGGAATGAGTAGCAATTCAGCTTACCTCAGCTCAAATTTAGGACAGATAAAGAAATAAACAGTTACAGTTCCAATTGCTTATCACACTTCACATGTCTGAATCTCAGCTGCAAGCATTTTCTCTGGTTCAGGTTCTCAGGGTAACTTTTGATATGCTTGTTGCCTTCATGAATGAAGCTCTCCATTTTGGTGAGACGCAGGCCAGTGAATCCTGGGAGATGACAAATGTAAAATATTTCCGCTGTTCTCCATGGAGTCCCCTCCTGCGACTGCACTCAGAGTGGAGCAGTTGACTCATGAGATTGGGGTCAGGTACATGTACAGCAGAGCTGATTTTGAGCGATTAGCAGATCAAGACACCCAGTATTGGGTGTGTTAGTTTGGGAAAGGATGCTGCTGTGGTCTGCCTTTGTACCTGCCAGATTCAGAGGATCTTGTGAAGGCACTGGCTTAATTAGAAAGAGAACAAGTGCAACAATGATGCATTATGATCAATCCCACCTTGAATCCTGCAGTGGAGCTTGAACCATGATCTTGGATTTACAGGCAAGAGTGCTGCCCAGTGAACCACAGTTGGTGATCGTGTCCTGGTATCCAGTTGTCCAATGTTCTGAAGAAGAGTCGTACCAGATTCAAAACATTAACTCTGTTTCTGTCTCCACAGATGCTGCCAGACCTGCTGGGTTTCTCCAACATTCTCCGTGTTTGTTGCCTTTTGCACGCATAACCTGTGAAACAGGTACCACTGAAAAGGGTCAAGAGGAGCAACATATGGAGTTGGCATTTTCACAGAAGCAGCAGAGGGACAGCTTGAGAAGCACTCAGAAGTAAAACCTGATAACATGTTCACTTTCCCCCACCATGTGCAGTCAGGTGATGAAGATAAACAAAGAGAATGCAGCACACAAAAATTAAAAGGAAGTTACAACATGGTCACAGACATACTATAAGTCCAGTCTTAATGAGTGACTATTGCCATAAATGATCATTACCAAAGGAGCCAGCACTGCTGAGTTTTGCAGGGTTACTATTAATCGATTACAATATGCATTGCCTGGAGATTTTATCAGTAGCAGCAAGCATTGCCTCTTGTATGAATCCTAGTGGTAGTCATAAACCTGGTCAAAATCATAGCAAATGCTAATCTCGACAACAAATTCCAGCAGCAGCAAGGATTACTGAAGCAACCACACCTCTTGATAAAACATTTAAAATTTCAACAGTTATTATAAATGACTGCGGATAAAGAAATCAATGGAAAGGCTGTAATCTGATTGCACAAAAACAGAGATCAAGTGCTGATTGGTCTCACTTATTCTTGAGATCTTCAATCTGCCCTTTCATCCCTTCCCCAGCAATCCCTCTTCAAAAGAATGGATTGAAGTTGGAAGGTGAGCACATGGAGCCCTGCAGTTTTGGGCACACATTCAAAGTCAACTGTGCTGCCAAACCACCCCTGACACTGTTAATCCAGTGACTGAATTTATTCGGTGGACAACGAGACAAAACTAATATAAGCAAAAAAGTTGCATTTATGGAGCACCTTTAAGGCAGAGCAATGTTCTGAGAATTTTCATCAGAGTATAAGTGAACAACATGTTGTTGAGTAGATTACCAAAGGTTTGATCAAAGAGATAAGTTTGAAAGATTGTTTTAAGAAGGAGAAATGGGTTTTGAAAAGGGAATTCCAGAGATTAAGTCCTTGGCAGGCGAAGACCATCCTGACAATGGTGAAGTGATGGGAATCATGGATGAGCATGAGGCCAGAGCTGGGGAACATTATTATCTTGAAAGGTAAGAGGGCTGGAACAGATAACAAAGATAAGGACAGATGGGGTCACGGAACATTGAGAACTTTAAAAATCAAGGTGTTACAGGGTCACAAGTCAATGTAGGTCAACATGTGAATGGGATTTGGTGTGAGTTACAATAGCAGCAACAGTTTTAAATGAGGTCATGTTTCATAAAGGCTGTGCAGCACTGAAATAATTAAAATCTGAAAATTGTTCATTCTACTTGTAATTTTCTCAGAATATTCTCATCCTTGACAGGATTCATGCTCATCACAAAACCACCAATATCTGGCAAATGACACTAACTGCTGAGTGTTAATAGAATCATTGAAAAAGTCCCAGTTATAATGCATTCAGCACCCTGGCTATTGAACAGATACTTTGCAGTTCTGAAAATGATTCATACTGGACTCTAAACATTAATTTGGTTGCTCTCTGTACAGATGCTGCCAGATGTTTAAAGTCACTCTAGCATTTTCTCTTCTTATTTCCGATTCTTTGCATCTTCATGAGAGGAACCAAACTGAGAAGTTCCAAACAAGTAGACAGAGCCCTAGACTCAGTAACAAGCAATTCATCACTCACATAATTAAGCACTCCTGAAGTTACTTTATTGACGTAATCAAGCAGGGGCAGAGATAGCTCCTGGACTAATTTCAATCGTTGTCATGATTTGGAGATGCCAGTTTTGGACTGGAGTATACAAAGTTAAAAATCACACAACACCAGGTTATAGTCCAAGAAGTTTATTTGGAAGCACTAGCTTTCGGAACTGGTGGTTGTGGCGTATAATCTAGTGCTTCCAAATAAACTTGTTGGACTATAACCTGGTGTTGTGTGATTCTTAACTTCAATCGTGGGTGGTTGTTTGCTGTTAAAACTAGGCCGTCTAGCATAAGGGCTCAATAGTAACAGCTGGAGCATAAGGGGTTAATAGTAACAGCTAGAGTGCACTAGCAATGATGTCAGTTCACATGGGGATGGAACTTGAGGGATGAGGTTCTATCTATTTCCTGTCATCAATTGTCCAGGTAAATGGGATGATATCCTGACCACCTCAGTGGACTGTTTACGTCCTCCTACACCAGACACAGATGGTCCTGCAACTCCTCAGAGAGAAGCAAGGGCACAATCAGGTTAGTCAAGCCACTGCAGTGTTTTTCTCTCTGACCTGACAGTGCCATCTGTGGTGGGATTAAAGTAAACTAAAAATGTAAATAACTTATTGGTAGAATGAAAGATGTGTGTGTGTGGGGGTGCAGTGTAAAGAGTAAGTGGCTGTTCTGCGAATAGTTAAGAGTGCATCAGCAGTGACATGTGACAATGAGAGATCACGTGGAAATGGGGCCTGAAGGAAGAAGGTTCTAATCTACTCAGCCATGTCTCTGAAAATTATGCCCATGATGTTTGTTAGTTTGCACTAGTATAGTTTCCATTCACAGCTGTCAAAAGGACCCAGATGCCAGTTGTGATATTTATTCAGCTCTAATTTCACATTGTGAGTTTAAATGGCAATTAATGTGAAAATGTAACCAATTTCATGAAACTCAAGTGCTGGTTGAGGACGAGCTGCTGTTTTTGCAAAGCTAATAGGTGAATGGTGCAAATTGTCCAGCATCCTGTGGCAATCTGCAAATCACAGAGCCTCGTCTTCTTGTGACAATTGACTGAGACGATGTACCCACCAATAACAGCAGGTACCATCAGCTCAACAGTAATTTCTGCACCAGTATATTTCTGGTGGCACAGATCTGAAGTTGGAAAAGCATCTGAAACTGGTATTCGGTCAAGGCACGTGGAGTTATTAATGATGCAACAGGTGCCAGACAGCCTGTGCTGGTTATTTGTGAGGAATTTCATCACCAATTCATTTCTCCTTTACAAATATGATAAGCATGGCTGATAATGTATTGCATTTCAGGAAGTGTTTAAAAATAGCTGCTAGGAAATGGTCTCTGGCTGGGGATCAGCCACAGGTAAAACGAACGCCCACCAGTTTATTGAGTATAAACAGGAAACTGGTTAACAGACAGTGGGTAAAAATAGAACCCATATATTCAGCTTGAAAATGACGATGAAACACTGTGGCTTCGGCCTTCCGGCTATGTAACTTTTTTTTTCCATTAAGAAAGCTCAAACAAGTGAAAAAAAGAACGACTGCAAAGCCACATATGACCCAGAACAGGAAATGCATCGCATCAAAGCTGTAAATGCTTCTGTTCTCACTCATTGCTCGGTATTGTTCATCTAAATATTTGAAGGGGAGCATTAACATTTGGATAAGATGCATTGTATGGTAATGAGTGTTCAAGCCAAACTTGACAGTCGAGCAATGTGCTTAAAGTTCACCCTGACCAAGACCTTTATCGGAAAAGAAGGACCAAGAAACGTTAGTCCATTAAAATTTCAAACTGGTGCCCCCTGAACCAATGGCATCCACGAGCTGATCTCAAGAGTGTTCATGAAGTTAGGAGATTAAACACGTGTTCTCAGCTGGAATGTAAATCACTGTATCACTGAATGACAGATACTTGATTCTGTGTAGGTTCCTATAAAGAATTGTCCTGTTGCCCAGCTCTTTTCCCAAAGGCCAACATATGCATTCTTTTCAGATATTTATCTAGTTCCCTTTCGAAAATTATTACTGAACCTGCCGCCATTGCTTTTTCACTGAAGACCATCTCAATTCACTGCTTAAAATTTTCCTTTGTCATCTTTCCTTTTGTGGTTTTGTTGATTATCTTAAATCACTATTCTCCTGATACTGACATTTCCGGCAGTGGAAACATCTTTTCCTCACTTGTCCTTTTAAACATCTTCAATATTTTGAGCAGCTTCACCGAGTCTTCTCGACTGTAATAAAAACAATCGCAGCAGTTCCAGTCTCTCCATGTAACTGCAGTAAGGAAGCGTGAAACATGTAGAGCTCTGTCCGCTTGGCAGCAGATCCACTCCCCTCAGTTTGTATGTTCACACACTGTGAAATCAAATTGTTCAGGATCTGTACATTGTGAGAATATAGGAGGCACCGGTTAGTATTTCTGTGGATGACACCAAAATTGATGATGTCATGGGCAGTGAAGATGGTTATTTAAGAGTACAATGGGATATTGATCACTTAGATCAGTGGGCTAACGAATGGCAGATGGAGCTTAAATAAATGTGAATTGTGGCATTTTGGTAAGACAAACCAGGCCAGAACTTACACAGTTAATGGCAGGGCCATGGGGAGCACTGTCAAACAGAGAGACCTAGGGATGCAGATACATAGTTCTTTGAAAATGGGGTCACGGGTAGACAGGGTGGTGAAGAAAGCGTTTGGCACGCTTGCCTTCACTGGTCAGAACAGGAGTTGAGATGTCATGTTACAGCTATGCAAGACATTGGTAAGGCCACTTCTAAAGTACTGCATATTATTCTGGTCAACCTGCTATAGGACGTTATTAAACTGGAAAAGGCGCAAAAGGATTTACAAGGGTGTTCCTAAGACTGGAATGTTTGAGTTATAAGGAAGGGTTGGATACCCTAGGACTTTTTTTCCTTGGAGCATAAAAGGCTGAGGGGTGACCTTATAAAGATTTATAAAAGCATTACAGGCATAGATAAAGTGAGTAACCAAGGTCTTTTCCCCAGAGCAAGAGAGTCCAGAACTAGAGGGCTTGGTTTAAGGTGAAGAGGAGAAAGATTTAAAAAGGGACCTGAGTGACACCTTTTTCACATAGAAGATGGTGTGTAAATGGAACGAGCTGCCAGAGGAAGTAGTAGAGGTGAGTACATTTACAACATTTACTGTAAGTAATCTAATCTAAAAGACATTTGGACAGATATATGCATTCCTCTTTACCTAACTCTATCTGCATAAATGAATTTACCCTTTCTCTCTTGCATGTCTATCTACCTTCATCAATGCTAATTACATAAAAGATCCCAAACTTCTACACTTAACCACTCAGGTTATTATTTCTGATGACTGGTGTTCCCCCTCCTTTATTTGACAGTTTCAAACTGACATTGTGAAAGGGAAAGTCCATGATCAACGTGATCAATATGTTCTTTGATAGCAGCTTTCTCTGAACACAGAAGCAAGTGCCATTGGTTTAGCCAGTGGCCCTCTGATCCTGCGGTGTGTGCAGCGAAGTGCAAAAAGCATTCAATAAGCCGAGTGATCATTGAAATGAAAAAAGCTCTCCTCATAACCTGCAAGCTCCACATAAACCTCCTTCCTCCCAACTTAATCTTGCCTTGTCAGTTTAACCTTCAATTCATTCAATCCCTCTTGTACCTGTTGAGCTTTACTTTAAATGTGCCCATGCTATTCATCTCTATCCTCCATGTGATTGCACATTCCACATTCTAAATACTCTGGGGGTAAATAAATTCCATCTGACTACCTGCCTGGATTTATTAATGACCAACTTGAATTTGGTTCCCAACTCAAGTGTGTCTACCCTTTCAAACCACTTTGAAATCGTGAAGATCTGTATAACCCCTCAATCATGTTTTTTTCCCTGGAGAAACAAGCCCCAGCCAGTTTGGTCCATTCTGATAGTTATAGACTGTTATCATCCTTTTAATCCCGCTTTGAAGTCTTGGTGTGCTGTGGTATTCAAGGTGGTACGTAAGGCAGCACAATTTGCTCTCTGTATCCCTCAGCCTGAGACCAGTAAGATGACAAGTGAAGAGGCTGCATTCTGATCACTATCAGCGCTTGTGTCTGAACCTCAGGTGAGAAGTGGATGAAACAGCCATGAGTGAATAGTCTTCTGGTGTGAGGGTAAGTAACTAGAACATACAAAAGTAAGACAAATAACAAGGACTACCTTCAATTGAGGGATAACACAAGGGGGGTCTTCATGACTTACCTCCACCGTACTGGGTTCGCTCAATATTATTGCAATTCTGTAGTTCTTCCTTGAGGATTTTCCCTATCTAGTTGAAGATCTGTGACTACAAAGCTGAAAAAAGTCATTAAGCTTACATCTCACTGAAGACCCTTTAGGTCAAACCCTATCCAAGTTGCTCTGTAGATTCCGCTTGCACTCTCACACATTTGAGAAATTCCACCACAGCAATCTACAACATTCTTTAAAAAAAGGTTAATTGGCCCTGTCTCCCACCGTTAACAACCCTTCAAATAATTTCATGATGTGGATCTGCATCTTTGCCCAAAACCCATCGGTTCTTCCTGGAGCTGTACTCTATCCTTGTAATCACGCCTTTTTGAAAAATGTAACCATTAATTTGTGAGATATGTAATTTCTCGATAAATTGACTAACAGAAGTGAAAACATTATCACAGCAGGATAATTGTTTTAGAGTGAATGGTTATGATCTCAATAATAACCTTAAAAGGGAATTTATAAACCTTAAATAAAAGGAGGAAAATGCAGACTTATGGGGTCAGAGCAGAGCTGTGAGAATAATTCAATACTTGTTTCATGGAACTGGCACAAACCTCTTTCTCTTTCTGCATGCTTTTCCTAAACAATGAATACCCCTGAATGTCCAGTTCCCATCCTTGGTCACTCTGCAGCCATGTCTCTGTAATCACAACTATATCATAACGATTTATATCTATTTGTATTGCTAATTCATCCACCTTAGACATAAGACATTTAAGAAATAATTTCATAGCTTTCCAATTGTATATTTCCAGGATCTGGATCTGTATTTTTCCAAAAATTAACCAGTTGTTCCATTATATAAATCCAACATCCTGCATCTCTGGTTAAACATCCATCGAGACTTTTCTTATCATAATAAGATCGTCTCTGCTCCAACCACTGCCTGTATAAAGCTGTCCTTCAAACAATGATTGTTTCTCCTTGTTCTTAGTGACAAATTATTATAAAGCTCTGGTTAATTCAGCTCAATTCTGGACATGGGAGCTCAGGAATTATATAACGGCCTTGAAGTGGGTGCAGTGCACATTCACAGAATAATATTAGGGTCAAAGGTGTTAAATTAAGGGCAGGTTATATCGACTAGGCTTTCACTACAGTGACTGCAGATTAAGGGGTCATCTAGTCAGCATGTTTAAAATGATAAATGGGGTTGATTGGGCAGATAGGGAGAAAATGTTTCCATTGCTGAAGTAAGTTTAGAACTGGAGGGCATAACCTTCAAATTAAAGCTGGGCCATTAAGGGAATTAAAAGTACTTCATCTAACAATTGATAATGGAAATTTGGGACTGTCTCTTTCAAAGAAAGCTGTGAGACTGGGAGTTAAGTGAAAGTTTCAAAATAGAGATTGATAAGATTTTTTGTTCAGCCAGGTATAAAGGTAAAGATGTAGACATAGCTCAAGGGGTTGAATAGTCGACCTAAGTTCCTATGATACAATGATTCCTCATTAGTAACTCTCTAAGATCATAGGTTGGCAACAACAGGAGTAACAGAAGAATAAAACTGTCTCATGGAAACTTTTGAGCGTTAACATTTTATCCCATTCAAGTGTCAGGATTCAATATCTTAACAGCAATTAACTTTTAATAAATCTACAGTCTGTAGTCTGAGCAGAACTGTACAATCGAATGCAGACCCTTTTTGGATACTGTTTCTGTTCCCACTCAACCTGAAAAGAGTCTCTATTCAAGAGCGAAATATATTCGCATAGAGGGAAGGCTACAGAGCTGGAGCCTTTGAAAATGTGACAGAAAACGGAAGGAAAGATGGATAGTCAGGAAATCATAAAGTGCAACGTAAACGCTTCTAATTAAGCAGGTTCTTTATTTTTCCAAATTATTTCAAACTCTAACCTTGCAAAGGATGCCATGACCTGACATGTTATACTAGAGCCTGTAAGTCAAATGTTACTGCTGAACAATTATAGTTTAATTCAAAATTAGGCCAAAGGTGGTCACATTTTACAACTGAAACAAGTGAAGCTATTCATCTCTATAACCATGCGAACGCAGTTCAGGTTTAGAAATGCATGCCTTCCATGTGAATGAGATCTCTCTCAGCCATTTTCAAAATGGACCTGGGCTGTCGCAGGAACTTTAGTGATGAGATGCGACCAGCCTCGCATCACAATATTCACAATCATTTGTTGTAGAATGCTAAATTAATCTGGCTTTTCAAGCAAAAAATGTATTGTTATCTTGACAGATGTGCCTCAGTTCAAATTGGTGCAGCCAGCCATTACTCTTTGACCCTGAGTTCCGGCAGGCTGAAGGCCACAGTCGTGGGTTGAAAGTTAAATGTCAACCACATCACAACTCCTGCCAAGCCATCAAAGGGTCACCAACATTTTTTTTTTCCATTTTTAAGAATGTAGCATTTGCTCAGCAAATTGTAAACTTATTTATCAAAACTGGTTTATAATTCTGTTATACAGCTTGCAGGCAAAATATTTCTTCACTGAATTGTTGAGAAAATAATGCACTGTAAATTAATAATTCAGTTACGGAACAACACCAGGGCCAGCTTACATTATTGTATGCTTCACAAATAACCAAAATGAAAAGTGCAGCAGCAGTCATAAACCAAACCGGCAGCACCTAAGAAAAAGAAATCAAAAGAGAGAATGCTGGAAAATCTCAACAAGTCTGGCAGCATCTGTAAGGAGAGAAAAGAGCTGATGTTTTGAGTCTAACTGACCCTTTGTCAAAGCTGAGAAAAAGAACTCACTGCACATGCAGAATGCTACTACAAACTGAAGGTCTTGGGACACAGCATTAGTGTCTCTAACTTTGAGCCAGATAGACGAGGGTTCAAATTTCACCTGCTCCAGAGGTGTATCATAACACATTTGAACAGGTTGATTTGAATATAGCTGGCCTTCTGGCTCAGAGGTAGGGATTGTGACACAAGAACCCCACTTGAACAAGCTGCTTATAATATCACAATCTGCCATGTGGAGCTCACTAACTTGGGGTCCAGCCCATTAGCTACAGACTATAACATGAGTTTAGCTGTGGTTCATGCCATGGGTATCTTTCTCTTCTCTGAATCTGAATGTTGTGGGCCCACCCCAAAGACTTGTGGACAATAATTCTCCAGCATTTCAGTACAGTCTTTCAGGTGAGACTTGAAAACAAGGTATAATCTGCTTCCTTAGATGGATGTAAAGTTTTGCACAGCACTATCTTAGAAAACAAATTCTCTCAATGTTTATCCCTTAAACAACTTCACCAAAAAATGTTATCTAGTTATTATCACCATTGTGATAAGCATTACCATTTTGTTAAACACATTTTGGTTTTAAGGGAAAGTATTTTCTTCACATATAAATTTGAAATAATTCCACAAAGGTTGGTATCCAGTCAGCAAGTCACCCTTTATTTACACGTGCCATTGTCCTTGACACTGATCCAGCTCCCTCAGAGCCAGCTCTCAGAGTGAACACAACCACTGATGCTCCTGTTTATATCTGTCAGCCAGGGTTCCCTAATTGGACCTGGTTAACAGCCCCAATCAGGGAACTCATATTCCATGGGGTCCATGTGACTGACCTCACTACAATCCCTAAAAACTGGTTTTGCATGTTTTGAGCGTGGTTACAATAAAACAAGTAGACAATCCAACTAGTTGAATTTCAGCTATTGTTGATTTGGTTTAGTCATATTGCAGTTGGAGATTTTATGTAATGGGTCATTTTAATGTATAAGTTCTAATTTTTAAATGGGAAGGAATTGTAGTATATTGCAAGGTGTAAGCATTTTTAAAAATATATTGCCCTCTCTGCTGCCCTTTCTGTTGGGGAGGTATAAATAGAGTTAGTCCAACAATGAATCCATATGTGGGGTTTAGTACAATACAAATTTCCTGCTAAGTATTAAAACCCACATTACTTCCTCTAGCTAATATCAACAACAAAAAAAGGTCATTATCTAACTCATTCTGTGGGCAATTGGTTGCCATATTTATGTAATACAACAGAGACTACATTTCAACAGTAATCAGTAATCAAGAGGGTACAGTAACATACAAGTCTTCTCTTTTTTCCCAGTCTAATCCTTCTATTGTTTGCATAATCACAATTGCCAATATCACATTTAAAATATGTGTGCAACGAACGTGTTGCAAAAAATGTGCAAGATTTTATTTACCAACTTCCAGTAAGCTTTAAATTTTATCCCATCCTCTTCCCTACGTTTGCTTGTTTATTGTCCTATTGTCCTTTGCCTTTGTATGTTGTCAGGAGTTTGAAGTTTTTTACATATTCCTTCTCTTTATGTTTCTCATGTTAATTACGATGACTTTTCTAAAAAAGTTTAATTTCAGAAATATATTCATTAAAAAAAGACAACATCACTAAAGCAGTTTGGATTCTCTACAGTAGCACATGAAGAAACCAAACAAACAATGGAGTTTGACTCCAGCCAACATACAAACCAAAGACATTTCTTAATTGTGCAAGACTCTATTTACATATATTTGAGGCACTGGGAGGGCTTGATAACTAAACGGACTCACATTTAACCTCAGCAGGAAGACCTCAGATGATGGTCTTTTCCCACTGTGCCTTGGCAGCAGCAGTCTCAAGCTTTTGTGTGTCCCTCAGCATGTAGGACTAGACTTTGGAATGTGCCAGTCTGCAACACTTGGTCGAGATCAACTTCCTGTTCTGGAAGACCAACAAGTTTCATGCAGACTCGACAGTGTCTTCCACCAAGGTGATGGTCCTCCAGGCACAATCGATATTTGTCTTGGTGTGTCTCCAAGGGAATGATTAGAGGTAAGTTAGCTCAGTTGACTGGCTAGCTGGTTTGCAATGCAGAGTAGCACCAACAGCATGGGCTCAATTCCCATACTAGTTAAGGTTACTGTGAAAGTCCTACCTTCCTGATTCTCAAGCTAAACCATCAGTGTGGTGACATTAGCTTTAAATGTGTGTCCTGTTTCCACTGCTCTCAGCTTAATGAAGAACCCAAGTTATGTTCTGACCTTATAAGTAACTACTTTTGAATATTTAACATCGTTTTGCTGTACCGCATCATTATTGTACAAGTAAATTGATCAACCAGGGATTGGTCAGACAGAAGGATAGTTTACTGCTGATGGAAGGGACAAATACAGGCTCAGCATTTTCTTCTGTACAAGAGATTACATTCCAAAGATGCCAAAATCAGCATCTTTATTTTTATGATTCTCAATTACATTTAGCAAGCTAGTACCAATCCCACCCTGGTAACATGATCCCCCTAAAACACCATTATTATTGTGAGACTGAGACTGAGTGCCTCAACCAGTTCATGCACTGTTCTTTCACCTTTTGAACCTGAATTTTTAATGCAGGCCAGACAGAAAGGGATGCAAATCATCCCCTCAGCAGGTTCCTGGATTTTGAACAATTCTAATGTACATATCTACACATCATAAATGAGCACAGAACAGCAATCTGGTTCACAGGTCATATGGGAAGCAGCAAGATTGCAATGCAGGACCATTTAGAATTTAGAGATGGCCATTCAGCCCATCCTCTCTGCTCAGCAATTCAATTAAATCCTGGCTAATCTGTATCTGCCTTCACTCCACATCCTTTCATACCTTTCTGAACAAATATCTATTGTTCTCTGCAGTGAAATCTTCAACTGACCCCCACGTTGTATACCATATATTTGGGGCAGAGGTGAAATACTACTTCCTGGCGTGGCTTCTAACAAGCTGAAGGTACATTACTCTGATGAGTAAAACAGATGGAGCTTTTCTTTACACGTAGCCTGGAGTGACTCCGGCTGACAACACTGGCAAAACTGTTCCGTTCCCTTGCCGAGGTCTGCCCTTTCCAACTATTCAGTGAAAGACTGTGCATAAATTTAAGTGCTTGATTTACATAATCTCAATTTGCTTAAAGTAATTGTGTGTGTGAATCACAGAGATGTACATTGTGACAGCAATTCATTTATTTCAAAAGGTACAGTTTTATCCCATGCTTGGAATAATTTTACCCTCAACCAAACACCACCAAAGTGAGTTTTCTGGTCATCATCACATTGCTGCTTGTGGGAGATTGCTGTGCTTAATTTATGACTATACAAAAAGCAATGCACAGGGAATCCTACCCGGTCCAACAAACTGCCCCCCCATCACAAGGACCAGAACATCATAGTTCATTATTTTATTCTTTACTTCACTCTCCCCTCCCCCCACATAATCTTCCTTGGGGAGGGAAAGAAATAATAAAAGACCAGGGTCAATAAGAGAAAGAAGACTGGACAACATTTCCCTTTGTTCTCCTCAGGTCATCTGGAAATCAGTCTAGAAGAACACAGGCAGGGTATTGTCTGTGAAGACATATACCTTCAAGTAGATTCCAGAATGGAAATTCAGAATGGGCAATACCCTCCGGAAGTATTTATAAACAGAGTTATATGATCTTGACAATATCTTAGGGACGGTGAACAAAGACTTTGTGAAGGAGCTGGGTTTTAAGGTTGCTTTTAAGAGGAAGAACTGGAATGGTCGAATGGTTTATGGAAACACTTTCATGTCATTTTCAATTTTAATCGCTCCACCAATGGAGGCTATGCTTTTAGCTCCCTGAGCTTTGGAATTCTCTCCCTAACTCTTACAGTCTCTTCTCCTCATTTAAGTTGCATCTCAGTATCTACTTCTCTGTCTTGGCTTTCGTCATATGGCTCAGTGTCAAACATTGGCTGCTGATATACCAATACATATCTTGGCATGTTTTGCCATTTGAGAGGAACTATATAAATGTACGTTGGTGTATTTGGGTTTGGTACATCACCATTATTGAATTTATCACTCAAAAGATTATGCCAAAATACAAAGGTTCACAATGTGCTGTAGCAGCTCAGAGGAGGATGGAAGGATTCACTAGCCTTCACATTCTGTGGAAGAAATGCAGAAAGAGTGACACACTGGGTCAACTTCACTCTCATCAGATTTCATATTTGCTTAGACAAGGCTTGAAATTCCAACTAGCATTGATCTCACTGAGGAGGAGTTTGCTTTTCATGGGCTGTGTTTCTAAACACTAAAGGAAAAGGGCTTATCTTTAACTCAGTATGACTGTCATTGAAATAACCCAAATGTTTCATCTGATCTACAGTTTCAAGTTGTGGGAGGGTAGGTTCGGTGTTTGATGCACCCAGTTTGTGGTTGTCTCTTATTTGAAATGACATTTGTGACTAATTTAAACCTGATACACGTGGATTTCCTTTGCATCCGGCCACCGACGGGGACATGATCTTGTGATTTGTTTTTCCAGAGGTAGTAATAACTGGCGTTTTTTTCTAAGTTAGTTGAACTTTTGTGAAGGGAAATTTAAACTCAGCATTATTCTCTGACCTGTCACAAGCCTGTATGTCTTAAGAGCTTCTCATTTCTGATTAACAACTGCAACTTGCCTTCATGGAAATTTGTCTAACCAAACATTTGTCACTGAACTACTTAGGGTGATATGAGACAGATAAGCAAAAGCTGCATCAAAGAGGTCAATTTTGAGGACTGCCTTAAAGGAGGAGAAAGTGGTGGAGAGGCAGTGGGGTTTAGGAAGGGAATTCCAGACCTTATAGCCATGGCTGCCGAAGGCTTAATTGTAAATGATAGAATGAAGAAAATCAGGGGCTCACAAGTGGCTAGAATTGGAGAAGCACAGAATTCTCAAAGGGCTGTAAGAGCTGGAGGTTAGTGATAGGGAGGGGTCGGCCAGGGAGGATTTTGAACACAAAAGTGTGACTTTTGAATTTGAGAACTCGCAGACTAAACGCTAAACCCTTGGAGAGGGTGGACGTTAGGAAATTGTTTCTGTTAGGCGAGGAGACTAGGACCCATGGACACAGCCTTAGAATTAGAGGGGGTAAATTCAGAACAGAAATGCGGAGACATTTCTTCAGCCAGAGAGTGGTGGGCCTGTGTAATTCATTGCCACAGAGTGCAGTGGAGGCTGGGATGCTAAATGTCTTCAAGGCAGAAATTGATAAATTCTTGATGTCCCAAGGAATTAAGGGCTACGGGGAGAATGCGGGTAAGTGGAGTTGAAATGCCCATCAGCCATGATTGAATGGTGGAGTGGACTCGATGGGCCGAATGGCCTTACTTCCGCTCCTATGTCTTGTGGTCTTATGGTCTTATAGGTCAGTGAATGCAGGACTGACGGGAACGGGAATTGGTGTGAGTTAAGATAAAAATGTCAGTTATCACTAAACTATCACAGAAATGTGATTGTAACAAGAGACACTTCTATTCTACAAAAGGTGGTAACAGTTGCATTTGCAGAAAATGACAAGAGTAATTTATGTTGTGATTAAGTAAACAAGGCTATGCACATTCTCACATCATGGTACATCACACTGTGAATAAACTGGATGGTACATTATGTTGGATGCTTCTCCTGCTTTTGTCTGGGTCTGGGACTTGGATTCAAGTCTCGGCCATGTCCTATATGCTATAGCTGGTCTGGGGCACTTGGAGAATTTCAATCATTCTTCTAGTTTCATGGGCAACTGCACAAAAAGGTTCTTAATTTAATGTAAAGTGGCAAATTCACTCAACAAGACCACAGAGAGGCTAGTATAGACACAAGGAAACGTCTCATACTGATGCAGGAGCCTGTTCTCCCAGAGTCCTGGCATCATGCCCATTCTAGCAGGTCCAATCAAATTCCATGCAGAATGCTTCAGAGCCAGCAAGAGAAGAGGTCAGACTGGGACATACACAGAAAGTGCTGGAAAAACCCAGGACATTTGGCAGCATCTGTGGAGACAGAATCAGAGTTAATGTTTCGAGTCCAGTATGACTCTGAAGAAGAGTCATATCAGACTCTGTTTCTCTCTCCAACAGATGCTGTCAGACCTGCTGAGTTTCTCCAGCATTCCCTGTGTTTGATTCAGATTTCTGGCATCTGCAGTATATTGCTTTTATTTGAAAGCAGAATGGGTGTCATGACAAGCAGCAAATCAGAATTACTTAATAGGCTAACAGTAAATTGTATAATATCCAACAATTACCATCGAATTTAAAATTAAACTTGAGGGGAGAAAGATGGAATCACAAGAGTTTGAATAAAACCAACTTTGAATGGATGAGGAAAAAAATTACCCACAGTAAACTAGTGGAACAGTTCCCTGGTCATCCCACAAACAGGCAAAGAAGTATTTGGTGTGGTACTGTTATCCTTAAGAGATAATGACACTTGAGTTATTAAGAAACCATAGTCAACAAAGTACGATAACAGGTAATATAGAGTTAAATAAAGCTTCAGACTGTTACGGGGATAAAAAAGAAATCGAGACAGCTATAAAAGACAATAGTGAGACATAAAGAAAGTAGCAAAAAGTACAAAAAAAAGCCACATAAGACAGAGCTTGCAAGGGCATTCAATGCTACAGAAAAAGGTTTTACAAATGTGTCAAATGAAAGAGGAATGTAGGGTGCATTAAAGACATATGTGGTTTAAACGATAATGGAGCATAAGAAAATGGCAGCCTTGTTATATGAGTACTTTTACAGTGGAGGAAATGTATAAAATGTCAGCGGTATAAAAAATGCTGAGAAACAAATCAATGGGTAGAATTTAGTGACTTTAATATAAGTTTTTAAAAAGGTAATGAAGAAAATATTAAGACTATGAAATAGGCAAACCTTCAGGGCGTTTACTACCCCAATGGTATTAAAGGAAGCAATCATAGATGTGTTTATCATAAAAGTTAAACAGAAGGAGGCAATGGCCCAATGGTATTATTGCTAGACTATTAATCTAGCAACCCAGGTAATTTTCAGAGATCTAGGTTTGGGTCCCACTATGACAGATGAAAATCTGGAATTAAGAGTCTAAAATGATCATGATGTCACTTTCAATTGTTGGAAAAACCCATCTGGTTCACTAATTCCCTTTAAGGAAGAAACTGCTGTCCCTTTGCAGTCTGGCCCACGCATGATTCCAGACGCACAGTAATCTGGTTGAGTCTGTCATTTAGAGATGGACAATACACACTGGCCTAGCCAGTAACTCCCAAACTGTGAATACATTTGAAAAAATGTACACCATTCATCTTTTTAAAATTCACTCATTTGCCTATTTATACGTCCGTGGTTGTAAACACTTTTGACATCTGAATGTTAGACTTTTGTTCTCTGGATCTTGTAAGCCTTAGCAACATGTTCCCTTTGTCTAATCATGGTACACTCACTAGAGCACCCTTTGACATGATAGCTCGATTTCTCACTGAATGTGTCATTATGCCTCAATAATTGTCAAATTATAAGCCCTGAACAACAGTCCAAGTGATATTTTGCCCCATCTGTACAGGTGGCTTTCCAACACCAGTCCCATATGATGGTTACCTGGACCAATCAAGGCAGCAATTTTGTCCAGTGCTGAACTTATTTGAATGTTCTAGAATCTCCAGCAACAGCAGGTAGCAATGGAGAGTGACGGTAATTGAAGCAGTCAAACGGACATTCTCTGGGGAAAAAATAGCTGTCTTTGGGGGAAGGAGGGCTGTTGGGAAGAACAAGCAGAGAGAGAAAAAGGATTCCTCAACTCAATGTAATTACAGGCTTCATTGCATGTAAAAGCTTCCTTGTTTAACCTTCATCTCCCTTCATGCTTAATGCCAGTGGAATAACAAATCCTGCTTCATGATATTTGGGCCACCCATGTGTTCAAATCATATGTTACATGAAATTACGTATAATGTCAGAGAATATACAGCACAAGAACAGACTATTTTATCTAATTGATAATCCCTTATTCTGGAGGAGAAAGTGAGGTCTGCAGATGCTGGAGATCAGAGCTGAAAATGTGTTGCTGGAAAAGCGCAGCAGGTCAGGCAGCATCCAGGGAACAGGAGAATCGACGTTTCGGGCATAAGCCCTTCTTCAGGAAATGGGCTGAAGAAGGGCTTATGCCCGAAACGTCGATTCTCCTGTTCCCTGGATGCTGCCTGACCTGCTGCGCTTTTCCAGCAATCCCTTATTCTGACCTAGTTCTAATCTGGTCATGAAGATTATGAAGGGTTTTCAGGGTAGACTTGGGGAAGATGCTTCCATTAGTGGAGGAGAAAAGATTTAGTGTCTGAAATATAAGATAGTCTCCAATACATCCAATGGAAAATTCAGGAGTAGCAAAGAAATTGTTAAACATGAGAGGGTACAGAAAGTATGTACAAGAATGTTGCTGGCAGTAGAGGGTTTGAGTTAAAGGGACAGGCTGAATAGGCTGGGGCTTTTTTCCCTGGAGTGGCGGAGGTTGAGGTGTGACCTTATAGAGGTTTGTAAAATCATGAGGGGCGTGGATAGGCAGAATATCCAAGGTCTTTTTCTTAAGGTCCAAAACTAGATGGCGTAGGGTTAAGATGACAGATGAAAAACTTAAAAAGGACCTGAGGGGTCATTTTATCATGCACAAGTGGTGTGTGAATATGGAACAAGCTGCCAGAGGAAATGGTGAAAGTGGGTAGAATTCCAACATTTAAAAGGCAATTGGATGGGTAAATGAATAGAAAGGGTTTAGAGGGATATAGGTCGAATGCTGGCAAATGGGACTAGGTCAGATTGGGACACCTGGTCAGCATGGACAATTTGGACCAAAGGGTCTGTTTTCGTGGTGTATGACTCTATAACTTCTTTCCCACATAAATGGTGATAGTATGGAACAGTCGAGGTGAAAGATCTAGATTCATTGAAGGGAAGCAAGATAAAGCACATCAGGATCAAAAGAATGGAAGGATATACTAATAAAGTCAGTATAATAATAGAATAAATGGTGATGCTCATAAATGCACTACTCTGGTATCCTTTGATGCTTTTAACATTTAGAAAACCATTGATCTCTACCTTGAGCATACTACATGACTAAACATCCACAGCTCCCTGCAGCAGGATATCCCAAAGATTCTGGATCAGTGGTGCTGGAAGAGCACAGCAATTCAGGCAGCATCCGAAAAGCTTCAAAATCGACGTTTCGGGCAAAAGCCCTTCATCAGGAATAAAAAGTCACCACCCTCTTAGTGAAATAAATCCGCCTTATCTCAGTCTGAAATGGCCTGTGCCTGAGAGTACGTCCCTTGGTTCTAGACTCGCCGGCCAGAGGAACCATCATTCTTGCATCTACCTCGTTAACCCCTCTCTGAATTTGGCATGTTTCTGTGCAATCATTTCTCATTCTGCTAATCATAAGAATTTAGGCTCAGATTGCATAACATTTTCTCATAGGATAATCCTTTCATCCCAGGAATTAGTTTGATGAGCATTTGCTGAACTTCTTCTGGGGCAAGAATACTTTTCTGGAGTTAAGGAGACCATAGCTGTACACAATACTCCATGTGTGGTCTCGCCAAGACATTATATAATCGCAGTGGGATGTCTTTACTCCTGTTATAATCATGGCCAGAGTACCATTTGCTTTCACAGTTGTTTACTTTGCCTGAAGTTAACTTTCAGTGATTTATCTGCAAGGCCACCCAAGTTTCATTGAAATTCAACACTTCTCCATTGTTCATCTTTTATGAAATATTCAGTTTCATTTTCTTTTTTCCTAAAGTGGACACAGATAAAAGAGAAAGTGAGAACTGCAGATGCTGGAGCGTCACAGTCGAAAAGTGTGGTGCTGGAAAAGCACAACAGGTCAGACAGCACCCAAGGAACTATGCCTGAAATGTTGACTCTCCTGCTCCTCAGATGTTGCCTGGCCTGCTGTGCATTTCCAGCGCCACACTTTTTGACTTGGAGACAGATAAAGTTTCATTTCCAATTTCTCTCTTCTTCCCCTGGGATCTTCACACAATCCTTCTCAATCTGGGACAGATTGTCCCACCCCACCCTTCATCATCACTGCCACAAAATCATTGAGCATCCTACCTAACCGCATTTTCTCCACAGAGACTACAATGGCTGAAGAAGATGGCTCATCACCAACTTTACAAATACAACCGGAGAATGGCAATAATTGCTGGCTCTTTGATCTCTCAAGAGAGTTTTTTTCAAAAACATCACTCTATTCTTAGATACTCGTCAACTGAATATCTTTCCACTCCAAGCTTATGCACTAACTTTGAGCAGACAATGGGTTGATGATATTGTAACTGTGACTCTCTTCATTCAAAACAAACATTATAACTGCTATCCAAATATGCCTGTCAGGAAAATGGGCTAATTCCACCTACTCCCCGCTAGCCTGGTGCAGAGGTTCTGAGGTTAACGTGCTGCAATGAACTAATATTAGAGTAAATCCAGGCACTAATGGAGCAGCACCAGGTCACATGGTCCCTCGTGCCTGTCTAATCATCCAAAGGCTGATTATGGCTGGTTTTCTATCTCAATTCTACTTTCCCATCTTTTTGTGTCCAAGAATCTACCTAATGATTAATGTTCCTTCTAATTTCTCATCCTCTTGCACAGGCCCTGTGCATGCCAACAGCTTCTGGAAGCAGACAATGCAGCCCATAACAATCGGCACGTGTAGAACTTCCTGGAACCTAGAGGGAACATTGTTAATCATCTACCTTCGACTTAACCAATGACTGAACAGCCGCAGGCCTCTGGGCAGGTAACGCCAAAGATTCACTGCCCTCTGCGAGTGAAGGAATATGTTCGCCTCTCAGACTCCTTATCTTGAGATTTTAAACCCTGGTTCTCCACTCTTCAGGCTAAGACAAAGACCTGTTCATATCTAGTAATATTGAACTTTTTTTTAAAGAAACTGCCAATATCAACAAAGTGATGAAAATATACTATCCAGTGGCAGTATACTTGCTTATTTTCATTAAGCAAAGCTCCATACAAACCATTTAATTGCCATTCAGCATGCTTCAACTTTATATAGAAGAAAACAGCAGCTAACATTGAATTACTTTTCCTAATCTGTTGATTACGTGACAAATAATTGTATCTAGTCACACCCCTTACTATACACATAGGGTTTAATGCAATTACACCTTCTCATTAACATTTAAAAGGACCATTTTAAAAAAGCAGTCTTTTACACCCACCTGTGTTTTACTATGTCCCCTGGCTATAATCTCATACGCTCAGACTTCAAGGTAATCGGAGGCAAGGTTTGTTTTGCAGAATTTCCACTTTAGCAACGTCAGGAAGAGGGAATAAAACAAATTTTCAAGATCATCAAAGAAAGATGTTGTACACAACATCTGGCTCCCAGGCTCTGCTCCAACCTAAAGCAATGTTTTACACTTCCTTCTCTTGCGCTTTTCCATTCCTCCAACTGTGATTTTTATATATCGTTGGGCAATTCAAAATCATCATTCACCATTTAAAACAATGATTCAGCCAATGTAATTCAATAATAGCTCCTCTTGACGGGTTTTTGTAGTTCCCTTTCCTTGGCTTTATCTTGTTTAGCCCTTGTAAAGAGGCCGGTATGTTCCACTTCTGATGACAGATTATTGATTGTATTTTTCCTCATAGATGCCGCCTGAGCTGCTGAATATTCCTAGAAGGTTCAGTTTTTAGTTTCACATCTACAGCGATGACATTTTGTTTTTTTCTTTAGTTTCTCTGTTATCCACTTTCGCATTCTGATGAAGAATTCACACGCAAGACAGTACCTGATACCTCCCCTTTCAGATATTAGAAATCTGTGTTACATGTTCAATGCTTGCTTTCTCTTTGCCCATTTTACATCTGCTCTTACCAATTGTGTAAAGCACGTAACACAGAGAGAAAAGGAACACTTTGAGTCAGTACACAGATTGCTATCTTGATAGCGTTAGAAGTATGTGAAAAACCAGATCACTGCAATTATCAAGCACTTTGAATTTTCCAACAATGCTTATAAAGGTGATAACTCTTTCACCTGAAATTTCCATTCACATCATGAATAAAATTATTAGCCCAATTAAAATAATAGGGTAAATCTGCATTAAAATTTTGAAAGAAGAAACAAAAGAGTTCAATTCATATAGTGACATTCGTAACCTTTGGATGTCTGAAAGTAAATTACAGCCAATTAAATGTTTTTTGAAGTGTAATTGCACTCACGACTCTAATCTCCGGCATCTGCAGTCCTCACTTTTGCCTAGGAAAACTTGACAGCCAATTGACACATAGCAAGCTCCCACAAAAGAAATGCCCTAATCTGTTTTTGCACTGTTGACTGTGGGATAAATATTGGTCAGGAGAACGGGGAATACTCACCTGTTCTCCTTAAAAATAGTATTATGAGCTCTTCTACATCCACTTTTAGGACCGTAAAATAAGGAATTTTGGATCAACAAATGAATGTTCTATGGGGTATAGTTTGAGGGCCCTCGGCTAACGAGGATACAGAGCATTGGAAAAGAAGCCATGTACATATTACTGAAGATGATGGGCTACACTTTTAAAAAAGAGACTCGGCAAATGAAGCCCTTTTTACCTATTATAGGTCTTCAAATCTTAAAGAGTATTGACAGGGTAGAAAGTTGCGCATTATTCACATTGGTCTGTGAGATGGTAATGAGAGGTCACAAATGTACGTAAAATAGGAATAATGGGGTAAAAAGCTATACAAAGAGGGCAGTTAGAAGATTTGAAATCTCTGCCTGAAAACTATGTGCAGGCAGTTACTTTTAGAGGGAATTAAATAGTGCCATGAACATTTTTTCCACAGTTTATGGAGTGAGCAGGAATTGAGATTAGACGAGGCGGTTCAGGTAGAGAATAACACCACTACCTACAGAGTTGCTGACTGAATGGCTTGTTGCTAGAAAATTGCACAACACAGTTTGATTACAATTATTGGCAAAACTGTATAAAGTCAGCAGGGAAAATGTTTGAACCAGGCACAGGTAGAAGCGAAATGATTGGGGGAGAGGTAAATAGTTAACTCGAAAGATCTTTGTAGAAATGGATGATTTTATTTTGAGGCTAATGGCCTTTATTCTCATTCTCACTGAGGTCTTCGGTACATCAGTTACCACCTGACTCACAGATTGCACCCTGTACTCCAGTGTGACAAACCAGGATTTCACACAAGTAAGTTGTAAAATAAAGTGACTTACAGCATAACAAATTGTAACTATTCATATTTTCCTTCCCAAAATGTACAATGCTCACAGCAAACACTGCACTATAACTAATATATAATCCTTTCGATTCCATGATTATTGAATCTGGATCCACCAATCTTTTGGAGAAAACCATCTGAAATGGCTTCTCCACATTGTTTTCCTCCACAGTACGTTTTCATGCTACAGTTCCACTAAAATGCTTGTTTCGTTAATGCAAATTCGCTGTAACATGAATTACGAATTTGGGACATTTTTCTAAAGCGCAAATGTTTAAAACGTGTGTTGGCTCTAACGCGATTACATTGCCAACACTTTAAGCACTGTTTCTAAAGTGCGATTTTTCTATAACACGGGTTGCTCAAGAACGCAACCATCATGTTATACAAGAACTACCTGTAGTTATGCCTAAGAAAAGTACAATCTGTCCAAGTTTGGACTTGGAGAAGAGAAGTCAGCTAAGGCAATACGTCTGGAGCCTTTATCATTTGGTGAGTTCAACTGAGCAACAGGTAAGGAAATCTTGTTGAAACAAACGGTAACAAGGAAGCAAAGAGAGAACAGTGAGCTTCGATTTAGAAAAAAAGTTTGAGCATCTGGTTTCAAAGTGAGCGTAGGGGCTGTGCACTGAGGTCTGGGGTCCTGACTTCTGGAGCAGCAATGGTTGTCATGAAGGGTCATACAAGTTACAACAGCTTTGCTCCCTAATGGGTTTCTGCCTAACCCACTCTCTCAAGTCTCACTCAGGGTTCACAGCAATAGTCAAAAATTGAAAAAGGGCAAAATAGGAAAACGTTTGGAAGCCACTTGTCTATCCTTTTAGTAATGGCTGGACATCCTACTCAGGTCACAGCTTCAGTTCGAAATGAGAATTTTTTTATGCAGCAAGTTGTCATGATCTGGAATGCGTTACCTGGAAGACTAGCAGAAGCAGATTCAATAATGATTTTCAACGGGAATCGGTTGTACATGATTTGCATTTATATAGCACCACTAATGTAAGTTGCTTCGTAGTAGCAGTACCAACAAATATTTGACACCAAAATGGAGATCATTGGCTGTCCCTCAATTTGAGGATGATGTCTACAGAGGGTTGTGAGTTTCGTCCATGAATATTCAAGTCAATTAAAGGCTGATTCTCAACTCTCAGTCCTTTAGACTCATGGGCAAGACAACCTACATGGTATGGGATCTGGAGTATAGAATTAGTTTCCTTTTCTTTCCTACTCAGCTGCTGTTATGCCTCATTGCCTAATGCAGCTTGATGGATAAACTGTCACCATCCTGAATGTCCTCCTAAATAGCAAGCTCCTCCCAGTTATTAATGTCAATGCTGCCGTGCTTTAAGGAGAGTTTCAGCATACCTTTGTAGTGTTTCCTTTGTCATCCCTTGGATCACTGGCCATTTGAGAGTTCAGACAACAGGAATTGGCTGGGAGACACTTGTCAGCTACACAAACATGATGACCAGCACACAGTAGCACACACTGCAGGAATTTGCCTGAATGTTTGTGGAACCAACTTTAACTGATACATTACAGAATCGTAGAACCATACAATTTTACACTACAGGAGGAGGTCATTCAACCCATGTGTCTGTACCAACTCCTGAAAGAGTTACCATTCTCTATCCCTATCTCTGTAGCCCTCTAAGTTCACCACTTTCAAATATATGTCGGGCATTAGTATTCCTGAAGAAGGGCTAATGCCCGAAACGTCGATTCTCCTGTTCCCTAGATGCTGCCTGACCTGCTGCGCTTTTCCAGCAACACATTTCCATCTCTGATCTCCAGCATCTGCAGACCTCACTTTCTCCTCATTAGTATTTGTTCAATGGCTAATTCAGAGAATGTAGCTGGTGGAATATCTCTAGAGCTGTTATGTCTTGCTGATCCACAGTCTGGCTCTCATTCCAGTAAAACAGTGTGGTGATGACAATTGTTCCGTGCACTAGGGATTTTGTTGACGTGCAGAGGTATTTGTTGGCAAACGCTCATTGCTATAGTCTCCAGAAGGCTGAGCTGGCACAGCTGATCCGGTGCTGGATCTCCTCATCAATGTGGCCTCCAGAGAAAAGGAAGCTGCCAAGGTATGGGAATTGTTTAACATATTCCAAGTCTCTTCTTCAACATAAAGGAAAGGTGGAATATTTGATTGACCAGGTCAGAATGATTTGGCAACATTCAAAGGCAGGCCAAGTCTCTGGAATGCAGAATTGAAGAGACTGAGAATGGCTTGTAAATATGGTTCAGACGCTATATACAACTGTCTGACTGATGAACTCCCATACTTATGAGTGTAATCCCCTACAGGGGGGTAATTTTAAAGATTCAACATACAAACATTTCCTCACTTATGAACGGCTATTTAATATCTGACTAGCATACAAGTCATCTTGTGAATAGAATCCAGAATGGAACCAATTCTCAATCTGGGGACTGCCTGTACTTAATTTAGTTTTGACACAGGAGTGTCTGAGGTTAAAGAGTTGTCCATCTTGGTCACACTTGATTCTAAGAGCAGAGGCAGCTGATCTTTGTTGAGATGAACAACTCGGGGCAGCATGGTGGCACAGTGGTTAGCACTGCTACCTCACAGCGCCAGAGACCCGGGTTCAATTCCCCACTCAGACTGACTGTGTGGAGTTTGCACATTCTCCCCATGTCTGTGAGGGTTTCCTCCGGGTGCTCCGGTTTCCTCCCACAGTCCAAAGATGTGCACGTCAGGTGAATTGGCCATGCTAAATTGCCCGTAGTGTTAGGTAAAGGGGTAAATGTACGGGAATGGGTGGGTTACGCTTCGGCGGGTCGGTGTGGACTTGTTGGGCTGAAGGGCCTGTTTCCACACTGTAAGTAATCTAATCTAATCTAATCTATTGTCAGATAGACTGTACACAGTAAAGGGCTATGACACAGACTTGCTTGACAACAGGTTGGCTTCTAACATCTCTCTTTCAAATCTCCCACTCAATAAAGTTGCAGTCATGTCATAATAATGCAGTTACAGGTCTGTGATGAAGTTTCTTGCCCTGCCACATCTCTTGAGATCAATCCATGGAGCCTCACTATTTCCTCAATCAAATGCTTTGCTCAGATTGGTGAATGCAGCAAAGAGTTCCTGGTACTGTTCTTACACAAGGAGATGTTAGGC
Organism: Chiloscyllium plagiosum; assembly: GCF_004010195.1. Lineage (NCBI taxonomy): Eukaryota > Metazoa > Chordata > Chondrichthyes > Orectolobiformes > Hemiscylliidae > Chiloscyllium > Chiloscyllium plagiosum. The sequence goes on from NC_057736.1 coordinate 20,102,580, forward strand.
CAGGCAACCATAAACTAGGACAAAGGTAGGATTTTAAAAATCAACTTGGAGGCAGACAGAGAGGTGGAAAGGAGGAGACATTCAAGAAAGAAATTCCAGAGTTTAGGCCCCTAGGAAGAAAGATAGAAACTAGGAGCAGGACTAGGCCATTCAGCCCTTTCAGCCTGTTCTGCTATTCAATATGATCATGGCTGACTCAAACTCCAGACCCTTTGATTCCATTAGCCCTAAGAACTATATCCAACTCCTTCTTGAAAACACTCAATATTATTGCCTCATCCGCTTTGTCTGGAAGAGAATTCCACAGGCTCCCCACTCTCTGGATGAAGACATTTCTCCACATCTCAGTCATAAATGACCTATCCCATATCCTTAAACTCTGACCCATGGTTCTGGATTTCCCAGTCATTGGGAACCCTCCTTCCTGCATTTACACTGTCTAGTCTTGTTAGAATTGTAGAAGTTTCTGTGAAATCCCCCACATCCCCCAGTGAATATAATCCAGTCTGTTTTCATACATCAGGTATACTTTCCCAAGAATCAGCCTGGTTTCATCCGAGTAGCTGAAGATACAATCACAAAAAGTACAGCACAAAAATCACAGGTACTAAAGAGAGAAGAATTGAAAGGTAACAGAGACCTCTGAAGGTTGTGGGGCTGGAGGAGATTACAATGATAGATAGGGATGGGTCCATGGAGAGATTTGAAGACAAGGAAGAGAATTTTAGAACTGTAGCATTGCAGGACAAGGATCTACTGTCTGTCAGTGAGGGTTGTGCTAATGAGTGAATTGGACTTTGCACGAGTTAGGAGATGGACAGCAGAGTTTTGGATGAGTTTGAATTCATCCTTGAAAATGAGTTAGATCACGCCTAACGTGTATCTCAACTCCGTCAACTGACTTGTATCCATATTTCCCTTGCCTAACTAAATCCTATCAATCTTGGTTTTGATATGTTTAATGGAGTCCCAGCTAGCTGGGGAACGGCATGCCAGGCGTCCGCTATTCTTCGATATAATAGATCCTAACATCCTCCTTGAACAGCCTAGCTCTAACTCTTCAGGTTATGTCACCTTGTTCTGGATTCCACCCACTAGAAGAACTAGTTTCTTTCTGTCTGGCCGATGAACTTGAATTAGCTTTAAGCAGCCTGAAAGCTCCCAGGCTGGAGGAAATTCCCCTCTGGCAATAATTATTGGACTTTTTGAAAGCCCCATTCTATGTACTGTCAGTGGTCTCCTATCAGATCGTGACAGATGTTTTGCATTCATTAAAACACTTCTATGCTTGTTGAATTGGCAGTGATTGCACCGTAACCAAGCTTTTGGCTTTAACTGCTGTTGCTGTCTCTCATGGGAGTGCTCAATGAAAACGCTACTTTTACACTCCTGAAGTAATTCTTTCCTGTCGGCTTTCACTGTTAACAACTGGATTCTTTAGTGGAGACGTATTCAGTAGTGTTGCCGTAGTAACTGTTTTTTGGATTTGAAGTGCCATAATCTTAGTCCAGGAGAGAGAGAGAGTGAGAGAGACAGAGAGACCAATTTGCACAGGATGTAAGTCTTCCAGCACATTCCATTTTCCATTTAATTGATATTCAGCAGAAAAAAAGTTGAATATTAAATAGAAGTCTCGCAATCCCTCTGTATCATCTAATCCCATGCCTCAGAGCTGCTGTCAAGTGCAGCAAAGTGCTGTTAGTTGTTATGAATTACTCTGGAGAGCACTAACTATCGCTCCATAAACAAAACAGAGGCATTATTTTGCCTGCGCAGCAAGATCCCGCAAAAATCAGTGAGATGGCCAACCCATAGCACAAACACAAAACTCTGTGGGTTCTGGAAACCTGAAATATGAACAGCGAGGGCTGGAAACACTCCAGGTCGAGCAGTATCTGCACAGCGAGAAAAAAAGACAATGTTTCAGGCTCTTTATTGGAGCTGGAGGAAATCTGAGATTCAGCAGCAAGGAGAGAGAGGAAATGCGGACAGGAAGGGAAAATGTCACTGTGTAAAAGTTTTGATTTATTATTGTCACATATACCTAAGTACAGTGAAAAGTTTTGTTTTGCACGCAGTACAGACAGATTGACCAAACAAAGTTCATTAGGGTAATAGTACAGAATGAAGAATACTGCAGAAAAGGTGCAGTGAGAGCGAGATCAACATTAAGTTTGAAATTTGAGTAGTCGATTCAGAAGTCTAATAACATAGGGGAGGAAACAGTTCTTGAATCTATTCGCAAATGTATACAAACTTTGTATCTTCTGCCTGACAGAAGAAGGTGGAAGAGAGCATAACCGGTGTGGGAGGGGTCTTTGATTATGTTGGTTTCTTTCCTGAGGCAGTCGGAAGGATAGTTGGTTTCAATGGATAGAAGTCTGGAAGAGCTGGTTGACTAAGATTAGGAGAAAGTGAGGAATGTAGATGCTGGAGAGTCAGAGTTGAAAAGTGTGGCGCTGGAAAACGCACAGCAGGTCAGGCAGCATCCGAGGAGCAGGAGAGTCGATGTTTCGGGCATAAGCCCTTCATCAGGAATGCAGAGGGGGAAGAGGGCTGAGACCTAAATAGGGTGGTGGAGGTGAGGGCTAGGTAGTCGAGATGGTGATAGGAGGATGCAGGTAGGAGGTGATTGTGATTGTTCAGTGGGGAGGGCAGAACAGATAGGTGGGAAGGAAGATGGACAAGTATGTCTGGTCAAGAGGTCTGTGCCAAGTTGGAGGGTTGGATCTGGGATGGGATGGGGGGGTGGGGAGGTTTGGAAACTGGGGAAGCCCATGTTAATGCTGTGTAGTTGCAGGGCCCTGAGACGGAGGATAAAGTGTTCTCCCTCCAGTTGGTGGGTGGCTGTGATTTAGCGATGGTGGAGGCCCAGGATTTGCATGGCGTTGGGGGAGTTGGAGGGGGAGATGAAGTGGTTGGCCATAGGGTAGTGGGCTTGTTTGGTGCATGCAGACCAGAGATGTTCTCTGAACCACTCCGTGAGTTGGTGTTCAGTCTCTCCCATGTACAGGAGCCCACATTGAGACCAAAGGATGCAGTAAATGAGGTGGGAGGATGTGCAGGAAAACCTTTGCTGGATTTGAAATGATCCTTTAGGGCCAGTTTTGCACCTTGTGTTATAGCAGGGGAAGGGGCCGGGTGTGGAGGGTGGGTTGGTGGAGGTTGTAGACTTAACGAGGGAGTTGTGGAGGGAATGGTCTCTGTGGAATGCTGGTGGGGATGGGGACGGAAATATATCTCTGGTGGTGGGGTCTGACTGTAGGTGGCAGAAATGGCAGAGTATAATTCATGGGATGAAATGTGAGCACGGGGGAGGGGGAGTTCTATCCTTGTTGTGTTTGTGGGGGAGTGGGGGGGCACTTCAAGAGCAGAGGTGTGGGAAGTAAAGGAGATGAACATTGACAAAATAACAAAATGGAAGTTTAAAAACAAGGAGGGTGGTCATAGGGCAATGAAGAAACAAAAGGTCGGTTGAGACATTGAAATTAGACTGCGATTGCTGACACTGCAGACTGTGCACTTTTAAAGACAATATGTGGACATCGCTGGTTGCCCAACAAGTCCACACCAACCCTCCAAAGAGTAATCCATCCAGACCCATTCCCCTATACTTACCCCTGACTAATACACCTAAGCTACACATCCCTGAATATTTTAGCGTGGCCAATTCACCTAACCTGCACATCTTTGGACTGTGGGAGGAAAGCCATGCAGACACAGGAAGAAAGTACAAACTCCACACAGTTACCCATGGCTGGATTAGAACCCAGGTCCCTGCTGCTATGAGACAACAGTGCTAACCACTGAGCCACCATGCCAGTTGCCCTTGAGAAGATGATGGCGGGCTGCCTTCCTGAACTACTGCAATTCATGTATAACAAGTATTTACAAACACCAATTCATGATGCTGTTGTAATGAAAGAGGATATGAGGTCAGAGAAATAAACAGCAAAACAAAGTATAACTTTTCTTTTAAATTGTAAAAGGCATCCTAATATTCTGTGCACAGGGAGTCGGCAATAATTAATGGCGCATTAATCAAAAATACCAATTAAAATACAATTTTAACAGGCAAGTATATTGTGAAAATTGCATTTCACAGTGATGATATAAATAATGTGCGAAACAGAGCACAATTTTTTGTTTAATGTTCAATAATTGCCTTAATATTGTGCACACACGAGCAGTGAGTTAGAGTCAGCATAAAGATCGTATAAATGATTGCAACAGAAGCAATACCTACCAAAAGAAAAATAATGTACTCTGATCACCAGAGTGCACTGGGACAGTCAAGATGAGACACTACACTCCTCCATTAATTGGATGTCCAATTATTGAGCATGCTTAGCATGGAATTTACTTGCTTCTCCTTAGTTTTATCCTTTGATATTTCATCATTATTGAGAGGAATTGTGGCATTTATTTCCCTTCTGTTGTTTTACTGTTTTATTTTGCAGATCATCTCATTATGCAATTTCTAAATTTCCGATCCCACTGCCCATTGCAGTCCGATATCATCTGCAAGTTTGACTGGGCTCCTTCTCCAAGTTCAGGAGCTGGCAAGTTACCAGCCATTGCTGATCTACTGAAATTTTCTTCAGCAACTAATTGTGACTTGGTCCTGGAATGATCCATTTTCCCAATCATGTTCTTAAATTTGCAGGCTATTTGTGTACGGCAAGATCCCAAAGGAAATCAGTGCCCAGTTAAAATGTGGGCAAAAGTGAGGACAGCAGATGTTGGAAACCAGAGTTTAGATCAGAGTGGTGCTGGAAAAGCACAACAGGTCAGGCAGCATCCGAGGAGCAGGAAAATTGACGTTTCGGGCCAAAGCCTTCATTCCTGATGAAGGGCTTTTTCCTAAAACGTTGATTTTCCTGTTCCTTGGATGCTGCCTAACCTTCTGTGCTTTTCCAGCACCACTCTGATCTCAACCTCAGTCAAAATGTGCTAGCTGTTGGATAAGGACAACAGAAAAATGCTTCAAGTAGCCAAACATATCACATTGACCTGAACAGGCAGCCAGAGCCTTGACTTTAATGTCTTATCCAAGAGCAGAAGCAAGTAAATTCAATGTTAAGCATGTTGAATAATTGGACAATGGAGGATTGCAGTGTCTCATCTTGACTGTCCTAGTGCACTCTGGTGATCAGAGTACATTATTTTTCTTTTGGCAAGTATTGCTTCTGTTGCAATCATTTATAAGATCTTTATGCTGACTCTAACTCACTGCTCACATGTGTACAATATTAAGGTGATTATTGATATCCTCAGTGCCGCAGTCAACTGGTAGCCTAAATTATGTTTGAGAGGAGTACTTGAATCCACAGCCATCTGATTGAAAGTGCTACCCAGAGTCAAAATGACACATCTGTCGATGTGTGCTTTTTTTAGTCAAGAAAACTTGATTTTCATTTAACTAACTTGTTTTCTGCAGAAATGATAAACTGGTGATGTCAGCATTTAAAGATGCAGAACAAAATGCAGAGGGACAAGTGGAGACTTGTGCAGAGAGACAAATCTTCCAAAATACTCATTCCCAACTACATTAAGACTTTGCAAAACAATTTCACTTCCACGACTTTTGCGTCTTAAACTTATCATGGCTTTAAATCAGTACTGGCTTTCATGGCTCAGGAGTGTTTTTTCTTAAAATTGTAGTTGCAGCCAACTGCAAATGCATAAGGCAGTTGTTGAGAGCAAAATCCAGAGAAAGGTTCATCAATGGGCACATGGCTTGGCATGACGTATTCTGATCATTAGAATATCTATCTCTGACATGCTGTTATATACCAAAAACAAAATGGGCTTATCGCTCACTGTTCAAACTGCAGGTTCACTGGTGTCGTGGTGCTCACAGAATTTTACAAACAGAAGGGGGCTATTCAATTCAGTGAGCTATTCAGTCCATTCCAGTACCTCTGGATTTACCGAGAACCCTAACAGAACTAAGCAGTTAAACCAATTAGAAAAGACTGAGGCTGACCTAATCATGGTTTTTTTTTTAAGATTATGTGGATGTTTGATCGGGAAAGTACAAAGAAGTTGTTTCCACTCATGGGGGAGACCTAAGGCCAGGGGCCATAATTGTAATATAAACACTGATAAATCTTTTTCAAAAATTCAGGAGAACGTCTTTGCCCAAGAGAGTGGTTAGGATGTGGAACTTGCTACCACAATGAGTTGTTCAGGTAAATAACTGATGATTTACATGGAAATTTGATAAACACAAAACAGCAAGGAACTGAATGATAAGTAATCTAATCTATTCCAATCTAATCTAATATGCTGATAGTGTTAAACGAAGAAGCTGTAAATACTGGTGTGGACCTGTTGGGCCAAAATAGCTTGTCTTTATGCTGTGCTTTCCATGTAACTCAATGGACTAGATGGCCTACTCTCCTACCCATGTTCACTCTTCAGAGCTTTCTGTCGATATGGTGAAATAGCACAATGCTCGCAATAGGAGAAATTTTGCTTTATAGCTGCAGTAACCCTATCGGTACAATGATGAGGGGAATAAAAACTGAAAATGCCCCAAAACTCTGAATGAAAATAGAAACTACCAGAAGTATACAGTACGTCCTGAACAAGGATAATCAGACAGTGCAGGTGGAAATTCCAATCAGATTCCCTGACTGAATCATATTGGAGTACAAGGCTACAATCCTTCGTTTATGTCAGGCGCTAGGGTCTGTTCAAGTGAACCAGGGTTATAAGCACTGGTAAATTTTCAATTGTGCAGGTACGTCCAATGTCACTGTCACACAATACCACATTCACCACAGGAGCCATTCTGTTGCCAATTTGCCAACACAAGTCATATAATAGTGATGAGGAACAACAATCCACATGTTATAAGGCCACAGACAAAAAAACAAAGTTACTAAATGACCCCAATGAGAAGGTCAACAGGCAAGATTTCATTTATTACAATCTCCACCTTAACAATCAAACATGAATTGACAGGTAAATTGCAGTCAACATAAAACTATCAATTACACAGGAAATGGCAGGAACAGTAAAGATAGATGTCACATATTTGCAAGGCAGTACATCCAGAATATAGAGCCCCAATTGTAGCTACAAAATCCTCAAAGCAGTGAACTTCCAGGGGACAGGTGATCTCTTTGTCTCCAAGAATTTAGTCACCAATTGTCATCTGTCGGCAACACCATACCATCACAGCTCACCAGGCAAGGCCTTCACCAAAATGGTCCAATTCTATCGAGCTTTATCAGCTCTGCTCAGTGGCAGTCATAGTGGCTCGGTTCAATCGGTTTCACCTTTTTCACACCCTCTTTCACAACACTGGGCAATATGCATTGATCACCAGTTCTGGTTGATAGGTTCTTTGAAATAACAACAGAAATAATGGCAGTGACCTTATTTTGTCTGAAGTCTCCTCCCAGATCCAGCCTTTATGTTCACCATTTCTTAACTGAGATACAATTTCTACTCCGTAAACCTGCTAACATGGGCTAGTTTCTCTCCAACGTGTGTTCAGAGTGCAAGTTAGAAATTAGTGGGAGTCACTACTTGTGATCTCTGAAACCTCAGGGAAAGCGGGCACATGACCCAGACCCAAGGTGTCAGACAGTCCAGGAGGGAAGCCAGTCCCTTTCCAATTTGCATTTGGCTTTGGGAGTCTCTGAAAATTTCACTCTTACCCATCCAGCCCAGGAAGCCATTCTGAAGCTAATCAGTGGCCTGTGCTCTCACTCAGACTCTTCAACCATGGATTTCATCACACCAGACCACCTTCCTTTCTCTTAGCCCTCAGTGCTGAGGCCAATAATGGTCCTCATTCCCGAGTTCAACTGACATCAACTAGTTCTGCCCAGATTCACTGTCCCCATACCACTACATTTGATGTTCTCAAAAAGAATAATTTAACTACTCAGGAATAATTTACTTGCTGGGTACCCTGTTAACACACTTTCATTTCTAAATTTGTGGTCACATTTTAAATGAAAGGAAACAACTTCAGGCAACTTTTTCATGAGCTGCCAATATTCTACTAACATCTACTGTTCCCTCATATAAAGACCATTTGGCTTGATTTTTAATTTTGGGCCTGGAACCCAATACCCGAATAATTCCCAGGTCCCAGCACCAGGTGTATCTTTCACACTCATAGAATCACAGAATTCCTACAGTGGAAGCAGGCCATTCAGCCCATTGAGTCCAAACCGACTCATGAAGACCATCCCACCCCAAACCATCCCCTACCCTATCCCTGTTACCCTGCTTTCCCATGGCTGAACCACTTAGCCTGTATGTCCCTGGACACCGTAGGCAATTTAGCGTGGCCAATCCACCTAACCTGTACACCCAGAGGAAACCCACGCAGACAGTTGCCCGCAGGTGGAGTTGAACCCAGGTCCCTGGTGCTGTGAAGCAGCACTGAGGCAGCTGTGATTTGGTGCAGGCACAATAGGACAATCTGTGAACCCCATCAGCAATTGAAAGCAAGCTCCTGGTTTTCCCTTTAGATGTTTGGTACTGACTACCAGGAATTGAACATGCGAAAGTTGAATGTAAAAATGAAATTTAGAAGGAAATACTGGCTCCCCTTTAGGCTCAAGTCTAGGTGGACTTATGTTCAATTCTCAGTGTGCATCTGAAAATCTGTCATTGCCAGAGCTGAGGATAACAGCATAGGAACAAGAGATAGTGACAGTACTAGACCTTTCAGTCCTTACACGTGCTCTGACATTCAGTGTGATTGTGCCTGATTAGTACTGTGTCTTATCTTACTGTACCAGACAATGTACTTCAAGTGTGGTCTAACTAAAGTTCAATCAAAACCTAGCACATCATCTGTACTTGTAAATTTTCTACCACCCAAAATAACTCCAATGCTTGTTTTATTTTATGACCTTATTAATCTGTGGTGCTGCTTCTACTTATTATGCTTCCAGATCTCTTGGCTCCTCCTCTGCCCATGGACTCATAGACATTTGCAGCACAGAATGGCCCATCTTGTCCACAGTGGTCAATCTAGATCTCTCCACATTAATCCCATCTTTCTTGGCCCACTGTCCTGGTCATGATGGCAAACAAAGTGAATATATAAATTTTTTTAACAATTACGAGCATTTTTTACTTAATTACCTTTTGGTTCCAGACTCCCACTACCCTCAGGGTGAAAGAAAATCTCCTCAACTCTTTTTTAACCAATTCCTCTTACCTCTAATCTATGCCTCTTCACACTAATAATGCCCCTCATAATCTAATACACCTCAATGAGGTTCCTTATCAATCCTCACTGTTCCAAGGAAAACAAGCTCAATCTATCCAATCTTTCCTCATAACTCTTTCAGTCAAGCCAAGGTAGTATCCTGGATAATCTCCTCTGCACTCTCTCTTGTACAAGCACATTATTCTTATAGCATGGTGACCAGAACTAAATGCGGTCCACCAGTTATGATCTAATCAGCATTTTATACAATTGCAGCATAACCTTCTTGCTCTCATATTCTCTGCCTTGGGTAATAAAGAATCCCATTGATTTCAAATGCTCCCATGACATATCGTGAGTAATAAAGTTGGTCAATACTGAATGTCTGTTTCTGAAATTTTCTTCAACATCTCCTTAAACAACTTAGCCCTGCTACCTCCAGGAATCTTGGATTTGCACAGCAAAGTCCCTCTGATCTTCAGTACTTTCCAGGGTTCTATTGTTAATAGCGTAATTCCTTGATTTCTTGGCCCTCCCCAAATGTGTTACGTCACACCTTCTCCAGATTGAATTCCATTTGCCACTGCTCTGCCCACATTACAAATTTGCATTCTTATTTTCTAACTATTTTGTTACCTCCCTTTCCAAAACGTTATACCTCATTGATATCTATCTTGAAATTAATTTGCCAGTGATGCATCCATTCTACATGTTTATTAATCCCTTCTTGTAATTTCTTGGAGTTCTCAATATTAACTAATCCCGACCCAGCCAATTTTGGTGTCATCCACAAGTACTGAAATTGTGTTTGATTCTGAACACCGGCGTTATGCTGATTGGTCTTGAGTTCCTTTCTATCTGTCTTCCTAAATACAGATGTAATGTTAGCTGTCCTAAAGTTGTCAATGAAGTCACACCTTAACCTTTTATATTTCAAGCAAAATGAACCTAGTTTATGTAATTTCATTTCATAGGTTAATCCTTGGAGCCGAGGCAATATTCTAGTGAATCTGCAAATGCATTCCCTCTAAGGACAACATATCCTTTCTAAATATTCAGTACCCACAGACATAATACTCCAGATATGAATGAACTTAGTTGGGTTTGGTATAGCTACAATAAAACTTCCTCCCCTTTATAGTCCAGTAGCCCACTTCAATTCAATAATCTCAAATTAGCTTAATATGAAGAAATATACAATCTGTGAATAAATCTTGTAATTATGCCTTACTTGTCACAGTTGTTATCCTTTGAGCTGCTGTCACAGTAACCACCAATCACTTGAGTCCCAGGTCTCTCCTCTTGAACCTTGCCACTTGCACTGAGTTCGCCGCGGTGAAAACTACAAAAAAGAAAACAGGTTTTGATTTTTGTACAAAAATAAATGGTTCCTACAGTGTACAAAATGCAGGTCCAAGAGCAGAACAGGAGAAAGTGAGGGCTGCAGACGCTGGAGAGTCAGAGCCAAAATGTGTGGTGCTGGAAAAGCACAGCAGGTCAAGCAGCATTTGAGGAGCAGGAGAGTCGATGTTTCGGGCATAAGCCCTTCATCTGGAATGTCAGAATAGCAGAACAGCGTAATAATGCAACTAGTTGGAACATCCTATTTGACCCAACAATGTTGGCATCCCTTCCATACTTTTCATTTTACATCGAATTGTGGAGGTTATGCTTTGATTTCATATCTTTTTGACAACATTTAAGTTTTGTACAACTCAGCAGTTATTTCAATAGAATCAAAGACTTTCAAGCATGAGAGAAACCATTTGACCCCTTGTACCAAGATCAAATTTTTTTTTGTGGTCTGACCTTTTCGGAAGTAATGTTGAGGAGACTAATCATGAATTTCAGGCAACTCCAAGATAATGTTGGAAAATTGATAACACAACTTCCACTTTAAGATACCAATGGATGTGTGAGAAAAATTCTGAGTTTAATGCCCTGCTTCTGTAACCTTTTCCTTAACAACCCAACAACTCTACAGGCATCAGTAATAACTCACTCTGTAGTAAATTTATCTCTGAATCGGTACATCATCATTTCAGAGACTGGAATGCAAACATTTCACTGGCATGCCCAGTGCCAATACCGAAGGACTGTACTGTATTCTAGTTGAGACGTTAACCAAAGGCTCCTTATTCTCTCTTGAACGAACATGAAAGATCACATGGAATTTCTGAAGGGCAATTTTCCTGATGTCCTGGACATTATTTTTCCTTAATCAGCATCATTCCTGACGTATTATCTGGTGACTATCACACTGCTATTTGTGGATCCTCCCTGTCTGCAAATTAGCCACTGCAGTTTCTCCATTACAACAATAACTACATCTCAAAAATACCTCATTTAAAGTAAAACACTTTGGGACAGCCTGAGGTCATCAACAAAGCTCAACAAACACAGCTCTCATCTTTCTTTGCTCGCATCTTAAGTCTCCAGCAGCTCCTGAACAACTCAACTGAAATATAAAGCTCACAAAATGGAATTTTTATGCATGAAATGCTTCGAACACCCAAAGGGCATTTAGTGGTAGCTGCTTTATTTTGGAAGTAAAAATTTAGCATGTGTTCAAGATATTAAGAAGACTTGGCCTAAAAAAAGCAATCTAACTATTGTCATCATCAAATATTAGCTTGTGCAATGCACTTGTGTGCTTTGGCGTAATTCCCTACTTCCTGTCCTTTGATTCCTCAGTTCTGTTAAAGCCCTTTTCCCCTGTGTTTATTGATGATTAAATTGAAATGACAGAACAAGTGCAGTGAACTCTCACTATGATACCATCTGAGGAGCCACGCAGCAAGCTCCATTGTCATACGGTGGTTGCCACAGAGTTTGTAGAGAGAGCTATAATAAGCACAGTGTAATAACAAGCAAAACTGACAATACTCTGCTTTTGAGAAAAAAAAGTAAAGATTGCATTTTCAACAAAAATTTTTTGTCCTAAATCTATCCACCTGTTCATGCACTTTATAGATGCTGAGTTGACAATTTCGGCATTTGAGATTTTCAAAGATACTGCTGCATGTTGGGACTATTATTGGGTGTGTTTGCACCAGCACTTTAGCACCAGCCCAAACGTTTCATCAATTCTACCACACTGTGGTTCAGTTTGAAGCATGGTTACTTAATCCAAAGGGTTTTGGATTCAAGTGCCCTTGTAGAAACCTAATCTAAACCGAGGAGGCCATTGCCAGTGTGTTACTGCAAGAGTGTTGCACTGTCAGAGGTTCCTTCCTTCAGATGGGACATTAAAAGGAAGCCTCTGTTGTCTTTTTCACTGGATGTGAACGATTCTATGACTAGATAGTTTCCTTGGTGTCCTAGACCACAGTATTCCTTCATTTAGCATCACTAAAAACAAAATGATCTGCCAACTACAGGTTGTGGGATCTTGCTGTGTAGAGATCAGCTGCCGCATTTCCCACACTGGAGTGACTACACTTCGAAAGTACTTCAATGGCAGTTAAATACTTTGGCATGCCCTGTGTTTGTGTAGGCCGCTATATAAAACCACGTTCTTTCATTCTTTCTTCCTATAATCAATGCCTCTTTGAATGTCCTTGTTTCCTTTAAGATGCAAGTGTCATATTCTATGTCGGCCTTCCTCCTCCTCCCTGCACCTTCATTGAACTGAAATTCTTTTGAAATGTCTTAAACAGTCGCATTCCTAAGCCCTGCCAACTTCGGACAATCTACAGCCATGGATCCTCCAAATCATATGTACCCATTAGATTTCTTTCACCATTATTAATTCCAATCTCACTGGTAACATACACCCTACTAGCAATGTGTCTATTAAAAAAAAGAGAACTGGATAAAGTTTTCTTCATATTGATACAATTAACAGGTAAGTTATGATTTTTAAAAGTGCTCCCATTTTCCAAAAACACCACTTTTGTCATTGCCAAAGAAAAGAAATAATCTGCATAGGATTAACAGTTTTAATCTAGGAGCGCCATCCACAAGATATTAACCTCATACAATTCCATGGAAAATTGAGCATAGAAGCAAGGAATTCTCCAACTGCTCCATATCTGTGGTATACTCTAGACAAGTCTCTTGCCACCCTATTTTGTCACACTCTATCAACATTATCTATTTCTTTCATGTATTTATCTATCTTTCCTTAATTCATTCAATGGCATCACCTTCACTGAATCGCTTATTATCAACATCCCAGGGGTTAACATTAATCAGAAACCAAAGAGAGCAGACTTATGTGGTTACAAAAGAAGGTCACAGGCTGGGAAATCTACAGTGAGTGGCTCATCTTCTGACCTCTTGGCTCTCCAATGGCTGGAGAGGAACAAGTTTGGAGTGTGATGAACTACTCTTCACTTGTCCTGCATGGTTGCAGCTCCAAGAACAAACAAAAAGCTTATTACCATTTAGTACAAAGCAACCTGCTAGATTGGCATGCTGTCCAATCCCTCAAATATTCACTCCTTTCATCACTAACATACAGTGGCAGCAGTATGTACCATCAACAAAACACACTGTAGTAACTCACCAACGCTGCCTCGATAGTACCTTCAAACCTATGACCTCTAAAATCTAGAAGGTCAAAGGCACAAGATACATGGACCACATCTACCATTTCTCCATTCAACTTTCCAACTGATCTGTATTCTACTACATCCTTTGACAACTTTCCTCACTATCCACAACACCACCAATTTTCATGTTGTCTGCAAACTTGCTAATCAGCCCACCTACAATTTCATCCAAATAATTTATATGTATTACAAACAAGAGGTCCCAACAGCGATCCTTGTGGAAAACCAATGGTCATCGACCTCCAGTTAGAAAAACACCTCTCACTTTTCTTTCGTCAATGACCAAGCCAATTTTGTATCTAGCTTACCAACTCATCATGGATCTCATGTGACTTAATTTTCAGACCAGGAGACAATGAAGTCTGCAGATGCTGGTGATCAGAGTTGAGAGTGCGTTGCTGCAAAAGCACAGCAGGTCAGGCAGCATCCGAGGAGCAGGAAAATCAACGTTTTAGGCCGGAGCCCTTCATCAGGAATGAGGCCTTTCAGACTAGCCCACCATGAGGGACCTTGTCAAATGCTTTAGTAAAGTTCATGTAGCCAAACTTCATCAATCATCTTTGTCACTTCCTCAAGTTGTGAGTCAAGATCTCCCCTGCACAAAACCACGCTGACGATCCCTAGTAATTCCATTCTTTTCAAAATGTGAGTAAATCCTGTCCCCAAGAATCTTCTCCAATGATTTCCCTACCATGGATGTAAGGCTCACCAGTCTATGATTTCCTGGATTATCTGTTTTGCCCTTCTTAAAAAAAGTAACAACATTGGCTGTTCTCCAATCTTTAGAAAGACCTCACTTGTAGCTAAACAGCATACCAAGGTCTCATCAAGGCCTTGGCAATCTCCACCCTGGCCTCCCTCAGTATTCTGGGTTGGATCCTATCAGGCCCTTAATGGTTTTCAGGACACTCAACACCTCTGCCTTCTTAATATAAACATGCCCTAGAATATCAATATACATCTCCCTAATCTTACTATCAACCATTTCCTTCTCCTTGATGAATTCTAGTGCAAAAGTATACATTTAGGATCTTACTCACTTTCTCTAGTTCCATGCATAAATTCCCTCATTTATACAGAAGGAAAGACATGCAGTTTGTATTGATCTTTGGTGACAGCTCACCTGGCTACTTTGTACAGTGCTGGTCCCCTTATCTAAGAAAGGGTATACTTGCCTGAGAGGGAGTGCAACATAGGCTCACCAGATTAATCCTAGGTATTATTTTATGAGGCAACATTAAAAAGATTGGCTCTGTATTCCCTAAAATTTCAAAGAACAAGGCATGACCTAATTGAAACTTACAAAGTTCTTACAATGTGTGACAGCGTGGTTGTCAATAAAATATATCCGCCCCGGGATGGTGAGTCCGAAACCAGGGAATACAATCTCAGAATGAGGTCATTTAAAACTGAGACCAAGAGGAATTTCTTCACTCAGTGATGAACCTCTGAATTCTCTGCTCTAGAGGCCTGTGAAAGCCCAATCATTGAGCAGGTTCAAAAAAGAAATCTTCGGATTTCTGGAAACTAATGACACCAGGAGAGATAGTGTGGGAAAGTAACTTTGAGGTAAATGGTCAGCCACTGTCATATTGAATAATAGAACAGACTCAATGGGCTGAATGGCCAACTCCTGTTCCAAGCTAGAATCCTGTAAAAGAATTTTAAAACAAATACCTCCACAAGTCCATGTTGCAATAGGTTCCATTTTTCCTATTTCAAGATATTACTCCACTTCTAGTTTTGATTTACCCTATGGGAGCAGCATGGTGGCTCAGTGGTTAGCATTGCTGCCTCACAGCGCCCGGCACCCGGGTTCGATCCCAATCTCAGGCGACTGTCTGTATGGGAGTTTGCACGTTCTCCCTGTGTCTGCGTGGGTTTCCTCCGAGTTCTCTGGTTTCCTCCCACAGCCCAAAGATGTGCAGGTGAAGTGAATTGGCCATGCTAAATTGTCCATACTGTTAGGCACATTAGTCAGGGGTAAATAGGGGAATGGGTCTGGGTGGATTACCCTTCGGAGGGTCAGTGTGGACTTGTTGGGCCAAAGGGACTGTTTCCATACTGTAGGTGATCTCAAAAAAGAGAGGTAACAGCTTCTTTAGGTCTACCCCACCAAAATATTTGCATAATTTTACACCCCTCAATTCAGTCACCCCTTATCCATCTCTTCTCTAGAAAAACAATGAAGTTTTGATTTCGCGAATCTCACTGATATCTGCAGGGTTGGGGGAAGGCAAAGAAAGGAGAAAGTGAGGACTGCAGATGCTGGAGATTAGAGCTGAAAATGTGTTGCTGGAAAAGCGCAGCAGGTCAGGCAGCATCGGGCATGAGCCCTCCTGAAGAAGGGCTCATGCCCGAAATGTCGATTCTCCTGCTCCTTGAATGCTGCCTGACCTGCTGCGCTTTTCCAGCAACACATTTTCAGCTGAAGGCAAAGAAACCTTGATACAGCCTCGTAAACAAATAGATCAGAATCCTCTGGAAAAGGCAATCCTACCCCAATGTTCAAATACTTCCTTCTGCATTATTAGTTCGCAAGGAACATAATTCCAAACACTTTAATAATTTGTTTGACTTTTTAAAGAAAACTTCCCTATTGGAATTTGCAAATGCACACTATCAACGTAAATAAAACACAAAAATGGCTCAGAGTGGTTCAGTTGATCTGTGTTCTCGTCTGAAGGTCCAAGATTTTCAAATTTGAGGGGTCTGTGATCCCTGGGGAACGGAAAGTCACAGATTGGTGTCTGTTCATCACATTGCTGTATTTGCTGACTGTTATTTCTGTTACATTTTACTAATAAAAGTTTTCTGCGATGAAACCACTGTTTTCCTTTGAGTAGTTCAAATCGTGCTTTTGAAAGGGAAGACAGGGGCAATTCTCGAGAATGTGTCAATATTTTTGTGAGGGACCCAAGAAGCGTGTAAAAACTTGGGAAAATCCCAGGGAATGGGCCAATATTTACAGGGGAGACAGGGAGAAAGTCTGAAAAGCACTCATTCACAGAGCAGGAGATAGGAGGTGACTAAATGTACAATAAAACCGTCATGTTCTCAGGAGATCTTTGGAAGAGAGATGCCAAGAGTTCAGACTGAGAAGCCCTAGCGAGTGTGTGTTTCTACTGACAGTGGAGCAGACAGTGGGGGCACAGAGGCATGGATCGTACACCAGTGCCAGAGAAACATGGAGGGCTGAAACATAGGGTTGAACAAGAACCACAGTGTCTGCGCCAAAGCAATTTAAAGAGACATTCAATTATTTTCTATTGTTAAACATGGAGCCAGTGGAGATGAATGAGGTTAATCACTTGAGCCCTTTGGTTGAATGACAGTCCTTAGATAGAAACTTACAGAGGAAGCTGAGGAGGCCTGGCATCACTGGAATTGAGATTACTTGAAGCTAGGGTCCAACAATACAGGCAGTTTTCTTTCAGAAAATAACATTTTGGAATAAGTAATTGTGACGTGACATACAATAGACGTTGGGGGTAAGAGGTGACCTTTGGTATTTAATGGAGCCAAAGCGATTCTTGCCCATTGACAAAAGTTCTGTGTTGCCTCTTTTCAGAAGCTCTTTGGAACTAAGGGCAACTCAGACCTTGGCTGAGCAACATGACACACCCTGGGGGGAGGTAACCCCACACACTGAAAGCTGCCCGTCAATCAGGGTTGACCTGATTGGGCAACAACGGCACAGAACAGCCCACAATCCAACCGCGGACAGAAATGATGGCCCTGGTGTCACTCATGGTCTGGATCCCTGGCCCTGATGAGAGTATAGCCTTAGGTGCCAGGTATTGTGCTTTGATGTACACCCCTTGCTCCGGACACTGAATCTTCGTGGTAGACCCCTTTCCCAAGGCCTGGTCCCTCAAACATGCACTGAGTGTATTTTAATGACAGCTCTCCCCCGGGAGCCCATAAACATACAACCCATACAACTCTTTGGATTTTCCACATCATGAGTGAACCCCAGCAGCTACTAGAAGCAGGAGGTCTTTCAGTGAATATTAATTTAGGGAATTGGTGGCAGAAGAGGGAAGGCAGTGGGGACCTGATCCCTGTTTAAACATCTCTGTCTCTTCCTCAACCAACATCCCACATGGACAGACATCAAATTCCACCCATAAATTCCAAAGTTTTCACTACTGAAGAGGATGAGGGTGGGGATAAGGGGGTTTCTCACCTCATTTCTGGCTCCACCGGGATGGTAGAAGGTAAACCATTTGGATCTTAATGTTTTTGTAACCAACAATTTGAATGTTTCATTTGAAGGCAGACAAATACCAGCCCCACCTGTTGCAAATAGATTTCCAAATGGTGCAACAGTAATTTGAAACAGTACAAAGGGGATAGCAAAGTCAGTTTCAGATCATAAAAAGGCACTTGACATGTTCAGTTCCAAAGTGTCCCCGTCAAAGGGGCCCAGAACAGTGGAGGCCTAATGTGGTCCTCGAGGTGAGTATCCCACACAATGTAATTTTAATCGTTCATTGACATGAAAATTGAATCTGTCACAAACAGCCATGGTGTTTTGTGAGGGAGAGCTTTGTAGGCTGGGGCAAAAAAAGAGACAAATATATTGCTGGGGTGAGATGAAGTAGGGATAGAAGGTCATGTTCAGCATAAACACGAGCATGTGCCAGTTGTAATGATCCTCTTCTGTATATAAGAAAACTGGACAATTCGTGAGTTTTTAAAAAAATAACATTTATCATAAGATTCACAATAAAGATGTGGAACAAATTCTCCAAAATATACTTTAATAACAAGATTTACATTAAAAAGCCTTCAGCCTGACGTGAGAGCTGGCAACTTTAAGCAGTAAGTGGTGGTGTGATTGATGACAGTTTAATAACACAGTTTTTTTCTAAGGGTATTAAAAGTGATGCTGTCTCTTTAAGTTATTTCTTTGCTTCATCTTCCACACCATTTCTTGATTGCTGCATTCTTGCAGACTGAGTATTGTCTCGCTCCCTCTCCTCCTCCCTTTCCAAAAAAACAGAAACTGGCAAAACTCACGATGACAGAAATAACCTGATCCCTGGATATCTTTCCCTCTCAGTCTCCACCCCTGCCCAACCCAACTGCTTCATTCTTTGGACACAGCTGAGAGGAACTGACTGAAATCTGACTTTATCCAAGATCCTAAACACTATGGACAATATAAATCAAGAAACATTTCAAACAAGGGGGTGGGGACTGAGCAGAATTTTCTCTTTATCATTGAGTGAAGGTATTGGCAGATCCACTGATTTCCTTTTCCATTGCCACAGACTCCTGCCGCGATAGAAAATGGATTGTGTGACCAGTTTTCCTCACATCTTCCTTCAAGGGTTGCCTGGATAAGGAGTGCAGGTAAAGACGCTGAAAGTATTTATAGAACAATTAGAAATGTATAGGCTTCTGGGAGCTTGCTGCATGTAGAGTTCTTCATTACATCAGTGATTGGATTGGTGAAACATTTTGAGATGCCTTCAGATCATAAAATGGATTGTGTAATTCTTCCACAAGGTATCGGCATATTCCAACTGTGAACCCTCACCTGCTCCTCCCGACCTTTTGCTTTCTTTTACTCAGTCCCATCAAAGACATTTCCCAGTCTCCCCACCTCACTACGGCACAATCTGCTCTTCTGGTTGACTGGCTTGCTGCACATTAACAGCATTTGCTATTGCATTTTAGTGAAGGAAAGGGCCTCAATATGTCTTTTTATAAGGCCACCCCTTTACCTTTGAAGAATGATGACAATGGCTTGCATTTATATAGTGCCTTTAATGTATAATTAATTGCAAAGTTTCTGCAGACTCTTCTGAATTATAACTATGGTGAGTTCAAGTGGAGGGGCAGATTCCAATCTCAACTCTAACAATCACCTCTGATCCTATGTGCCAGATAGAATTAACCAAGTTGCTGCTTTCTCTGCACCCTTTCTGGGCATAGAAAGTGACCAATTAAAAGCATAGATACACAAGTACATTGAGCTGTATAGATAATACCTAAACCTTGTACCACTAAGTACAAGGCTTTTATCTTTCTTGTACAGAACTCTTTTATTTGAACAAAAAGCACAGAATATCTCTCCACTATTTGTACTGGCAATTAACTTTGACATGAAAAAGCATGTGCTTGCATGTGTGGATTTACAGCTCAAGGTGCTGAACGCGACATGGATTTACTATTGATTACAATACATAGTCTGAACCATAGCTCCCCACGCGTCAGTGCTGCTTCATAGATCACAGTAGGGATTTCCAAACAATCGGCCTTTAGCCATCTCAGGCCCAATGAGGCCTGCTAAATCTGGCCTGTGTAGCCCAGGCAATCTACCTCTATTTTTGCCAGGAGTTCTTACACGTTTGCTTTTAGCGTTCAAATCTTTTACACCTGAATTTTTCGAAAGGGCTGCTCTCCACACTGTTGCCTGATTTTCTTTGGGGTGGGGGTTGTTGAATCCAGTCAGGATTCTGAGAGGTGTTGGTATTAGCAAAATTGGATTCTTAATTTAAAAACATTCAAGATGTGCATTAAGTTCGCAAGACCAGCATTTATTTTCCATCCCTAGTTTCCCAGAGTTAGTTATCTTATGCAACACAACTAAGCAGAATGGCTAGGTCACTTCAGAGGGCGATTAAAATTTGGTGATGAGGGACTGGAGTTACATGTAAGCCAAGCAAGGTAAGGATGGCTGTGTTCAATTCCTAAAGGAGATTCCTAAAGCAGACCAGTTGATTTTTATGACAATCTGTCAGCTTCATGGTCCCTTTTGCTGATGCTTTTCATTTCCACTTCTTTTTAAAAAATGATCAAAATTCTTAAAATAGGATTTGAACCCACAGTCCTTGGGGCCCCCAGTCTATTAATGTAACTTCTGCACTACAGTTACACTATTTAATTACCCTAAGCATGGCAACTAACAATAACGCTTGCATCTATATCATGCTTTTAGGGCAGCAAAATGCCCCAGATTAGCTCACAGAGTCATTACAAAGAAAATGTGAAACCCGGCTGCTATAGGGAGAGGTTAGGACAGATTTTAAAGTGCATCATAAAGCAGTGCATGGGTGGAAAGTTTAAGGTGGGAATTTCAGTGCAACCGATACAGCTGAAGGCATGGACACCAATGGTGGAGTGATTAAGATAGAGCATGATTTAAGCTTTAGAAAATGTATACAGATAGTTTAGAGGATTGTAAATTGGAGGTGGTTATTAAGATTGGAAAGGGGCAAAGTATTTCAAATATTAACACGAAACAGATTGAAAGACTAGATGCTGCCAAGTCGGATTTCTGGTGGATATTCATTGTGCTGAAAAATTAACTCGTGTTTCTCTCTCCACAGATGCAGCCAGTCCATTTGAACGTTTCCAGTAGTTTCTACTTTATCCACAATTTGCAGCACTTCACTTTGATTTTATACAGAAAGTATCCTTTTGAATTGCAGGTCAGATGCAACAAAATGCTGCCTGAGTAATCTCTGTATACTGTTCTGTTTCACTTATACACATTGATCCTGACGGATGTTTATCCTTCAACCGGCATCACAAATGATCTGTTCATTATCACAATGCTGATAATGGGAGCTTGCTGTGCACAATCAGGCTGTCAGTGTTTCTCCCACTTCAACTCCTGGGTCAATTGAAAATTTCAATGCGTCATCACTTGAAGCAGCAACTGTTTTTTAGGTACTGACTGAGCCCCTAAGAATTTCCAGCGTGTTCTATTTTCATTTCAGATTTCCAGCATCTACTGCTTTTCGAATGTTTGTTGGTTAAGGAATAAACATTGGCCAGGACATTGAGAGAAAAAAACTTCTCCTGCTCTCTGCAAAGTGCCATGGATCCCTTACAGTGGCATACAAACATAGGAATAAGAATATTCTATTCAGCACCTTCAAGTCTATTCCACCAACCAGTTAGCTCGTAGCTAATCTACAATTCAACTCCATTAACGAAAAAACAAAAGAGCTCCGAGCGCTGGAAATCAGAAACAAAAACAGAAATCACTGGAAAAACGCAGCAGGTCTGGTAGCACCTGTGGAGAGAAATCAGTTAACATTTCGGGTCCAGTGACCCTTCCTCAGAACTATTCTGAAGAAGAGTCATTGGACCAGAAATGTTAACTCAGATTTCTCTCCATGGAACTCCATTATCTATCCTATTTGTTCCAAATGCCCTACACAAAAAAACATTCATGAAATGTTCAGTGATCCAGCCTCAGCAGCTTTTTCAGGAGTGAGTTCCAGATTTCCAACACCTTTGGAAGTGCAATCTGTTAAATATCAGAAAGCTGTTGGCATGATAAAGTTTGTGATCAACGCAGACAGATAATGCTTTTAACCTGACTCAGACTCCCGGAAACTTGTTCTTCAACTGCTATAGATACTGCATGATATTAGAAACTAAACCAAAGCACCAAAGCAAAGCAGGTGGACACACCCCTGTGGCCACAGATTCTGGTTACCATTAATGAATGATACAGTAACTAACTCTGCTGCTGCTGAGGAGTCCACACTATGGGCAACTGGAGCATCAAATTCAGTCTGACAGTCCTTGGTGTGTCCTGTCCATTATGCACAGGCAACCCAGTTCTATTTACAATTACTCGCTGGGTTGTACTGCTTGAATTTTGTGGGCTTGGAGGTTTGGAACGAGCTGTTTATCAGTACAGTTGGTTCATTGATGGCTGAACTCTAAATCAGAACATCGAGATCTGTCAGTTCCAGCAACTGGAGAATTATGAATGCTTTAAGAGAAGACTGTTTTAATTTTTTTTTCTTACGCGTGGTTCCAGTGGTTCTGGAGCTCATCACTGAGAGCCCAGGAAGACAAAACGCCATGGGCACTCTTTGAATCGACACGCCATCCTTTCTGGTGATGCAAGTGCTTAAGATCCAACATGAATGGAGACAGGAGGAGAAAATATCGTCTCCTGTTGTTGACAGTCTCGGGATAATGAGACCAACACCTCAGAGCTGCCAGTGGTCAGCAGACAGTGATGGGTTAGAACAGGAGACAGAGAGATTAGATTTGGTTTCAACACAGGAAAGCAGAAGGTTGATGCATTTGTGGCTAGGGAAAGACACAAGAGGGCAGGCTGATTTGACTGACCCTCAGCTTAAAGTCCATTGACTCAGACCTTACCTGATTTACACCATTGTGAGCTCTCAGGGCGGGAAGGGAACAGCTTTGACGGATTTCCCTCCTCTCTGTTGTCCTCTCCGGGATTGCCATGTCGAAGGTGGTAAAATGAAGGCCTCACGTTTACCAACAATGCTTCCTCTGAACTGAGTTAAAATTCTCGGAATATAAGCAAGCACAGACTCACTGAATAGTCTGCTTATGTCTGCTTATTCTATATAAAGCTCAGCACCAAGTGGAGTCAGTCCATTATCTCAAAGGAATGATACATTAGGGTTAGGGTTCAATGACTTTGCTCACATTGACTTGTCCATTGTGTTCCCTCTGCCTCTCTCGATGGCATAGTAGGGTAAAGTCTGTACGCTCTCTTGTATCTTAGCTATTGCCACTCCTTATGTGTGAATCTGAGACAGAAAGTGTCAATGGATAGTTCAAGTATGGAAGGTGTCACTCATTAGCCTGATGCTGTCTCCATCTAATGCCTACAAGTGAATACTTTTCACCAATATAGACAGGCTAGAGTCACAGAGTCATACAATACAGAAACTGACAATTTGTTCTAATTCGCCCATGCCAATCAAGCTTCCCAAACTGAATTAGTCCCATTTGCCTACATTTGGCCCATATCCCTTTAAACCTTTCCTATTCCTGTCGAAATGTCTTTTAAATGCTGTAACTGTACCTGCATCTGCCACTTCATCCAGCAGTCCTCCATACGAATCATGCTCTGTGTGAAAAAAGGTGCTGCTCAGGTCCTTTTAAATCTTTATCCTCTCACCTTAAAATTATGCCCTTAGTGACTGGAACAAGATGGATCTTACTGATTGAGTCAATCAGGGAGCCCTGGCTTATGAACATAAACAGGGAATTCAGGGAGTCTCCTGACTTCAGGAACTGACTCCGAGCTGGTTGGTCACAGCCAGTTTATAAAACTCTAGGAAGTTCATCCCTCAATCTCAGATGCTCTAGTGAAAGATTTCTCAGGTTACCCAGTCTATCGTTATCACTCAAACCCGGCAGTCCTGGCAAAATGCTGGTAAATCTTTCCTGAACCCTCTCCAATTTAATAATATTCTTCCTACAGCAGGGCGACCAGAACTGCACACAGTACTCCAAAAGTGGCCTCATCAAAGTCCTGCAATTGCGAAGAAATATCAGTTTTGCCCAAGGATAACTGATTTTTCTTTTAAGCACTGACTTTTTCTCTACATAATTACTTAACAGACAGGTTTCTGATGGGAGGAACCCAGACTAACTGTACAGAAAGTTTCTAATGAAGTTCTGGTTGAGGATCTGTGACATATACTACAGCTTCTCACCAATGCTGAGGTTACTGTAGCTTGGCAATTCTCTCCCTCTCTACTTCCATCTACACTTCCTGCTGCCTTGGGAAAGCAACCAACATAAATCAAAGACGCCTCCCACCCCAGTTATACTCTCTTCCACTCTCTTCCGTTGGGCAAAAGATATAAAAGTTTGAATACATGTACAGATAGATACACGTTAATTCCGAACTTTCTCACTGCACCTTCCCTGCGCTGTAGCACTGTATTATGCACACTGTTCTGATATGCCAATGCACTTTGTATGGTATGAATGGCCTGTATAGCACACAAAACAACATTTTTCACTGTATCTTGGTACATGTGACAGCAATGAATAAATCAATCAATCCATCCCAGAACTTCTCAACTGCTCTCCTCTTGTAAAATACACATTAATTCTTTGATCAATCTTTTAGATGCATGTTAATAACTCCGATGGCTTGGTGTCAAATGCTGTTTAATCTTGCAAAACATATTGGGACATTTTATTATGTTAAAGATACTACACAAATGCAATGTGTTGTTGAAAGTCTTCATTTACAAACTTTGATCAACTGCGAGATGTCACAAATTACAGATAATGAAATATTTTTAAGGTGTAGTCACTGTTTTAATGTAGGAAGCATGGTAGCACAGCAAGCTCCCATAAACAGCAATGCAACAATGATGAGTACATCAACAGTGATGTAGATTGTAGGATAAATATTTTATTGGATATTAGGGAGAATTTCCATCTCTTCTTTGAAATTAAAAGCAGGGGGGTCTATTATATTAACCAGATAGGAATGGGACATGGTGGTTTAATATCTCATCCAGAACCAAGACAGCTAACAGCATAGCTGTATTACAAATCAACCTTTATTTTTATGAAGTTAAAAATCACACAAATCCAGGTTATAGTCCAACAGGTTTATTTGGAAGCACTAGCTTTTGGAGCGCTGTTCCTTCATTAGCTACCTGAAGGAGCAGTGCTCTGAAAGCTTGTACTTCCAAATAAACCTGTTATTCTATAACATCGTGTTGCATGATTTTTAACTTTGCCCACGCCAGTGCAACAACCGCACCTCCACATCTTGATTTCTATGCACATATAGAGTCATAGAGATGTACAACGCTGAAACAGACCCTTTGATCCAACTTGTCCATGTCAACCAGATATTCCAACCCAATCTAGTCCCACCTGCCAGCACCCACCCCAGATCCCTCCAAACCTTCCTATTCATATACCCATCCAGATGCTTTTAAAATGTTGCAATTGTACTAGCCTCCACCACTTCCTTGGGCAACTCATACTATATATGCACCACCCTCTGCGTGAAAAATTTCCCCTTTAAGGTCTCTTTTATATCTTTCCTCTGTCACTCTAAACCTACGCTCTCTAGTTCGGGACTCCCCCACTCCAGGAAAAGAGACCTTGTATATTTATCCTATCCATGCCCCTCATGAATTTATAAACCCCTATAAGGTCACCTCTCAGCCTCCGACACTCCAGGGAAACAGCCGATCTCCCTATAGCTCAACCCTGGCAACATCCTTGTCAATCTTTTCCGAACCTTTCAAGTTTCACAACATTCTTCCAATAGGAAGGAGGCCAGAATTGCACACAATATTCCAAAGGTGGCCTGATCAATGTCCTGTACAGCCACAACATGACCTCCCAACTCCTGTACTCAATACCCTGGCCAACAACGCAAAGCATACTAAATGCCTTCTTCACTATCCTATCTACCTGCGACTGCACTTTCAAGGAGCTATGAACTTGCAATCCAAGGTCTCTTTGTTCAGCAACACTCCCTAGGATCTTACCATTAAGTGTATATGTCTGTTACGATTTGCTTTCCCAAAATGCAGCACCTCGCATTTATCTAAATTAAACCCCATCAGGCACTCCTCAGCCCGTTGGCCCATCTGATCAAGATCCTGTTGTGATCTGAGGTAACCTTCTTTGCTGTCCACTACACCCCAATTTTGTATCATCTGCAAACATACTAACTATACCTCTTATGCTCACATCCAAGTCATTTATATAAATGATGAAAAGTAGTGGTCCCAGCATGAATCTTTGTGGCACTCCACTGGTAACAGGCCTCCAGTCTGAAAAACAACCCTCCATCACCACCCTCTGTCTTCTACCATTCTGTATCCAAATGGCTAGTTCTCCCTGTATTCCATGAGCTCTAACCTTGCTCACCAGTCTCCCATGGGGAACTTTAGTGAACGCCTTACTGAACTCCATATAGATCACATCTACTGCTCTGCCCTCATTAATCCTCTTTGTTACTGCTTCAAAAAAATCAAGTATGTGTGACATGATTTCCCACGCATAAAGCCATTCCTAATCAGTCCTTGTCTTTCCAAATACATGTACACTCTGTCCCTCAGGATTTCTTTCAACAAATTACCCACCACCGACATCAGGCTCACCAGTCTATAGCTCCCTGGTTTGCCCTTACCACCTTTTTTAAATAGTATCTCCAGAGTGGGATTCATACTCATGACCTCCTGATACAGAGACAAGCCTACTACCAACTTAGCCATAATGACACTGCATATAACTTGTCTTTGGAAGCAAGGACTGGCCTGGCCTGGCCTGACCTTGAAGTAGTGAGAAGCAAAGCTCTCTGGAGAGGGTGGTGTTCTGCTCCACTGTGTCCCAGGGTCAATTCAGGGCTTCAGACTCCATAGGTTTCCAGTTGAATGCAAAGCCAAAGCCACTTTGCCCTAGAGTTAAATTTGCCATGTAAATATATCCTGAACACGTTTCAAGTCAGATTAATCTTCATTATGCATAAGAGAAATATGCTGTTAGAGGCTTGCAGTACAAAAATGATGTTTTGTAAGCTATTTATTGCTCATTTTTTGCAGCAGTGCCTGCAATGCCAGGCATTGCATTTCAGAAAGGGCGTCAAGTCTCTGGAGGGAGATTTTCTGGAATGATTCACAGAATGAGGGACTTCTGTTAGCTGCAGAGACAGGAGAAACTAATTGGTCATTTTTGAAGCAGCGAAGTTTGAGGGGTGATTTCAGAAGAGATACAGAGTTATGAAGGATTGTGATAAGTGCACAGGAGAAAAACCTTCTCCAATGGCACCACAGAGCACAGACTCCAGTAATTGCCAAAACAGTGATGAGAAGAGACTTTTTGACACAAAGCTGTTTGTAGTCCCGAATAAATAGCCTGAAAGACTTGGGTTGGCTCACTCGGCCAGTCTTTAGTGTGTGGACCAGATTAACAGCAACACATGGGGTTTGATCTCCATTCTGGCTGGTAAAGACTCAGAGGTGCCTGGCTTCTTTGCTGTATCCATAGATTAAATTCAAACTCCTAGCCAGTGTAGTTGGCTGGGTGAAAAATCACCAAGGACCAGCCTTTCAGCGTGAAATTCAAGATGAATAGGCTTATAGATATGAGAATACCCAATTCACCCAACCCATGTGTTATCCCCAAATTACACTTACTGGTGCATGTCTGAAGACCATCGCCCATCTAAGTGTCAGTTAACCAAAAGAAACCAACACTGCCTTTGGAGAAATTGAGATGTTTGAGGCTTAAGTATTATTCAGGACACTGGGAGAATGCCTCTGCTGTTCTTCAGATCACCTCATTGAAATCATTTCTGCATCCCTCAGATGGTCCAAATATCATAGTTACACCTCTCATCCAACGAACACATTTCAGACAATGCAGCACTCCATCAGAATTGCAGTAAAATATCGGTGTAGTTTTGTGCTCAAGCGGACCTCAAATCTTACTGAGGGAAGAAATGCTACACACTGAGCCACAGCTACAAGATAAAACAAGCTATTCCAAAACTTCACTGTCACACAACAAGATATTGGCACAACTTTGAAATGTATTAGTTTAAATGCAGTTTTTACTACACTGTGTCATGCCAACAGTCTAATTCCAACCGTGCAGTTTTACAGTTTATAGGGTGAATCAGTAGATTGCTTCATTCAATATTAATAATTGGTTACTTTTAGCATTTTAGTTTGGTCGGTAATTATTCTCAGCTAGCTGCATACTGATTTCACTTGTGATACGGATTCTGTCACAGGCAATTCAACAGAAGCTATTAAACTAGCAAGGGTTTCTATGGTTACAGCTTGATCGGGTGCTGACAACAAACAGACAGCACTGTAGGATTCTAAATTTTCTCCTAAATCTAACTGTGATTTGTGGGAATGGAAGCCTGTTACCAGTACATAATCCAGGGTGGCATGTGCAGTGCAGTACTGAGGGGGTGCCATCTTTCGGATGCAATGTTAAGCCTCTTAGGTTAGTGTAAAAAGTCCCATTTAACTATCCTGAAGTACCCCTGGGAAGCAATCCCCAGTGCCCTGGACAATATTTATCCCTCTACAAACACCTCAGAAAAAGATTATAATGTCGTTATTAAATTGCTTTTAGGAGACCTTGTTGTGTGCAAAATGACCACCTCATTTCCCAGTTTGCAATAGTTATTTTAAAATTACTTAGTTGGCTTTAGAGCTGCTTTGGAATGTCCTTAGATTGTGGTGAGGGTGGAGGGGGGGGGGGGGGGGGGGGGGGGGGGGGGGGGGGGGGGGGGAGGTGGGTGGTGTTGACCTAACAAACCAAACACTGAGAGTAGACTAAGCTAGCGTTGCGCAGGTCAAGAATCAAACCGTTAATCTGTATGGTTCAGTAATACATGGTGTTGCTTTTATTCCTGGGCCAGGAGGCAATTTTTTTCCCTGTTTCACTCTTTTTCTTTTCTATACATGTTCGGGCTCCCTCAGGCTTCGTGCTTCAGTTTGGTTTGCCACGTAACAAGAGCTCCAATTCTACCAACTTGAACAGTTTGGGAAATATGTTGGTGAGCTGCAAAGTTGTGAATAGTCTGCTCTGTGACACTCCGTCTTGAGAGCAGGAAACACGTGCAGCGCTGCCAGAGCCTGTCAGTACATCTCTAGAACATACTGCTCAGGAAACTGGCATGCTTTAATGGTCAAAGCCACAGGCATTTGATCAAAATAGTTCAGAATCCTATTGAAAGAAGAACTGTATGCTGTTTGACACCTTGCGATTTTGGACACAAAAGTATACAATTATATAATAGGGATCACTGCATTAGC
This sequence comes from Chiloscyllium plagiosum, assembly GCF_004010195.1. Lineage (NCBI taxonomy): Eukaryota > Metazoa > Chordata > Chondrichthyes > Orectolobiformes > Hemiscylliidae > Chiloscyllium > Chiloscyllium plagiosum. The sequence goes on from NC_057736.1 coordinate 20,131,886, forward strand.
AAAAGCACCTGCTCATACAATTCCTTTCCTTTCAAAAACCTGTCACAACGGCAGATTAAGACGCCTGCAGCAACAGAAACCTAACCACTGATCGCTGACAAAGGAATGCCTACTTGTTAAAGAGAATACCTTCCCTTATTTGGTGATGTAACCCTAAACCTTGCACCTTTTGTCAAGTTCAAATCTGGTCAAGCCTAGGGTCAGGGGTGGTTTGCATTGTCAACTTCTGCTGGAGATGAAAATTTTGAGGGAAAGCTTTACTCGCTCGACCCGTCCACATCAGAAATAATCAAAAAGAACAGACATTCATTTTCACAAATTGAGTTCAGTTTACAATTAATGAGCTTTTCAGATAACCTGAGACAAGAATAGATCTGTCCTTGACCAAGCCAAACCAATTGAATCCTGGCCCACAAGTCCGGACTCTCTGCAAGGTAAGGAACAGTTCAAAAGGATGAGGTAACAGAGACTGAGTTGTCAGGGAAAAATCACTGACGGTCCACATGCACGCTTCAGTCCCAGTCCATGCCTCATCTCTTTGATGGCTCACCAACAAAGTAAAGAGTGCATTAAAAAAAATTAAGGACATGTGTCAAAGTATAGTAAAAGACCTATTAGACATACTAGAATTGGGAAAGGCGCTGTTGCAAGTTATTTCCTTGCTCTGTCAGGGTTTGAAAGCCTAAAATCCTGTTCTCACCCAGTGTTAGACTTTGGTTCACATTCCAACTCAGTACAATGATACTCAACCAGAGGCATAGTGTGATAGCAATCCAAAATATAATGCAATCCAGGCAGACATTTCAGAGTGGTACGGAGGAAAATCTGGGTCCTGGAAGGTATCATCTACTGAATGAAACATCAACCTACATTTAACCTCCCTGTCCACCAGCCTCCACCCACAATCCCCGCCCATCTCATCCCCAGCAGATACAATAATTCAAGTGAGTGTATATCCATGTGAAATAGGATGTCTTTCCTGTACTGTGCCCAAAAACTCTTTAACCAGAACCACCTAAAATACAAAAACTGGTTGTTTGTTACATTACTACTTTGTGAAATCATACAGTGCACAAAATGGCTGCAACATTTGCCAACATAATTAATGTTATTGTAAGTCATTATTTAGTTGATTTAAAATACTGTGAAACATTCTGTGTGTGCGAGGCTCTTTCTTTTATCCCTTTATTAATTTGTGGGACAGAGCTGTGAGCAATTTGGTAGCCATTGTCCCTACATTACAAAAATATCTATTCTTAAAATGACTTCACTGACTTTGGGACATCCTGAGATTGTGACAGGTGATATACAAATGCAACTCTTTTTAGGTCTTTCAAGGGTTAGAATTGGTTGAAGAAACCTATTTTCGGAAGCACCTTTTAAGGACTGCACATATAGCGATTAACAAGCTCAGCCAGCTGGACACCATGTAATATGAGTTCCCTGATTGGGGCTGTTAATCTGGTCCCATCAGGGAGCCCTGGCTGACAGAGATGCTGACACTCTGGTATGTGACTCTGAATGAGGCAGTATTAAAGTCAAGGACTGATCATGTGTAAATAAGGGCTGACTTGATGAACTCTCTGGAGTTATTTCAGCATGGATGCTCAGTTACAGCTGTAAAATCTGATTATTTTATGCCAACCAGCATTTTTATGTGAGCCAGCTCTTACACAGTGCCTTGACAACAAGATAAATGAGTAAATCAAGTTGGTTCTCTGCCTTTGCCTAGTTGGTATATGTAGTGATACAAACTTTTGACTTCCTTTTAAGACATGATTCTGCGATTGGGTTTAATAGGTTTATTTTGGTTTAGGTCAACCACTGAAAGGAACTGGATTCAATATATACCCACTTCTTAACTAATGATCAATTTTCAACATTTTAAAATAGGATTAGGAAGATTTGTTGTGCTTCCTGTGTGAGTGGTTTATCCTGATTGCTGTTTCTATTCTAATTGGTCAAGGTTGATTTTGCCAGAAATGAGAGCTAAAGGGAACTTCACTTTGATTTTATAATATGTTAAAACTATTTGGAGGAAATCTTTCCTGTTACTTTGCTTGTATACTATAAACTTCAAAATAGTGAGACACGTAATGGACTCTGTGGCTTGTGCAAAATTGAATACTGCCACTTAAATATTGCAATGTAGGTGAATATGCACAGGGTTCAGACTTTGGAATTGATGTTGATAAGAAGTAAAGGTTCAAAATTAAACTTTAAAACAAAATTGTAGCTAAAGGCTATAAACTCTTACATGACGAAGTAGCTGCTACTTTGTCAAGAACTCCACTCGGGATTAATAGCAAGCTGCATTGTAGAAAATTGTTTCCACTGTATTTAAGTAATGCAGAAAACGTTTCCATTGTCACAGACTGATTGAGTGCATTTCACTGGGATGTAGAAGAATGAAATATGATCTCATTGAAATGTGTAAAGATGTTAAAGGGCTTGATGGGATAGGCTTGGTGGTAGGATATTTCTTCCTGACTGAGATGTTTCGAACCAGGAGTTACCGTCTCTGAATTAGGGGGTTGGGTGGGAGGTGATTTCGGAGTGATGTCTTCACACAATTGATCATGGAGCTTTGAAAATTCTCTACTCTATCATAGAATCCCTACAGTATGGAAGTAGGCCATTCATTTCATTGAGTCACACTGACTCTCTGACCATCCCACCCAGATCCATGCCCTTACCCTATGTTTGCACCAAGCATCCTGTGTCACATGCAAGCAAGTGGGAGCACATGGAGAAAGAAGAGCAAGAAGCAACATGCTTATCAATGAAAGGATCACCTCATCAACCTCTGTGGACATGGATCATTCCTGTAACTCTACATTTCCCATGGCCAATCTACCTAGATTGCACCTTCCTGGACACTATGTTCAATTTAGCATGGCCAATCCACCTAACATGCACATCTTTGCTGCAGATATTCTGTCATTTATTACACTTGAGACAGAGATATATGGACTTTTGGTACAAAGGACATTAAGCGAAATGGGTCAAGTGGAGACAGTGGAATTGAGGTGGAAGATCCGACATGATTGTATCGAATGATGGAGAAAGCTCAAAGGGCTGAAGGGCCTACTCCTGTTCCTATTTCTCACATCATCCTTTTATGAATACCATTCCCCTGTTACATTGTTTCAAATACAATGCCCTGGTTTTAACTGACTCCAGAACTGCAGAGAAACACATAAACAAAATACAAAATTTGAATCAGTAAAGGACTTCTTTTATAAAATTACGTTTTTGATTCTCACTTCATTGCACCTCATGGAGGCACACACTGGAAATCAAGCTCCACTATTCCCAGAGTTCTCACAAAAGTTAGAGTCTAGAAAGTATGAAGAACTCCCTAATTTATCTGTCTTTTAGACCCAAGTTATCAGAAAGTACAGACTGGGTTTTTGAACTTAACAAAACTTACAATATATGAGAAATAATTATTTTCTAACAACAAATAAATAGTTACGATCCATCGAGATATAACTCTGCTGGTTGAAACTCTATAAAACTCGTCCTCTACAAACATACTAACAGACACATAAGAAGGCAGAAGGAGAGACTGGGAAGACAGTTCAATGATTCCTGTCCACAGAGTTTACTGAGGTGATCCTTTCACTGATGAGAATGTTGCTTCTTGATCTTCATTCTCCATATGCTCCCACTTCTTTGCAGGAGGCACACGATGCTTGGTTCAAACATATAAAGATCCCTGACTTATTCCTTAAAAGTCACAGATTACAACAACAGATGAGGGAAAACAAACTGATTATCTTCTGGCTTACAATGCTTTCTTCTGCACAGCAAAAATCGTTCCTTCCTCCTTATCCGATGGCTTCTCCCTCAAAGTTTTCCACCCCCAAACTGTTCAGCTACCTGGGAACCAATTGCATAGTCACTGGCAGGCAGAAGCCTTTTGTCATTAATAACTGAGCACCAGTCCACAGACCAATCAGCTACCTGCTGCTACCCAAATCTCCAATCATTGACAGTCGCCTTGGTCCAACTCATCTGGACCTACGCTCTCCATTGGGTTCAACTAAATAGCTGTGGAAAACATGTGAGTGCACTGAGTATCAGATAACTTGCTTTTCAAAATTTCAACAATCCTTCAACAATCCTTGTCTTTTGAACCAGTTTTTCTCCAATTTCAGTCCACAATCAAAAATGCAGAATAATTTTTTAAAAGGCCTTTACAACAGCAACAAAAATATTTGTAAAGTAACTTTATCATATAAATCATCCCAAGCATTTCACAGGAGCATTTTGTTTCCCTATGAGCCACATGAGAATATATTACGACAACTGGGCAAATGCGTGAACAGACAGGTAAATGTCAAAGTAATGTAGAAACATGGACAGATTTAGTGAAAGAATTGCAGAGCTCAGGTCCGAGGCAACAGAAAGAACAGCTGCCATTGGTGGACCAATTTAGTATTTGAACCATAGAATCCCTGCAGTGTGGAAACAGGCCATCTGGCCCAACAAGTCCACACTGACCCTCTGACGAGTATCCCACCCAGACACATTCCCCTACTCTATTACTCTACATTTCCCCTTACTGATGCACCTAGCCTACACATCCTTGAACACTATGGACAATTGTACAGAGCCAATTCACCTAACCTGCATGTTTTTGGACTGCGGGAGGAAATCGGAGCCCCAGAGAAAATCCATGCAGACACGGGGAGAATGTGAAAACTCCACACAGACAGTTGCCCAAGGCTGGAATCAAACCTGGGTCCCTGGCGCTGCGAAGCAACAGTGCTAACCACTGAGCCACCGTGGGAAAGGTGAGGTTAGAATGGACTACTCTGCTCTTTGCTGTGTCCTACCAATACTTTTCCCTCAGATTTGTTCATGGCTCCCAAAATTGAAAGCAGGTATAAAAGCAAGCAGAGTTCAAATTAGCATCATGGGCACTTGGGGGAATAAGGACAATAAGGAAGCTATTTTGCTAAAAGTTAAACTTTTGTTGCTAATCTTAAAATGTGACAACAAATTTCTGTGTGCCTAACATCACTTTTCAAAAAGAAATGTCAGCACCATGACAATGCTTACTATCAAGTCCCGTTCCTCTGGCAGATGCACATTATGGATTACAAGTTTCAGTATCATTTGTCGAAATTGATTAGTGATTAGTAAATCGTAACCTGGAAATGTTAGTTAAATTACTTCCAATGAATTTGCCTTCCCTTCCCATCCACTGACAATTGTCACAGACTACGGGAGTTTGAGTCTCCAAACTTCATGCCAGACGTGACAAAAACTAGGCGTGAGAAAAGACAAGGAAAAACACACACAAGTCAATGTTTAAATGCTTGCACTTCAGTCACGACAAACGAGACTACAGTGAGTCATTTGTGCCAAAGCAGTTTCACTACACTTCACAGAAAGCCAATGCTCTTTCAAATAAAGAATACTGTGAACACAGATGGTTGTGGTTTCTATGGTCTATTCAACAACCCATCTACTACTGACCGTTTCCATCAAGCTGACAACAAACACACTTCACAGCAAAGAATTTAGGGTAATGGCAGTTGGTTGGTCTCATTTCATTTTGTTCAACTCTTCAAAGGTCACTTCTTAGCGCATCGAGACTAACTTTCATCTGAAGGGCTGAAAGGACACGCAACAATGGAAACTTTTCAGTAACAGATGAGAAAAGGAGCAAAGAGCAAAGAATGTTTTTTTGTCCAACGGTTCAGAAAAAAAGTGTTGCAATCTTACAGGAGTTCAGGAACAGAAGGACCTGAGGATATGTGAACACAAATCTTTGAAGGGGCGGGATAAGTTGAGAAAGCTGTTCAGAAGAAGTCTAAGTGATCTTTGGCTTAATTATTAGAAGCATTAAGTACAAAGGCTAGCAAGTTATGCTAAGTAACTTCATAAAATATTATTTCAGCCTCAACTAGACAATTGTATTCAAGCAAGAGCATCACATCTTAAGAAAGATATCAAGTCTTTGGAAAGGAGAAAAGGTTAGCATGAAGTCATTGGGTTTGTAATTCCTTGGTGCAGGCAAATGCTCGAGGGACATGGTTTCAAATCCAACCAAGATAGTTGTTGGCATTTAAATTCAATTGATAAAATCTGAAATGCTCATTTCATTCATCGTGATAAATGAAATGATGATGCATTATTTTAAAAACCAAGTTGATTCACTAATATTGCGAAGTGAAGGAAATCTGCCACCCCTATCTGCTCTGGCCTATACATGACCATAAATGCACAGAACTGTGGCTGTCCCTTAACTGCCCCCTAAAATGAAAGCCCCTAAGTTACAGGGTGCAATTCAGTTGCAATTACAGATGGTCAAGAAATAACCATATCACATGAAAGAATAAAGAGAGGTGATGAACATGAATTTACCCTTGATAAGTGGCTTCAGTTATTCAAAGAGACCAGAGAAACCAGATTGATCTTTTATAAGCAGATAAAGTAATGGGGAGGTTTAATAGCAATTTCAAAGAGATCTTGTAAGGCTTACTGCTACTTCTGGGCCTGAAGATCCAGGTTCAAATCCCACATCATGACCTCTTGGCTATGGAAAGTGTGTCTTAACAAAACCAACCAGGTTAATTTATCAATCTGTAAACTTTCCCAAAACTTCTGTGGCAGGCAATAAGAGTGGGAGAATTTCCTGATCAGCCAGAGCTGTCTGATAGCTGCTGCACAACAGCTTTCCATGTTAAAAGATTCCACACTCTACTTCTTGCCATGAACAAGTGTTGTAATCATTCTGAGGAACTACTACACCTCCACGAAAGAGGTGTGAAATAATATGGAATTTTGATAGGGTAGATAGGAATAGACTACTTTCAATAGCAAGGGGGTCAGTAACCTGAGTATACAGACTTAAGAGAACTGGCAAAAGGCCAGAGGAACAACGCGGAGAATTAGTTTGACCTGAACAACTTGCCTGGGAGGGTAGATTCAATAGTGAAAGGAATGATTTGTATTGCAATAGGGAAAAGGCAAGGGGTGTTGATCTGACTGGACAGCAAAACCAATAGTACAGGCTTGATGCATCCAATGGCCACTTTCTGAGCTTGATGATTCTAACAAATTTGTTTCAAGCAAAATGCTAATATTGCTTGAGCTGGAGCTAAGTTACACAACTGAAATTAGTTACTTATAGAGACATATGCAGCTAGGTATGAAGTAAAGTTCAATAACATTAACCAGGACTCATGCATGTGGTCTCCCATACAATTTTGCTAGTTTTCCCCTTTCCTACCTTGAAGACTTGAGTGGGGTGTACAACATCAGAGGTAGATATGGACTCAACCATGAACTCAATCTTTAACACTGAACCCAAATGAATATCACTGCAACTCTGAAGGGATATTACAATCAGGCTGAGCTTAACAGGACTCTGACAGAAATACCAACTCGTGGAGAAATTTATGAAAAATAAAATCTTTAACCCAGAATGGCTGTTAACACATGGTCTCAGGGGCTCAGCACTGTGCTTGGTTATAAATTCTTGGTCTTTCATTAAATGTAGTAACTTTTAGCAAGAGCAATTAAACACATGACAGTCCGAAGCATATCTTAACCACAAATCATGTGCTTCAAACAAAGGCACCTTTTAAATATAAGTACCTGAACCTACAACCATACAGCACATATTGTGCTCCAGAGCCATGTGGTCGAGGTTTTTAATAGACAAGCATTTCATTCAGTTTGCAGCTTCAACCATAGACCAAAAGCCACAATAAACACACACCTGGTCTCTTTCTTCACTGGGGACTTTTACTACAAGTTGCTGAAGCTACACATTTCCATCTGACAGTTTAACTTTTGTTTAACTCTATGACCGCGACAACCATTTCAGTCATTACACCAAGATGGATTTGAGTTTTTCCATGAAATGATATGTAGTGTGTAGAAATATGTGAGCATTTGGTGATGTCTTATTTCAAGAGGAAGGCTTGTTATAAATTAGTTAGACCACAGAAGGGATGCAGCATGCAGTTTTGAGCTTCCCATTAAATGGGCAACTATGAACACAACGGTGAAATTAAGGTGCAGGCTAAGACCATAAGACATAGGAGCAGTTATAAGGCCATTCTTTTACTTAAAATAGTATAGCACAGTACAGGCCCTTTGGCCCTCGATGTGGTGTCGGCCTTTTATCCTTACTTTAAGATCAGACTAACCTACATACCCTTCATTGTACCATCTTCCATATGCCTTTCCAAGTGTCGCTCAAATGTCTGCATTGTATTTGACTATTCTACCACTACTGGCAGTGCATTTCACACACCCACCACACTCTGAATAAAGAACCTACCTCTGACATCTCAAGTAAACCTTCCTCCAATTACCTTAAAATTATGCCCCCTTGTGATAGGCATTTCCACCATGGGAAAAGCTCGCTGGCCATCCACTCTATCTCTGCCTCTCAATATCTTATACACATCTATCAAGTCACCACTCATCCTTCTTTGCTCCAGTGATAAAAGCCCTAGCTTCCTCAACCTTTCTTCATTAGACATGCCCTCCAGTCCAGGCAGCATCCTGATGAATCTCCTCTGCCTTCTCTCTAAAGCTTCCACATCCTTCCTATAATAAGTGGCAACATTGAGGGATCTGTGGACATGGACCCCAAGATTTGTCTGTTCCTCCACACTGCCAAAAACTCTGCCTTTAACCCTGTAATCTGCATTCAAATTCAACTTTCTAAAGTGAATCACTTCACACTTTTCCAGGTTTTCCATATGCCATCTATAAGCACAGTTCTGCATCCTATTAATATCCCATTGCAACCTACGACAGCCCTCCACATTATCTACCACTCCAACAACCTTTGTGTCATCGGCAAATTTACTAAACCACCCTTCCACTTCCTCATCCAAGTCATGTATAAAAATCACAAAAAATAGAGGTCCCAGAACTGATCCCTGTGGAACACCACTGGGCACTGTGAATACTTACCATATACCAACACTCTCTGTCTTCTATGGGCCAGCCAATTCTGTATCCAGACAGCCAGATTTCTCTGTATTCCATGCCTCCTTACTTTCTGAATGAGCCTACCATGGGGAACCTTATCAAACGCCTTGCTAAAATCCATGTACACCACATCCACTACTCTACCTTCATCAACATGTTTTGTTACATCCTCAAAGAATTCAGTAAGGTTTGTGAGGCATGACCTGCCCCTCACAAATCCATGCTTACTATCTCTAATCAAACTATGGTTTTACAAGTAATCATAAGTCCTGTCTCTCCAATACTTTGTCCATCAAAGATTTAGGACTGACTCATCTGTAGTTCCCAGGGTTATCTTTATTCCCTTTTTTGCCATCCTCCAATCATCTGGCACTACTCTAGTGGACAGTGAGACTGCAAAGACAATCGCCAAAAGTGCAGCAATCTCTTCCCTCGCTTTCTGATGAGATTACTTACAGTGTGGAAACAGGCCCTTTGGCCCAACAAGGCCACACTGACCCTCTGAACAGCAACCTGCCCTGACCCATTCCCCTACATTTAGCCCTTCACCTAACACTACGGGCCAATTCACCTCACCTGCACATTTTTGGACTATGGGAGGAAACCGGAGCAAACCCACGCAGACACAGGGAGAATGTGCAAACTCCACACAGACAGTTGCCTGAGGTGGGAATTGAACCTAGGTCTCTAGTGCTGTGAGGCAGCAGTGCTAACCACTGTGCCACCGTGCCGTTCCTGAAAGATCACCACTAACGCCTCCACTATCTCTTCAGCTATCTCCCTTAGAACTCTGGGATGTAGTCCATCTGATCCAGGTGATTTATCCAACTTCAGGCCATTCAGTTTTTCTAGCACCTTCTCTTTGGTAATAGCCAGCATACTCAGCTCTGCTCGTTCACTCTCTTGAATTTTTGGAAACTACTCGTGTCTTCCACTATGAAGACTGATCCAAAGTAATTATTCAGTTCCTCAGCCATTTTTTTGTTCCCCATTACGATCTCTCCTGCATCAATTTCCAGCAGCCCAATGTCCACTTTTTCCTGTCTTTTGCCCTTCATATATCTAAAGAAACTCTTACAGTCTTCCTTTATATTATTGGCTGGCTTACCTTCATATTTAATTATCTCCCTCCTTATTTCTTTTTCTGTTGCCTTCTGTTGGTCTGTATAAGTTTCCTAATCCTCTGATTTCCCACAGTTCTTCGCTAAATTATATGCTATCTCTTTTGCTTTTATGCTATCCCTGACTTCCCTAGTCAGCCATGGTTGCCTCATCCTCACTGTACCATGTTTCTTTTTCCTCAGGATGAATCTCTGCAGTGTCTCCTGAATTACCCCGAGAAACTCCTGTCATTGCCGTTCCACTGTCTTTCCTACTAGGCTTCTCTCCCAGTCAATTCTACGCAGCTCCTCCCTCATGCCTGTACAGTTACCTTTATTCAGCTGAAGTACCATTACCTCTGATTCTGTCTTCTCTCTCAAATTGCAGAATAAGTTCAATTGTGTTATGATCACTGCCTCCTAAGGGTTTAAGTCTGTCTCATTGCACAACACTAAATCCAGTATTGCCTGTTCCCAGTGGGCTCCACCACAAGCTGCTCCAAAAAGCCATCTCATAGATATTCCACAAATTCCTTTTCTTGCAACCCACCACCAACCTGATTTTCCCAATCCACCGCATACCGAAATCCCCATGATCACTGTAACCTTGCCTTTCCTACACATCTTTTCTATTTCCTGGTGTATCTTGGGCCCTAGCTGCTGATTACTGTTTAGAGGCCTGTACATGATTCCAACTATGGTTTCTTCACCTTTGCAGATCCTCAATTTTTTGTTTATTGCGATGTGCCAGAAAATATGAACCTTCCCATATTTTAGCTGTCTCAATCTTATTGAGTTTCATGGAGGCTTTCTGTCCATGAAAAAACTGCTCGGTCCCATGTGCTCATTCCAATCTCGCCTCATTGACTCCTTGCCTGCCCTTTGGCATCCCCTTGTGCAATGTTAGCTCAATTCCCCCATGTGCTGTAGCTAGAATACCCATCATGCTCCCGATATTCCAGGACATCCCTGGATTGCTGGCTCCAGCACCATCTTTAAAAGGCTGTTGTGCACCCGGTCAAGCATTGCCTTGCACAGTTCATGACATTTTCCCTGGACTTGAGGGAAAACTGGCACTTCATTTGCAGAAAGGGATGTGGATCTCTTGGTGGTTGGGGTTATGCAGAGCAGAGCAGAGCTGTCCTGCTCCCAGGACTGGCAGAGGAAGCCATAACACCAGACACTGCCAGCCAGATCCAAGATCACTCTCCCCCTCACAAACACCACCTCCACCTCCCCCCGCCAGGTCAGTGTGGTCTCAACCACCTGGACAAAAACAGCATGACAGCACTATCCTGGGGTTAATGACCTTACTGTGGCATTGACCTCTGCCAAGATAGGTGCCACCATCTCTACTATCTCATACTTGATCTCTGTGTCAGTACATGTCTCCAACAATGTTTCATGTTCTACCATTCTCATTATATTTCATGCAACATCTTCCGTCACTAGCTCTCTACCTCTGCCTACTCTCAGACCTCTAACTCTATATGGCCTCTTCACCTCCAACTCATTCACTCAGGATCTATCACCCACTTCACACCCCCCCCCCCCCCCCCCCACCCCCATAACACTAACAACTGTGCCAGCCACAGCATCTCAGTAAAATTCACCTTTGATCTCATACCAGGAGAAAATGGTCCACCCTGTAGCATAAAGATTCACGACAGATGGCGGAGTGGCCGGTGTTCAGCTCCTCAAGCCTTACAAGAAGAGGATCCTGACTGTGACCACCCTGAGCAGTCAGCTGGTTGGCATGCCTGGACTGGTATCAGACAAAGCCCTCAAGTGACTGCGTGCAACACCCCCTCCCCCCACCCCAGATTGATTGAGGACTACTCCCCTTCGCCATTTCGTTAATGCACATACTCTGTGGGTTGCCATGTCGACGGCTGCACATGCTGTAGGGGTGGCATTGAGGTAGGACAGTTCTAAACAGTAACCTTTGACTAATGATTGGTGATAACCATGACAAGCTGCCTGCCTGTACTGTACAGCAAGGTAAGGCAGAAACACTGAGATCCTTTAAGCTCTGGCTGTTGGGAGTAATTGCAGAAATACAAGGCAAGTCAGAGATGCCTCTGAGCATCTAGGTCGGTGCAAAGTGAGTGTGCACCAAGAGAACAATAACCAGCCCCCTAAGATGCTCCCTGGTCCAGCCCATAAGCTAGGTACTGGTTCCACTCATAATAGTATTGGGATGAAGGATGCTAGTGTACTCCATAGTGCAGCTCAAAGTGCAGAAATGCACTGTAAGTGGATCAGAGATGGGCCCAAATGAAGCGGTGAGTTTGGGACATGTCAGACACCAAGGTCCATGGATGTTGGGCGCATAAGTCTGCTGTCCATGGAGCGTGCCCTGCCTGAGACATTGGTGTCCTGTGTTCAAGATGGAGGCCCTGGAGAGCTGGAGTTACCAGGTAACCGTGCAGATTTTCACGTTGGGAATTCTCGGCATCTAGTTTCTATCCAGCGGGTGGAAGAATGAGAGTCGACATATTAATGAAGTGAAATTGCACAGTAAAGAGGGTGATCAATCCCTATTAATATGTTTCTCACCACTTATTAGCATAAAACTTGTATCGATATCCAAGACTTGGTTGGAAAAATTAAACTCGTCAAACTTGACGTTAAGAAAGGCCCCACTCAGCTTCTCAGATGATTCTCTTAAATTTCCCACGTTATTCAGGGTCTGGGAAGATTATGCCCAAAGCTATAGATACCAAGAAGTCCTTGAAGTTTGGGGATCTTTTTTGATGGGACTGGGAAGATTAGTCAAATAGAGATCTTTAATATTATAAAGCATTACAATGTAGCAATGAAGAACAATTTGCTCCCTCTGGTTAGTTCACCTAAACCTCTTCACAAAAGGAAGTCGATACATGTGTTTTGATGAAGGGTCACTGGTCTCAAAACATTAAATTTGTCTTCTCCCCATAGAAGTTGCCAGACTTGCAGAGTTTATCTCGCAATTCCGTTCTTTTGCTGCACATGGCACTGCTCAGCTGAGGTGATTCAACCTTAAGCCAATCTGGACCACATTCGAAATTTAAATCAATTTACCCAGAACTGTTCTCTCCATTCAAAGCTGAAGCTAACCCAAAGGCTCTAAAACAAGGTGCATATGACTAAAGTACTAAAGAGAGGAGCACCAAGTTAAAGGTAACCTGAACAAGCTCCATATGCAGTGTTACTGTCCCTGCCCCCTGGACCGAACCACCTGGGTTCAAATCCCACCTTCTCCAGAGGTGTGTAATAACATTTCTGAACAGATTGATTAGAAAAATAGGTATATTATTAAAGGGTATGATTGGATAAACATGGAGAAGATGTTTTCTCTTTGGGGAGGGGGTGGTGGAGTTACCCACATTAGGGCACATAAACTTATGAAAGCAATTAATAAATCCAAAGGAATTCAGCAGAGAGTGTGTTCAGAATCTGGAACTCACTGCTGCAAGGAGTAGTTGAGGCAAATAGCAATAAGCTTAAAGGTTAGCTGGATAAAGACAGTAAGAGGTAACAGGTTACAATGACACAGTTATATGAGCAGGAGTGTGTGGAAGTTCATGTGGGGACTAAACACCAACATAGACCAGTTGGGCAGAACGGCCTGTTGATGTGTTGTAAGTTCTATTAATTCTGTGTAAAATTATAATATTTAACCAAAACAAACCTAAGACCTTGAAGTAACAAATTGATAATCCAATGAGGCTTTGCTGTGCTGCTTCGAATCCTGCTACCCACCTCTCACAAAGCCTTAGGGGCACTTTGGCAAAGTCAGGCTCTTTAAACTGGGATTCCAATCCAAAAAGCAATTTCCCTTTGAGCTCATCCTTAAACATAAGCAGCTTGCAACATTTCGGGCACTACGCGGACATGTCAACTCAGATTGGAGTTGTGTTAATCTCGCCCTTTCTCTTTAGAGATACAAAATGCTAAATGACAAGTGCCTGAGGTCAATAAGTGACAATGTTGCAAAGAATCACAAGGTCAGGCAACATTTACGGAGTGCAAAGCATAAAATTTCCAACAATTTCTCAATTATTCCATGTCCCTGAAACAGGAGGGAGTTTGGAAGAAAAATACAACTGGATTTTCTGGCAAGTGTGTGTACATGTGGATACTGTAAGACTCACAGCAGCCACCGCACATCAACCCACATGGTCACCGGGCATTGACCTGTGAAGAAGGGGATAAAGCCAAATCATTTCTATCCGTTGAGAGGTGCTGAGAGAAGGCCAAGTTCTTCCTGCAGGAAAGGAAAAACAGAATGTCAGGACTCAAGTTACCCCACCCCGGTGCTGGGCATTTCCGAGTGTCTAGTTACATGACAGTTCGGGCAGAAGTGGGAGATCAGATCAACACAACAACAAGAAGATTGCATGAAGAACAGGGGGAAAGAAGCCAAAGGAAAAGACTCGAACAGCAAAGTGTGCAGTTTTACAGTGCCTCTCATGACATCTTGAGGCATCTCAGAGCTGATATGACTTTTGAAGTGTAGTGTCTCTTGTAAGAGACAAATTGAGGGGTGATAGATGTAAGACAAATGTCAGAGGCAGGTTCTTTACGCTGAGAGTGGTAAGGGTGTGGAATGCCCTACCTGCTAATGTCGTTAACTCAGCCACATTCGGGAGATTTAAACAATCCTTAGATAAGCACATGGATGATTTTGGGATAGTGTAGGGGAACGAGCTGAGGATAGTTCACAGGTCAGCGCAACATCAAGGGCTGAAGGGCCAGTATTGTTCTATGTTCTATAAGAAACAAAACAGCCAATTTGTGCACAACAAGATCCCACAAACAGCAATCAGGTCAATGATTTGTTAATCCCTTCATGGTGATGTTGGAAGGGAAGTCAACGTCACTGTTCTTTGAATGGTGCCACGGGATGTTTTATATCCAACTCATGCAGGTGCACGTGTTTAACATTTCACTGGGGGTTCAGTATCTCTGACAATGCAGCACTTACTCTGATATCGGAGTCAAGATTAGAGCGATGCTGGAAAAGCACAGCAGGTCAGGCAGCATCTGAGGAGCAGGAAAATCGACGTTTCGGGGAAAAGCCTTTCATCAGGAATGCCTGAAATGTCGATTTTCCTGCTCTTCGGATGCTGCCTGACCTGCTGTGCTTTTCCAGCACTGCTCTAACTTTGACTCTGATCTCCAGCACTTACTCTGACATGTCAACTCAGCTTGGAGTTGTATTAAGCTTGTCCTATCTCTATAAAGATACAAAATCGAATTCTGCTAAATGACAAAAGCCTGGGGTCATAAGTGATAATGCTGCAAATATTCATCAGGTCAAGCAACATTTGTGGGCAGCAAAACATAGAATTTACAGCAATTTCTGTTTTTATTTCAGATTTCTAGCATTTGCAGTGTTTGGCTTTTCACAATAGGTCATTAAAAACTCAACAAGTTGTTTGTTGAACAAAGTTATGGCTTCAAAGTTTCTTGTAAATCTCTGAATGAGCTAAGCGAAAAACAGATTGAAATGTTTAATTTTCTTTCTAAAGAAAACTGGGATGTTTTCGAGTCTAACATCTGATTTGTATTGAATAGCAGAGAAAAAAGATGGTAAAAATGCTGAATTACTTTCTTGGCATTTTGAAGATGTAGCATTTTGGGGTCACAGAGTCAGGGTTCTTCTCCAGATGTGACAGGAAAGGCAGCAACATTTTATTCCGACCCAATGCTTACGTGACAAAATGTCAAGTTAAAAAAAAACCAAACCTCACAGGTCCAAATGTACCAAGCAGAATATTTGTTTACCGTAACTGATGACAAACTAGAGCAAGATCTCCACTCACCGTTCAATGGTTAAAATCAAACAAACTATTTAAAACATATTCACTGCAAATTGAAGCAACAGCTTACATCTTCATAATGACTTTCACAACCTCAGGATATCCTATGGTCACTTGACAGTCAATGAACTACTTTTAAAGTCTAGGTACAGTTGTATTGCAGGAAGCCCAGTTGCCAAATTGTACATGACTTCCCTAAACTAACTTTAAATAAATTCACAGAATTTTTAAGGCCAGTTTGAGACATACATATTGGCCAGGACACTGGAGAGAATCCTTTGTTTTGCATCAAGATTGTGTTATAGGATGTTTTAGGTTCACTTCAGTGGAAAGATTAGTTAATGCCATGGCAAAAGTTTCTTACATTGCAATACTTACTGAGTATCACACTGAGAGTGTCACACATTGCTCACGCTTCTAAACTATTTCACTGGCAGCAAAAAGCGTTGGGACATTTTAAGATCAAAAAAGGTGCTTTAAAAATGCAACTTCTTTCTCCCTTTAATTTGCATATTAGCGCAGACATGCTCAATTTTTTCAAAAATTAACCTGCTTAGCTCAGTGCAATAGATCGGATGGAGACTGGCAGCAGAGACACCAGCAGCATCAGAGCACCAGGAAGAAGGCAACGAAAAGGTTAACATTGAGGGAAAAGATAAAAATAGGAGTCTGGGTGAGTTGACCGACTGTGGAGCTCTGAGTAGCAAATGTAAATTCCCTCCACTCAGCAAAGTGGGTTATCTTACTTCCTCTCACGCTTGCTGACTCAAAGACAATCGAAAAGCGTCAGAATGCATACCACAGTTTGATATGACTTGAACGTAAGTGCATTACCAACTACAAAAATCAACAGGCTCAGCCGTGCTGAATGGCATCTGAGAAACTGGCCATGGATTTACTTCCAGGTGTCAGGAGAGTAATGGAATGTAACCTTCTCAGAGTACCTATTGTCTACACATTTTGGAAGGCAATTTTGTGTCTTCAGTAAATCCAGTGAAAGTCTTAATAAGGTGCAGGTCAGACATTGTAGACAACAATTTAGGATTTATAAAGTATCAGGTGGATTATTTTTAAGTGGGGAGCATTTGCTTGCTGGTGTTTAGGACTGTAATCACATTACATTATGAGGTTCACTTTGTGAAGTTTATGTAATTTGAAGTAACGTCATTTGACCACACTTTTGATGAACTGATATTGTGCACATGAGCTAAGGTGAGAGAAAGCAAACCTAGCAGAGCCCAGGTCCTTCACTGCTAGCCACTGATTTTCACTGGGAAGCACAAATGTGAGTACTGAGTGTGTTAGGTGCCTGCACAAACGCACATGAACATTCAAGTCTCAGCATACAAAAGTGTCTGTGTGAGAAATCGAAAAGTGTGTGTGGGAGTTTGTGTGGGTGTGCGTGACAGTTCGAAAGGGAAGAAGATATTGGGCAGGATTTGGTGGCTGTGGCTCTACAAGTGATTTTCTATCCTTTGACATGCATAGGTGGAAACCTGTGGACTTGAAATATAATTGCCCCAAAATGTTCCTCCTGTTTCACTAATCGAAGCTGATACCATTGCCTTTCGATTATATACAAGGTCTCACCTCTTAACGTAGGATGGCTCAGAATCATATATTTTGTTGTATTGTCACTGGATCAATCCTTCTCAACTTGGGCAGCATGGTAGCTCAGTGGCTAGCACTGCTGCCTCACAACGCCAGGGACCTGGGTTCGATTCCAGCCTTCAGCGACTGTCTGTGTGGAGTTCACACATTGTCTGCGTGGCTTTCCTCTGGATGTGCTGGTTTCCTCCCACAGTCCAAAGATGTGCTGGTCAGGTAAATTAGCCATGCTAAATTGTCCATTGTGTTAGATGCATTAGTGAGGGGTAAATTTAGGGGAACGGGTCTGGGTGCTTTATGCTTCGGAGGGTCGGTGTGGATTTGGTGGGCCTAATGACGTGTTTCCACACTGTAGGAAATCTAATCTAATCTAACCCTCCCATAACCTCACAAACTATACAGACAAAATCCTACCATTAGAGAAACACATCGATCGCTAATGAGTTCAGTCTTGTGGATTGACAGCTACTAACAGCCTGAGTTCGGAATGAGAGTCTGCTGGATTTACTTGGACAAGAGAAGCAATGCTGACACAGTCTACTACTCATCACTTGCTTGGCTTGTACTGAGAAATGCTGCATTTGTTCTTCAAGGAATCAGATCCTTTGGCTCCTGATATCTTGGGAATGCTGAAAATGAGATGTGTTGAATTACAGCCGTAACAGTCATCAGGTTCTATTGCCTTCATTGGATGTGAGCAGCAGACAGCAGTGTTGAAACAGAAGCGGGTAGAGGGCATGCACCAGGAGGTATAGCACAGAACTCATAACCAATCCTTGGATGCAGCAGCATGGAGAAAAGACAACTTTTTTTATTTGTTTAGAATAAATGAGCATTGATTGTACGATTAGCATTTACTGGACACCCTTAATTGATATTGAAAAGGTGGTTTTGAGCTGTCTTCTTGAACTGTTACTCTCAAAAGGTGCGGGTACACAGTCCTGTTAGGAAGGCAACACCAAGATTGTAACCCAGTGATAGTGAAGGAAGCGTGATGTAATTCCAAGTCAGGATGGTGTATGACTTAGAAAGGAACCTGAAGGTCTACACATTCGAATGCATCTGCTCTGCTTGCCCTTCTTTAGGGTAAATTTGGAAGCTGTAGCTGGAGGAGCTTTGC
The DNA here is from genome assembly GCF_004010195.1 of Chiloscyllium plagiosum. Taxonomy (NCBI): domain Eukaryota; kingdom Metazoa; phylum Chordata; class Chondrichthyes; order Orectolobiformes; family Hemiscylliidae; genus Chiloscyllium; species Chiloscyllium plagiosum. The sequence continues at coordinate 20,150,491 of NC_057736.1, forward strand.
TGAGTTGCTGCTGTGAATCTTGCACAACAACTCCTCAAGACAGATGGTAGATGTTGCAGCCACTGTGCACTGATGGTGGATAAACTTAATGTTTGAGGTAATGAGCTGGATGTCAATCAAGCAAAAGACTTTGCCCTGGATTGTGATGAGCTTGTGTTGTTTAGTCTAAATCATCCAGACATATAGGGAGTCTTCTATCACACACCAGACGTGTGCCTTGTGGATGACAGACCCACTTTAGGAGATAGATCGTGAGTTATTTGTCACAGAACTCCTAGTCTGTGGTTTGCAGTTGGAACCACAGCCTTTACATGACTGGTCCAGCTCAGTTTCTAGTCAATGATAATCCCAAAGATATAGGCAGTGACCAAACTCAGTAATGACAATGGCACTATATATGAAGAGAGATGACCAGGTTTTCCTTGTTGGGCATTCTAATTTCCTGGCTTTTGAGTGGAATGAATCATAGACTCGTAGAATCCCTACAGTGTGGAAACAGACCATTTGGCCCAACAAGTCCACACTAACCTTCCGAGGAGTAACCCACCCAGACCCCATTCCCCTACCTTATTTCTACATTTACCCCTAACTAATGCACCTAACCTACACATCCCTGAACACTATTGATAATTTAGCATGGCCAATTCACCTTACCTACACATCTTTGGATTGTAGGACGAAATCAGAGCACCTGAAGGAAACCCACACAGACACGGGGAGAATGTGCAAACTCCTCACAGACCAAGGCTGGAATCAAACCCAGGTCCCTGTGAGGCAGCAGTACTAACCACTGAGACACCATGCCACCCTGTGTCCTTGCTACTCAACAGCCCAGGACCTGAACAGCGTTGTAGGCGTAATAATCCATACATGATAATCCTCAGTATCTAAGGAGTTGTGAATGATACTGAACACTGGTCTATCATTAGTGAGTGTCCTCTCTTCTGATTCTATGATAGAGGCTAAATCATTAGTGAAATATCCAAAATTGACTTGCCTTAGAACACCACACTGGGAATCTCCTGTCGTGATGTTCTGCAGTTTGAGATGATTGGCCTCCAACAGCATCTCTATCTTCCTTTGTGCTAGGTGTGATTCTAACCAGTGAAGATATTTCCTCTGATTCCCATTGACATTACATAGATTAGATTACATTACAGTGTGGAAACAGGCCCTTCGGCCCAACAAGTCCACACCTCGGCCCAACAAGTCCACACCGACCCGCCGAAGCGCAACCCACCCATACCCCTAACCTAACACTGCGGGCATTTTAGCATGGCCAATTCACCTGACCTGCACATCTTTGGACTGTGGGAGGAAACCGGAGCACCCGGAGGAAACCCACGCAGACACGGGGAGAACGTGCAAACTCCACACAGTCAGTCGCCTGAGGTGAGAATTGAACCCGGGTCTCCGGCGCTGTGAGGCAGCAGTGCTAACCACTGTGCCACCATGCCGCTCAGTCAGATTTCTGGTTGCAGGTTGGTGCTCCACCTAGTAGCACTGTTGACAACATTTCCCATTACTTTGCTGATATTTGAGAATAAGCTGAAGGGGCAGCAATTGGCTGGTTTGGAACAGTCCTGTTTTATGTGAACAAGATATTCTTGAGTTCCCATCTCAATTCCTAAAATGAAAATGCTTAAATTTCTGACCAAGAACAAGCAGCTGAAGATCTGAAGGATTCCCTCCAACTGATGTATGGAGTAGGGATCGACACTTCCAATGGATAAAATCTTATTTTAAAGAGCTGGCAGAGACACAACAGGCTGAATGACCTCTTTCAGTGCTATATAAAAATCTATAACTCAACAAGGCTATAATTGTGAATGATATCAGGAACCCTCAGGCATGGCTTTAAGCTGGTGTTGATGGGATAGGTGCTCTATATCCTGTTTTAAAGAGTCCAATAAAAATTGTGGATCTGTATTTTGAGCTTAGTGAACAGAGTAGCCAGTATAATACTGTTACCTGAGCAACAATAATTATCTGCTTAACAGTAACTGCAAGTTTAAATAGTATGGCGATATTCTCTACCAAGTCACAGGATGGGCATTCTTGGCACATTTGGGAACATATTTCTTTGCGGCAATACTGGGTGCTGACGTGAATAGTTGAAGATCCTTCCCACAGTCAGATAAAGATCGTCACTACTGGCCAGCACATTCAACCTTCAAGCATCTGCTCAGTCCCTTCCATGCTTTGAAGAATCTGCTAAAGATCAGTGGCCAACCTACTCACAGGGCTTGAGAACCCAGGCTAGGAGATGTTCAATACCTGCTGAGGAATTAGTGCACATGAGGAGAAACCTCAGTGTTGGACTCTAAAAAAATTCTTAACATGAGGCTACAGAGTTGAAAATAAAGACAAACCTGTTCTTTCCCCTGCCACAGTGCTCGAACTTCAATCTGTGTGTTTTAAGAGTTAGCCAATTGGATTCTGCAGAACTGACTGCAGTCAGTTCTCTTTGTTGGGGCACACTGACCCTTGATAACAATAGAAACTGCCGCACTGAGGCGGTGAACATAAAGATCAAACATCAGCTCCATTGCCGCTCCTTTCCGAAGGGGTGTACCAAGTCCTTCTATTTCACAATGCTATCCTGAAGGGACAGAACTATTATTGCAGTTTTCCAGAAGGTCTCTTTGATGCAGCAAGCAGAAAATCTACGGGATCTGCCCCCTCTAGCTGTTAATTACCTGGACTACATAAGAAGCAGAGAAATGGTAGGAGTCAGCTTCCAGCCTCCCCAAATTGGTCCAGTTAGCAATGGCTGACTTGTATCTCAACCACATTTCGCTGCTTTCATGACCTGACCTAATAAAGAAAAGCTACCAACCTCAGTCTTCAGACCTTCAGCATAATCAGCTTTTGGACAGAAGTCCAGATTTCCCCTGTTCTTGACTAAATAAAGATTTAAGGAGAAAGTGAGGTCTGCAGATGCTGGAGATCAAAGTTGAAACTTTATTGCTGGAACAGCACAGCAGGTCAGGCAGCATCCAGGGAACAGGAGATTCGACGTTTCGGGCACAGGCCCTGATTCCTGAAGAAGGGCCTGTGCTGTTCCAGCAATAAAGTTTCAACCTAAATAAAGATTTACCACATCAGCATGTTGTAACTCAGACATGTGAGGAATGATGTGCACATGGATTGAGTGAACATCAAAGCATCAGGTGCGTGACGTTTGTAACCTCTGGGTGACAAGCAATACATCGTAACAGTCCACGATGTGCATTGTCTGGTGTCTCCACTGCTTTATTGTGGTTGGGTCAAACATCAGGAACTTCCTTTGTAGCAGCTCGTAAGGGTAAACAGAAAGGTGCAACAAATGGTGCCGCAAAGGCCACATCTTTTAACTTTTGTGCTTATTAAATAAACTATGGACTGAAATGTTAACCAGCTATTTTGAAACCCAAGGATTAATAAGAATGGCTGCATGTTTTGAAAGTGAGGAATGTGAATCCCATTTTGAACTCTATAGCTGTGAATTCCAACTCGGCGCAGAAAAACTGGAGCTGAGGGATTATTACAATTAATAATCTGGTTTGTGGAATAGAGACCAATTGTTATTCGGAAAGGTCCTCTACCTGCCAACAGCTGATTGCTCAGCAGGTAGCTAAAATGCTTGGGCGAGGAATAAGACTGAGAAAGGTTTGGACAGACCAGAAGAGAAACCAGCAGTGAGCCACTTTTAACCAGAGGGAAACCAGCTTTTTCCAAAGCAGATGCTGGAAATTGTGACATTGAATTGGAAAAATAAGAAACCTTTCAAAAGTGAAATATCCACTCAGTGCTTTTTACAAACCAGTGGAAACATTCAGAAAAAGGGAAGTCACTGAGATCAGAGATCAGCCAGAACCAACTCAACAAGTCATGGGAACAAAGACTATGGAACGTTTTTCCCAGTTTTCCCTCTCCATCTGCCCACATGGTTTTGCCCCTGTTTATGTTTCACTTTTCAGCTTTGGAGAGACTACACACACACACACCCCTGTAACAGGACACGCTCTAATTTTAAGATAGTGTCCTGCTGTTCTGAATTCTCTCTATTTATCCTATCAATCATTCTTTAATTTTATCCATCCTTTAATCATTTTAAACATTTCAAACAGATCACTCCTTACACTGAGCTGTGAGGAAGTTTAGAACTGATAGATGGTTGGACGTAAGTCAGATGCTCACACATGCTCAATTCCTGAGCAAGTGCACCCCTATCTTATCAAGCACAAAATACATTTTAATACATGGAAATGCAGCTCTGTCTTTTTGACACCAATTTACACATTCTTTGGCTACAGTGTGAACGTTGCCAAAACTACTGAAGTCTTTAATGATCTTTATGGGCTGATTGATAGAGAGTACTGTCTTTGCTTTGATGCATGTGCGTGTGGTGTGTGCGTGTATTTTCAATTGCCTCTATCCTCATGTTGAAAGAACCCATGCATAGGCATTGTCCAACCCCTTCAAAATGCAGTTTGCAACCTACCCAAGATCCTCACAGAAAAACACTGCGGCAACAGATCTGAGATCACACAGGTAACATTTCCTAGGGACGCTGGTCCTATGACTGCGACATCACTGCTCTGAGTGTGACCTGACAGACAGGAGAAGGTCAACTCAAAGCACAACATCATGGATAGATTGTCTTCTGATAACCTCACCTATTCAGTTTTATCACAAAAACAATAAAGAAGTTGAGTGGTTAAGCGAGATTCCCACCCCAGAGGATAAATGACCTAGCCTCACCCTAATCTAGAAGCAGTCATCAATGTGAACACCCCAACCTAGAAGCAACTTATGAAGCCAAGGAGGAATTCTACTGCACCATTGATCAGGTGGTCCTGTCTCCCAGAGGAAGATGACTCTCCTTGGTAATTTCAATACCAGAGGTAGGAAGGACACAAACTTCTAGCAAGATGTGTTTGGTAAGGAAGTCATTGAAAAGCCAAGCACCAGAGAAGTCCTCCTCTTGACGAAAGTATGGCCTTGTCACAATGACCATCTTAGTTGACCAAAAAGACATCATGGCAACACCTCACTCCAGACACTGACACTTGCTTGCCTCCATCATTGTCCGTACTGAGGGACTGCGAGGGTGTTTGCAACACCATTGGCATGACAGCAGCTGACAACCGCTGCACTGACCATTGTCCAATCCTGTCTATTATCTCCAACAGCCTGGCCCAAAAAATAGCAGCAGAAGCACTGCCACAGGAAATTCCCCATAACTTGAGGTCTCCGTGAAGAAAGATCCACATTGTCATCCTTGGTATGACCTCAATGAACAAAACGTCCACAGTGCCTGGTTTGCCCTTAAATCCATCATGAATGTATTTGTGAAGAAACTTTGGATTTCTCTTCCAGGAAAGTTTGGTTTTGATGAGAATGATCAAGAGTGGAAGGAAGACCCCTTCACTGTTGAGGGACAGCTGAAGAATTACACCCAAAAGGAACTGTAACTAAATGCTAGCAATTTAAAATAAGCATGATGCACACTGGATATGCTCAGTAAGTCAGTGAGGAGCCGTTAAAGATAACAAATTGCAACACATAAGAAAGAAATGGCATATATATTACCACCACCTTCCAAAGAGCAATTAGGGATGGGCAATAAGTGTTTGCCTTGCCAGCAACAATGAAGAATTTTTTTAAAGAACTGTCTTTTCTCTGATGGGCCTATAAATGTTCATTTTTATGAGGATGGTAAGGGCTGTCTGCTCTGTGGTTTGAGGGCGATCATAAAAGGGTTAATGAGTACAGAACAGGGTGCAGCAGACATCAATGGAAGACCATTTATTATTGTGCTGAAGGGCAGCCAATTGAATTTTGGTTGCCTGATTGTTTAAATAAAGAACTTGTTGCCCAAAATATTCCGCTGAAAAAATAACAGAGAGAAAAAAAGAATCGATGCAAGTCTGCAATTAACATATCATCAGATTTTGGGTCATGGAATGACATTGCTGAATTCTGTGAATTGAAAATTTAGAGAATTTAAACTAGAGACTATGCTGGGCACGCTTCAGTCAGAGGAAATACTGGGACATGAATTTGTACCCAAACCTATAACTTTAGACTGCTGGCTGTAAAGACCCAGAGATTTAGCAGCTCATCAAATTCCAAGTACAAAGATTCCACAAAACTATTCAACATCAATCTGCAGTTATCTTTAACAGATCCTAAAATGGGCCCAAGAAATTTCATCGAAACATCATCAACATAAATTTGACACTGAGCCCACATATTAGATATTCATACAGGTGACCAATTGTTTGACCAAGCAAGCAGGTTTTGAGGACCAGGTGGAATGAAGAGAGACAGGTTAAGAGGCTGAGAGATTTAGGGAAGAAATTCTAATACTTCAGGCCCAGGCTGCTGAATGCCTGACCAACAATGGTGAAGCAAAAGAAAGAGGGATGCACTAGATGTTAGAAACTCCAAAGAAATGCATATTATGTGCATATTGGCCATGCTAAATTGCCCATAGTGTCCGGAGATGTACAGGCTAAGTGAATTAGTCATGAGAAATACAGATTACAGGGATCGGGTGGAGGTGTGGGTCTGAGTGGAATGCTCTTTGGAAGGTCAGTGTGGACTTAATGGGCTGAGTGGCCTGCTTCCACATTGTAGGGATTGTATGATTCCATGATTCTAATTGGAGCCATGCTAATTGCCAATCGCAATTGGAGACGGCTCCAGAAATACTGTCAGACTTACAGAGCAGGAGTGCTCTCCTGATGTTACAAATGAAGACACTCCTAGCACTTCTTCAAAATGGCAGCACCAAATGGGTACTACATGACAGAACAGGGTGGTTTCAAAATTCTCACCCTTAGAACTGAGATAGCCAAAGGGAGATTTAAAGAGATTTTCAAAATCAAGATAGAGCTTTGAGAGTAAAGCCTTAGTTGTATGAGGCAAGCACAAATTAAATGCACACAATTTTCCCACCAAAAATACCTTTTGCACTGATTTTACTCAAAAGACGGCAAATAAATTCCACCCATTATCAGTTAGCGTGGTTTGCTTGTAAACATTGAGAACATGCCCTCTGCACATTCTTACTGTTTACATTTAAGAAGGTAATCATGGGATTCATATAGGATCTGTCATAACCTCAGGTCATCCCTCCATAGTCAGTGAGGTATTTCTGAAATGTTGTTATTGCTGTATTTCAAGCAACTGCATCAGCAGCAAGCTGCCACACTCAACATTAAGCAAAAGAGCCTGATAATCCATTAACCACAGCTCTGATTTATGCACTTGAGGGCACATAAACTCTTAGCTCGCTTGGAATTTACATAGCGACAATAATACTTCGCAACATTAAAGGAATGCTTTTGTAGCATACTGGCAGAAGTGTCAGCCATGGCTTAGTGGTAGCAAACCTGTCTCTGAAGCACAAAGTCTTGAGTTCAAACCCATCTCCAACAAATAAGCACAGCAATCATGTTTGACATTCCACCGTAAGACTGAAGGAGTGTTGCACTGTCTTTTGGATGATGCTAAACTTCATCTGCCTATTCAAAAGGATACTATAGATCTCAAGGTACGACACGGTGGCTCAATGGTTAGCACTGCTGCCTCACAGCACCAGGGACCCAGGTTTGATTCCAGCCTTGGGCAACAGTCTGTGTGGAGTTTGCACATTCTCCCCATGTCTGGGTGGATTTCCTCCCACAGTCCAAAGATGTGCAGGTCAGGTGAATTGGTCATGCTAAATTGCCCATAGTATTAGGTGCATTAGTCAGAGGGAAATGGGTCTGGGTGAGTTACTCTTCAGAGGGTTAGTGTGCACCTGTTGGGCCGAAGGATTTTTTTCCACACTGTAGGGAATCTAATCTAATCTAAATCCCTAAGAAGATAAGAAAAATTATCCACAGTGTCCTGTAAAATTCCTATTCTTAAATCAATTTCATAAGAACAGATTCTCTGGTTTGTTATAGGATTGTTTGGACATGATTCCAACGTGATACTGACATGAGAATGTAGATCTGCCCTTGACACTAAAGAAGTGATAGAGATCATTTTTTACTGCATATTGCACAAACGCATGAAAGACCCTAAGCCAGTCACTCTTGGAACTAAAACATGCCCAGTCTACCTCGGATTACTGTGGCAATGGAAGGCATCTCTAATGTTTAATAGGAGCAGGTGAAACTTGCTGTTAATATGTAGTAGCACCACCAGTGGCATTCATCACTAACAGGATGCTGTCACCAAGCCAAAAAGATATTCTGCCTATTGCAGAAATGAGTAATGTGGTGTAGAATTTCAGTATTTGTGTGGTGCCAAGTATGCAGGTTGTATGTCCCCGTATGTAAAGACTTGCGTATTATATCAAGCTACATATCTCTTTGACTGTTCACAACAAGCTAGGTACTGAAAGTACCCAACCACCTTACACTTGTCCAACATTATATATGGTTCTGCAAATGGTCAACATTAGCAGGATAATCCTGGGTGTGTAAATAATCTACTGACAACCAATTTAAGCCTGTAATACGATTACATTGGGCTTGTAGTGTATTACACTTACTTGTACTGAAAGCTAGAAATATGAGTACATTGAGTCCTGTTCCTTGCATACACAACGAACATGCAAACACACTTTGGCTGTTTCAACTCTCAACAGAAATAGGTGACAGCCATTCATTTCTGTCTGATTTCTCAGAGCAACTCCTTGACCAATCAAGGTCCACCTGAACGATCGAAAATTTAAACAAAGATTGGCACTTAACTGCCAGACAGCATTGATGGATGCATTCTCCATGGCAACACCTCTACCAATCAAAGTCCAGTTGCTGGGGATCCAAGATGGCGGCGATCTAGAAAGTTCATGTTGCAGAGCTCCACACAACATTGCAAGTGGGATGAAGTTCTAACCTGCCTTACCCAGACCACCGTGATATCCTGGGACTCTGGAAAGGTCATGGAGTCCCAGGAAACTTAGAGAGCAACTTACCTTGGTTTTCGCTGTCCAGGGATGACAAAGAAGGGAGCAGGTACGTACAAGGCAGTGCCCGCAGCCCAGCCTGCAGGATCCTCTGGCTCGATTTCCTACCAGTTCCAGGTGAAAGAGCATATGAAATCTCACGAAATGTTGGGGAAACAGATAGAGAAGAAGCTGGCCCCGATCTCTGTCATTCTGCAGAAGCTTGAACAGCAACTGGGAAACCTGTAGAAAAGGACGGATGAGATAAAACACAGGGTCACAGTGGTGGAAGCTGATATCGATTCTTGCAAGGATAGGATCCAAGCTCTGGAGACACTAGTTCATAATTTGCTTGACTAGGTTGATGACCTCGAGAACAGGGGCATGAGAAAAAATATTTGGATTGCGGTTTGCCAGAGGGGTAAGGAAGGTGAGTGACCGGCGGAATTTATTGAGAACTGGTTGCCGAAATTGGAGGCTCGAATGGAAAGCTTGAAGATTGAGAGTGCTCACCGGGTCACGACACAGAGGTCGGGTCTGGACCAATGCCCCTGGCCTATATTGGTGCAGTTTCATCACAATAGAGACAAGGAGAGAACCTTGGAAGCTTCCAGAGTCCAGGGGAAGGATCCAAAGGCCCTAGTTTACAAGAGCTCTAAGATCACTTTCTTCCAGGACTTCTCAGCAGGGGTGATCCGGAAAAGAAAATCCTATGACAGCATCAAGAGAAGACTGAGGGAGCTCAGGACCCAGTACTCTGAGGTATCCAGCAGTGCTTTGGATCATCTTAGATGGATCCGTACATCTCTTTGACACATCGAAGAAGGCAAGAAACTTTGTGGACAAATTAACATAATCTGAACAATTTAGTAGTGCACAAATAGTAGCATTGTTTGTACTTTTCTTTAAAAAAGAGAATGTCCAGTCAGGGCTTTCCTTCCCTATTTTTTATTGGTAATAATCTGGTCTCAACTATGCTCGGGGTGACTGGCATGTTTACTTTCAATTTCTAAGTTAAGTTATACCAAAAGGGTGAGATACTTACCTTTTTTTTCAAATTGCCTTTATTCACATTGTTATTCTATGGCGTATTTCCTTTCTTTCCTTCTTGTGTTTGTGGTGCGGCTCCAGCTAGGAGGAGGGAAAATGGTTGGGATGGCTCGATCTCAAAATGTGTTGCTGGAAAAGCGCTGCAGGTCAGGCAGCATCCAAGGAACAGTAGAATCGACGTTTCTGGCATAAGCCCTTCTTCAGGAATGAGGAAAGTGTGTCCAGCAGACTAAGATAAAAGGTAGGGAGGAGGGACTTGGGGGAGGGGCTTTGGAAATGCGATAGGTGGAGGGAGGTCAAGGTGAGGGTGATAGGCCAGAAGGGGGTGGGGGCGGAGAGGTCAGGAAGATGAT
>NC_057736.1:20161079-20166137 GCF_004010195.1 Chiloscyllium plagiosum
TGCCGGGAGTGGAGGTTGGGTTGGTGGAGGGTGTGGTCCTGACGCGGGAGTCACGGAGGGAGTGGTCTTTTCGGAACGCTGATAGGGGAGGGGAGGGAAATATATCCCTGGTGGTGGGGTCCGTTTGGAGGTGGCGGAAATGACGGCGGATGATACGTTGTACATGGAGGTAACCTCCCAAACTATCAACTAAGCTCGCTTTTAACTTACATGAGTGATTGGGGTTGTGGGGACCCTCTTTCAATTTGGTTAGATATCGAAACCTCTCAGGCAGGGTGCCGCCTTACTAGTTTGCTGTTTCTCGACAAAATGAGGACAGTTAGGGAATATTGCCATAACTCAATAGTTATCAATACTATTAAAGCATGGAAGGCAATTCAGCAGAGGCAAGGCAATATTAGCAAAACATCTTGTCTTATACCTATAGTGGGTATGTCGGGTTTTCATCAGGAGATGATGAATTCAGGATTCAAACATTGGGCAGCTAGAGGTGTGTCTTGTATGGGTGATTTATCTGAGGGAGACACAATGGTGTCCTTTGATCAGTTAGCACAGAAATACAAGCTATCTAGCATGGACCTCTTTCGTTTATTTCAAGTTAGGGATTTTATTCAAAAAACGACTACACTTTTGACTGAAACCTACAAATCTGGCATAGAGAGGAGAGTGCTCAGTGCTTTCTGTCAGCACTTTATATCATCAACTGGAGGGCGACCCCTCAGATGGATTGGATCGACTTTACACGGTTTGGGAGAGAGACCTAGACGTTGAGGGAAGATATTTGGGAAAATGCAAGAAAGAGAACCATTTGCAATAGGACCCATGCTTTACAGTTGAAGATTCTCCATAAGATCCACTTGGCTCCAGACCATTTGTCAAAATTTAAACCAGGGTATCTTCAACATGTCCCAAGAGTAAGGTTGGTACGGTACTCTTACCCATTGTCTCTGGCCCTGGGGCAGGCTTCAAATATACTGTGGCAGTGGCAGGTGCAATGGAGAAGATTTTGGGTGTAAGGGTGGAGAAGGACCCGATCTCTCTTTTTCTTGGCCTGCCCAGTCTGCTTCCTGTGGACGTGCATAAGAAAAAACTTTTCAACATGCTCACTTTCTGCACAAGAAAGAATATCTTGCTAGGTTGGGTGTCTGAAAATCCCCAGGGCCTGTTGGATTGGCAGAAGATTGTTATGGAGCATATCCCTTTGGATTTTCTCACAAGTATGGTACACCACAAAACTGAGAATTTCTACAAGACATGGCAGCCCTTTTTGGTATACATGGACACAGATTTGTCGGCCACACTATTAAGGGCTATTATATAACCGTAACGATTGTGCTTTATTAGTCCAATATCCAGAGAGGGGAAACTGCGAGCACATGAATATGTGAAAATTAATGCTCTTGATATTCAAGAGTTAGTGTTTTGTTTGCTGAGCTGTACTATTATTATTATTATTTATTAGTTTGTTGCTCGTTATTATTTATTTAGTTAAGTAATTAGTTGCGGTTTTTAAAATATATTTTTATGTATATTTATACATTTGTAGATGAGGGTGGTTTGGGTTTATAATTTTTTTTGCTGTGTCCTTCTTTGTATTGTTTTGAATTGTAATGTTTTGTATTTGTTGTAATATTAAAAAACTATTTTTCAATAAAAATGTATTTTTAAAAAAGTCCAGTTGCTAACCAATCAGCACTCTGTTTTCATGCAGTACAAATGTTGCCTTTCAAGTAATATTCTTGTAAATTGTCCTAATATCTGCAAGATGAAAATCTTCAACAAAATGTGCTTTTTTTCAGCAATATTCAGGTTCATCACTACCAATCATCAATTTGTATATCTCTATTATTCAAATACAATTCCTCCTAACATGGCTGATGGGCTGAATGGTCTCCTTCCCATTGTCTCATTCTATTGGATCATTTTATCATGTGTTGCTTCAACAGTGAATTGCAATGAGGATTTCTACCATCAAAAGTTTCATGTATCAAAGCAAATGACCCTCTCTCCCCACACAGACTACTTTATGAACCCATAACACCCAAACAGATGCTTTTCTAATCAGTATGAGCCTCCTGTTACTTCACAACATGATTCCTGCTGTGTTTAAAAAGTCGAGTTGAGTAATTACGTAATGTCTCTCAGCAATGCCGGATATCAGCTGACTCTAGAGATGTGTGCTGATCACATGACATAATGATCTGTAATAGTCTTCCCAAAAGACACAGCTCACACTTCTACATGTCAGCTCAGATTAAGCAAGAACATTGATTTTAAATAATGCTCAAAAACATTTATTCTATGAACAACATATTTCACCTCCAATTGAATTGACTCTCGAATCAGAAACTAGAACACTTTAACTTACAAACCCATGAACCAGATGCTGGCAAGTGGGATCAGAAATGGGCAGCTAGTTTATTCAGCTCGCACAATGTGATGGGCTGAACCACCTATTACTTTGCTATAGCTTTTCTTTGCTTCTGTTGTCAATTCCAGCTCGAGATTTCAACAGACGCTTGCCAGGGCAGTGCTGAGGGTGTGCAGCACTATCAAAGACACTGTCTTTCAGACAAGGTAAACTGAGGGCCTGTCTGCCCTCTGAGGTGAGAGTAAAACATGCCCCATCACTACAACTGATTATCTGCTATTCGTAGGAGCTTGATGTACATATGTTGGATCATGTATTTTATAGTTGTGGACATCACATTATCACAACGTTTTGACCAGAAAATACTTGAACAAAATCTTGCGAAAACAAGAAGTACTGGAAATACTCAGGAGATCAGGCAGCTTTGAGAAGACAGAGACAAGCACCAATCTAAATGTTAACTCCTCCTCTCGCGACAGATACTGTCCGACTTGCTGAAGATCTTATAAAGACTGCTTGTCCTTGTGGGAGAGTTTAGGAACAGAAGACGTCATCTCAGAATAAGGGGTTGGATATTTAAGATAGAGGTGAAGAGGACTTTATTTTCACAGACAGAAGTGAATCTTGGAATTCTTTCCTACAGAGGGCAGTTGAGGCTTGATCAATGTCAAGGCTGAGATGAGAAATTCCCATTCAGTAAAGGGAATCAACAATGATAGGGAAAAGGCAGGAACATACAGTCATTAAGTCATAGAGATGTACAGTACAGAAACAGACCCTTTGCTCCAATTCATCCATGCCAACCAAATATGCCAACCCAATCTAGTCTCACCTGCCAGCACCCGGCCCATATCCCTCCAAAACCTTCCTATTCATATATCCATCCAGATGTCTTTTAAATGTTGTCATTGTACTAGCCTCCACCACTTCCTCTACCTGTGACTGCACTTTCAAGGAGCTATGAACCTGCACTCCAAGGTCTCTTTGTTCAGCAACACTCCCTAGGACCTTACCATTAAGTGTATAAGTCCTGCTGAGATTTGCTTTCCCAAAATGCAGCACCTCGCATTTATCTAAAATAAACTCCATCTGCCAGTCCTCAGCCCATTGGATCATCTGATCAAGATCCCATTGTAATCTGAAGTATCCTTCTTCGCTGTCCACTACACCTCCAATTTTGGTGTCATCTGCAAACTTACTAACTATATCTCTTATGGCTCACATCCAAATCATTTATATAAATGTTGAAAAGTAGTGGACCCAGCACTGATCCTTGTGGCACTCCACTTGTCACAGGCCTCCAGTCTGAAAAACAACCCTCCACCACCACACTCTGTCTTCTACCTTTGAGCTAGTTCTGTATCCAAATGGCTAGTTCTCCCTGTGTTCCAAGAGATCTAACCTTGCTAACCAGTCTCCCAAGGGGAAACCTTGTTGAATGCCTTACTGAAGTCCATATAGATCATGTCCACCACTCTGCCCTCATCAATCCTCTTTGTTACTTCTTCAAAAAACTCAATCAAGTTTGTGAGATGTGATTTCCCATGCACAAAGCCATGTTGACAATCCCTAATTAGTCCTTGTCTTTCCATGTACATCCTGTCCCTCAGGATACCCTCCAACAACTTGCCCACCACCTGTTACTTCACACAACAATCAGCTAAAATTCTCATCTCAGCAAAATGCCCCATATTTATATTCCATTACATATATGGTCATTTCAACCTGAGCAGCCAAAATCAGCTTAAACCTCAGTCAGGGATGAATCACAGAAGAATCATAAAATCCCTAAAATGTGGAAGCAGACCATTCAGCTCAATAAGTCCACTCCAACCCTCTTAAGAGCATCCCACCAAACAAATCCCCCTAGCTCATAACTTTGCATTTTCCATGGCTAACCCACCTAGCTTGCACATCCCTGGACACTCTGGGTAATTGAGCACGGCCAATCCACCTACCCTGCACATCTTTGGACTTGGGAGAAAACCAGAGCATCGGGAGGGAACCCATACAGATCCGGGGAAAATGTGCAAACTCCACACAGTCTCCCAATGGTGGACTTGACCCCAGATCCCTGTTGCTCTGAGGCAGCAATACTAACCATTGAACCACCATGCTGCCCCTCAAATGTCATCTACTTATGAGGCTTTACAGATTGGGTGAGTACTCGAAACAAAACAGGTGAACTGACAGCACAACTAGAAATCAGTAAATGCGATATGATAGGCATTTCGGAGTCATGGTTGCAGAATGATCTAGAATGGGACCTGAATATTAAACAGTACACAACATTCAGCCATGCGCCGCTACCTACATTCCCTGCACAGCCATGTGCCGCTACCTACATTCCCTGCACTCCGCTCCACGCTTGCAGCCATGCGCCGCTACCTACATTCCCTGCAACTCGACCTACCCCAGCTCAGGACAACACTCTCACAGACCTGCAAAGGACCTCTACTGTTCTTCATCCACAGAAGCCACTTCACCAACACCTTCCACCCCGACCTCAAATTCACCTGGACAGTCTCAGATTCCTCCCTCCCCTTCCTCGACCTTTCTATTTCTATCTCAGGCGACCGAATCAACACGGACATCTACTACAAACCGACCGACTCCCACAGCTACCTGGACTACACCTCCTCCCATCCTGCCCCCTGTAAAAACGCCATCCCATTCTCCAAATTCCT
>NC_057736.1:20166853-20173547 GCF_004010195.1 Chiloscyllium plagiosum
GTCCTCATTCCTGAAGAAGGGCTAATGCCCGAAACGTCGATTCTCCTGTTCCCTAGATGCTGCCTGACCTGCTGCGCTTTTCCAGCAACACATTTCCATCTCTGATCTCCAGCATCTGCAGACCTCACTTTCTCCACAACATTTAGGAAGGACAGGCAGCTCAGAAAAAGGTGAGGGGTTGCTCTATTAAGCACCATAGAAACAGGGATGACCTAAGTTTTGAAAACCAACGAATCGGAGCAGTTTTGGTAGAGATGAAAAATAATAAAGATAAGTCACTTTTGTGAGTGTTGTGCAATCCCCCGACAGTAACCACAGAGTAGGATGTAGTATGAAGGAATAAATAATGGGAGTTTATCAGAAAGGTACAGGGAGAAATTAATTTATAAACGCAAATGCTTGCTAAAGATGTGTCAGGTCGTAAATAAAAATTAAGAACCTAGCTGAGTACAAAGAGTTCAAATTGGAGGTGAAACAGCAAACATGAGAAGCAATGAGCGATATGACAAAAAAATTGGCAGCTAACATAAAGGGAAATCTCAAAATCTTCTGATATAAAGTGAGTACATTGGAAAGTGAGCACAAGACATTTATGGGAATTGTTCCAGAAATGAGACACTTCCGTTACCAGGATAGATCAGGAGAGTTGGGATGTTTTCCTTGGAGAGGACATTTCATGTTCAAAATCATGAGGGGTCTGGACATAATAGATAGAGAGGAACTGTTGCTGCTCATAATAGGATCGAGAGTCAGAGGACACAATTTTCAAGTGTTTTGCAAAAGAAGCGGATGCGAGGTGCAGACAAACCTTTTCACAGAGACAGTAGTTAGGTCTAAAATGTGCTGCCTGTTAATGTGGTGAAGGCAGATTCAGTTGAGGCATTCAAGAGGGCATTAGATGTTTATTTAAATAGAAATTATATGCAGAGTTACTGAAAAAAGGCATAAGATAGGCACTAAGTTAAACTGCTCAGAGAGCAATTGCAGACTCAAGTTGCTGCACAGAGTTCAGTTCTACTTGTAACTGCTCAGAAATGAGGCAGTCAATGATTGTCCACAGCAAGCTCTGAACAAAGGGTGGCATGGTGGTTAGCACTGCTGCCTCACGGCGCCAGGAACCTGGGTTTGATTCCAGCCTCAGGCGACTGACTGTGTGGAGGTTGCATATTCTCCCCATTTCTGTGTGCATTTCCTCTGTGTGCTCCAGTTTCTTCCCACAGTCCCAAGGATGTACAGGTTAGGTGAATTGGCCATAATAGATTGCCCATAATGTTCGGGGATGTGTATTTTGGGTGCATTAGTCAGGAAATGTGGAGTATTAGGATAGGGGAATGTGTCTGAGTGGGTAACTCTTTGTTGGGTCAAATGGCCTGTTTCCACACTGGAGGGATTCTATGAATATTCTGCAAGTAAAATCTGCACCACACAAGTGCCAGGCAATGTCTAGAGAGAATCTAACTAACTGTCCTTGCATGGCATGAATCAAAAGCGCTGAACATTAAGGAGATGAAAATGTGGCTAATCGCCTTGACAACAGTGTTTTTGTTGGCAGATTTCCCATCATCAACATCTTGGTAGTCACCATTAACCAGAAACTTAGCTGGATCAGCCACTAAAATGCTGATACCAAATAGGCAGGAAATTCTGTGGGTGAGTGGCTTTTCTACTGACTCCCAAAAACTTCTTCATCGGTTGGAAGCTACGTATTCAGAGTATCACGGAACACTCTTCACTTGCCTGATTGCATGCAGCTCCAACAACAATTAAGTAGTTCAACACCATCGAAGGCAAAGCTGATGTTTCTTGCCCATGGGCACTTGATAAGCACACAAATACCAACTTACAAATGCATTCCCTCCAAACCTTACCAGATGGCACCTCAGCAATTCAGCAATGCCTCCTTGACAACATCTTCTGACCTACAACCTCTATCACCCAAAATTACAAGATTATCAGCACAGAGTAACACTTTCACCTCTAAATTCCTCTTTCAATCACATATGATCCTGACCTGGAAATATGTCATTGTTCCTTTATTTTCACTGGGTCAACATCCAAAAATTCTCAGCCTTTACCAAACAGATGGCTGTTTTCAGGAAAGAAGCTCAGCAATACTTTTACAATGTTAATTAGGGAAGAAGAAAAAATGTCAGCTCTGCTCACAAATTTCATAGCCCATGAATTAAAACTAAAGGGTTCTGTCCAAACAAAATTATCTGGTTAAGCTCACCAAGCTTTTGAAGTACAGCCTGATTCAGCCCAATCTCTCTATAGGATCGACGCAATTTCACAGATTTCAATTTTGTTTACTGCCTTGTGAAAGGAAGAAAATAAAAACTTAAATTTATTTGACAGTCTCATACAAGTTTCACCAATACCATACTCCTGAAGCATTACACTACAGTCAACAGAGCTACTGTGCTCACAATTTAGAATGATGTGAACTAGAATCATAGAATCCCTACAGTGTAGAAGCAGGCAATTCAGCCCATCAAGTTCATACTGGCTCTCCGAAGAGCATCCCACCCAGACCCAGCCTTCTACCCTATCCCCATAACTTTACGTTTTCCCATGACTAATCCTGCACACCCCCGAACACTACAGACAATGTAGCAAGACTAATCCACTTCACCTGCACACGGAGTCATAGAGATGTACAGAATGGAAACAGACCCTTCAGTCCAACATATCTATGCTGACCAGACATTCTAAATTAATCTAGTCCCATTGGCCAGAAGTTTCTTTGGATTGTGGGAGGAAACCCACGCAGACACAGAGAATGTGCAAACTCCACATAGACAGTCACCCACGACTGGATACAAACCCATGTCCTTGACGTTGTGCTAACCACTGAGCCACTGTTCCACCCCTCCACCCCAAGATAGATATTGTTAATTTATGGAAAGACAAGGCAATCCTCTTTTATATTCAAGGTTAGAGTGGTGCTGAAAAAGCACAGTACATCATGCAGCATCCAAGCAGCAGGAAAATCGGCGTTTCGGGCAGAAACATCGATTTTCCTGCTCCTCGGATGTTGCCTGACCTGCTGTGCTTTTCCAGCATTACTCTAACCTTGACTCTAATCTCCAGCATCTCACTTTCGCCTATCCTCTTTTATATTGCACACCTACATCCTAAGTGTTCTCCCTTCACCCTGTTCTCTTCTCCCTTGCCAGTGAATGCAATCTCTTTCAACTAATTGTTTACAGCCAATAACCAAGCAAGCACGGAGTCCACCACTTGGCTTTAAATTGCAATCACCCAGGTAACATTTTCATCAAAGGTTTTCGCTAGCTTAACTGACTTCAAAAGTTTTCAGCACCATGGTTACTTTCTGTCTATCGACATTCAGGTCAAAAACATAAAGCTTCCTTTTTAGTGAAGCTTAGCAATTATTTGAAGAGCGCCTTCCTGAAAATATAGGATCCTGTTGACTGCAGAAGAAGCAATGAAAGGAACTGGATATAAAAGTTTGAAATTATAGAATGGTGCAAGAGTAAATAGCAAAAGATTATTTCAACCGGTTGATGAATCACCAACAGAATACTCATTGATCCTGGATTAATACACGCTGGTTGGGGATGACAGGATACATTTCCTTCGTTTAAATTGCTGTTAGAATATGTTGCCAACAGTAATTAATGCCATTTAAAACACAGCTTTATAAAAACAAATTGAAAAAAATAGTCAAGGCTGTGAGAAAAGAGAAGTTGAATGGTTTTGACATGGAGATGCCGGTGTTGGACTGGGGTGGACAATGTCAGAAGTTACACATTATCGGGTTATAGTCCAACAAGTTTATTTGAAATCACAACCATTCAGAGCGTGACTTCACCTGATGAAGGAGCAGTGCTTCGAAAGCTTGTGATTTCAAATAAACCTGTTGGAATATAACTTAGTGTCATGTGACTTCTGAATGGGTTTGAATCTAATAACGCAAATTTTTCCAACACCAACAAAAATACAATAGACTTGGAATGTAGGAAGTGGGCATGACACTCACTCTTGTAACTCTGAGATTGTAAGAAACCCTGGAATAAATATACGAAGACCTTGGTGAGAGAATTTATCAGAATTCTCTCACCAAGAATTACCAGGAGGAGATTTATCAGAATGGTACTAATTAAGAAGATCTTCAGCAAAGTAGGGTGACAATAGACTGGAATTATCCTCCTTAGAATAGAGATGATGAGGAAGAGACTTACTAGAATTGTTCACATTATATGGAATTTTTACAAAAGGTATACAAAGTGAAACAGCTTCCACTTACAAGAGACAGGTAGCCAGAATATACAAAGTTTATAAAACTAGCTGAAAAAACAGAGATGACACGAGAGTAAATTCTGAAAGCAGCGAGTTATTATAATCTGGGAATGCACTGCATGAAACGGTGTTGGAAGTAACTTTCCAAAGGGAATTTTATAAATACTTGAAAAAAGAAACAATTCATGAGCCACTGCGAAAGAACTGAGGAGTTAGGCTAATTGCATAGCTCTTTCCAAAGGCTGAAACATGTAAGATGGCCTGAATGACCTCCTCTGTGCTATTCACCTTTAAGAGATGGAGTAGGTCAGGATCCTTTTTCTGAAACTCCAGAAGAAATGTTTTTGGGTATCCAAATGAAAGCTGCAACTATCAAGAGTTCCATGCAAAGTAATGCCCAATCAGTGGTAAAAATGTAGCCCATTTGCATCAAGGTGAGCTGTTGCAGATTCAGGATGGCCACCATTCTGAGCTGATCTGTTGTGAAGAAACTGGTTACATTGCAACTACTGGCTCCTGTCCTCACATCAACTTAAATGTCATAGCTTAAGATAATTACTAAAAAGCAGCTTGTAGATGGAGGATTTACCTAATGCTGGAGTCTATATACATGGGAAGATAAAGTTTAAGCACGTTCAGAGTAGAATTAACTCAGACAGTTGTTACTCATTTCTTCACCTCTGACAGTAATTCAGGCCCCTGAAGGCTAGGTTTACTGTAACCAGACCACTAATCCATGATTAACCTCATCTTCCTCTTAATATCCTACACTTCTGACTCATGCTCTCTAAGCATAAAGGGTTGAGAGGAATAATACTTCAGAATCTAAGTTTATAGCCGACTAGTATCTGAGGATCCAACTTTGATATGATTATCACTGGACCAGTACTGCAAGAATATAAAAAAAAGCAGAAGGTTTGCACAAAGAAAGACGAAATGGTGAAGAATTAAATCATTTCTGGATTAATTTAAGTGTTAAGGGATGTTTTATTTTTCCAAAGTCTCAGAACAGATAATTTAATTACAACTTATTTATTTTGCCCCTTATCACATCCTCTAAAAATATCTCAAAGTGAATGTAATGAACCTTTCCAAGTGGAAAGCTGGTTTTCATGTTAACAAGTGTGCAGCCATTTTTAATATGCCACAAACAACAATGAGATCAATATTGCATAGGAGCATCAACTGCAGTGACATCCTGGATTGGAGCTTGAACCCATCATCTATTGACATAGAGGTACTAGTGCTACTAAATGGTTATGCCAAAATGAGAGCTCTGGATTATCCCTATCTATTCTTCATCCCAGACTTTACACTGCTGCACAACGGTGGTAAATCATGAAAAAAGCACAATGCAGACCTGTGGCTCCAATACCTCATGGAAAGGAGGTAAACGGAATTGGGGACTTTGTCAGCGCAAGCCCCTGTGCGCCCACAGTACATGAGAGAATTAAGCAGGGGCTAGCTCAGAACTCCCTCGTCCTTTAACAGTGATGGATGGGGACTGTTAGTTGGGAGAGGGAAGAAGGTTGGATCTATAAAATTGAAGTCAACATTTATATGGGTGCCTTGAGTCCAACAGAAAGAGATGCCAGTTTAGCAAAGCTGACTCATTTGATAACCGCTTGCAATGCGCACACACATCTGTTTCAGTGTGCTGGTTTAACAGGGTTTAAGCTCGTGCACAAAGTTTGAAATATTTTTGCAACATGCAAACTAAAATGGAGGATTCCCTCTGCCTATTAAATTTTTTAAATATCTTTGAGCTGGAAACATGAGGTAAAGAGAAATATGGAGATCACTCAAGTATGGAGATATACAAATCATTGCACTAGAGAGGGTGGAGAGAAGATTCACCAGAATGCTGCCTTGGCTGGAACAATTCAGCTATGAAAAGAGACTAGATAGGCTGGGGCTTTTTTCTATAAAGCAGAGAGAGGACTGAGGGGAACCTGATTGAGAGACAAAGTTCTGAGGGGCATAGATAAAGTGAACAGGGAAAAACTTTCCCTTTAGTGGAGAAGTCAATAACCGGGCGAGGGAGCACAGGTTTAAGGTAAGGAGCAGGGGTTTAGAGGGGATGTAAGGAAAAGACTTTTCACCCAGAGGAGGGTGAGTATCTGGAATACACAGCCTAAAAGGGTTATAGGTAGGAAGCCTCAAGATATGTAAGACATATTTAGATGAGCACATGAAACACCACAGCTTACAAAGCCAGGGTTCAAGTGCTGGAAAATGGGAGTAGGATAGATAGATGGTTGCTGACTGGCATAGACATGATGAGCCGAGTGGATTCTGGATCAATGGTGCTAGAAGAGCACAGCAGTTCAGGCAGCATCTCCTTTGAATCCTCCCACTTCCTCCAGACCAAAGGGGTAGCCATGGGCACACGTACGGGCCCCAGCTATGCCTGTCTCTTTGTTGGCTACGT
>NC_057736.1:20174410-20176306 GCF_004010195.1 Chiloscyllium plagiosum
TCTCTCCCCACCCCCCCCCTCCTCTAGCTTATCTCTCCACCCTTCAGGCTCTCTGCCTTTATTCCTGATGAAGGGCTTTTGCCCGAAACGTCGATTTTGCTGAAGCTCCTCGGATGCTGCCTGAACTGCTGTGCTCTTCCAGCACCATTGATCCAGAATCTGGTTTCCAGCATCTGCAGTCATTGTTTTTACCATGATGAGCCGAGTGGCCTGTTTCTGTGCTTTGAAACTCTAAGACTCTGTAATAAAAAAGCACCAGAGTCTTTTCACTCCAGATGCAGCACAAATGCAATTTATAAAGAAATGTGGTGGGTCCCTTCTTTCTGGCAAGTATTCATTTAAAGTTTGCAGTTTATTCCCTTTCTCCCCTGAAGTGTTTGACTTCAATCAGAAAGCAGCCACATGCACAAAGGTCATTCGGTAGGTGTGACAACGAGTGCGGTTACAGAATGCGACATCCCTCCTTTGCCTTCACCCCCTCCCTATCTCAGTGGCCTTTTCTAGTCACATGACCCTAAGGGAATTTGATGTTCCTCCAATTTTGGAGTCCATCACTACTCTTTTTAGCCCACATTGAGAGCCATGTCTTCTGGGCCTGGAGCCCTGGAATTTTCTCTGTAAACATTTTCATATTTCTCTAATCCTTTAAGAGGCACCTTAAAATCTTTGGAAAGGCGTTTTGGTCACCAGTCCTGATATCTCTCTGTGTAGTTTTCAAATATACATCTTTGACTGGTATTAAATACTGACCAGTTTCATCATGCTGAGCATTTAACACAAAAGCACAAAGTTCCTACCTTTCTGTTTCTTCATGAGGTGAAGTTTGGTGTGAAACAGTGTGAGCTGCAATTAAGGCTCAGAAGGTGATCAACAACACATGGAAATCTGGCAGTGATTAACACAGGTTACAAAAGTGCCAGTTTTTGCAATTCTGTAAATTTGCAATCCCTCTTCCAAGTCAGCTGCTCTCAGCTACGGCCTGGATTTTTACAGATTAATCAAGACTGTGCACTTTATCCAAAATGCCACCAAGATCCCAGAAGGTGCACCCCAATTTCAGAGAACAGGAAGTTCCTAAACCCAACAAAGCTATTTGAACTCAGTGTTGAGTTCAAGCAGACCCCAATTCTGCTTGATTGATATTCATCCTCTGCAGATTTTTAGAGTAGTTGTGAATGTGCAACCAAGGTCTGTGTAACTGTTAAGCTGTCTAGTTATTTAAATCCCCTGCTTTTTAGATACAGTTTGCTCTGTCTCTGAGTTGCAAAATAACAGTAATCATGGTCATATTATGACTGTTTCCACAACCCGTCATTATTATAGTGGCAGGCCTGGAAGATCAATTTGTTTGGCAGCTCCAAGAATGTATTAATTGCCTTTGATGTTGGTCTATAAATGCAAAGGTATATTTGTTATAAGAGACTATGTATTGGAAGAATTCAAATGTTTTGAATGGGATTTTATCAATGAGAGTCTTCTTTTATGTAGGGAATTCTGCATTTTATTGTATTTTATTTCATCTCAGTGGGGCTCCTGAAGTCTGCCCATGGTGGATACTGGGTGAATTAGCATAAAGGGTGTGAGGGAAAAGACAATAGACAATAGGTGCAGGAGTAGGCCATTCTGCCCTTTGAGCCTGCACCACCATTCAATATGATCATGGTTGATCATCCTTAATCAGTATCCTGTTCCTGCCTTATCTCCATAACCCTTGATTCCACAATCCTTTATAATATTATCCTTTATAATAGACTCCAGCATCTTTCCCACCACTGAGGTCAGACTAACTGGTCTATAATTTCCTGCTTTCTCTCTCCCACCTTTCTTAAAAAGTGGTATAACATTAGCCACCCTCCAATCCGCAGGAACTGATCCCGAATCTATCGAACTCTGGAA
>NC_057736.1:20176547-20199416 GCF_004010195.1 Chiloscyllium plagiosum
CCTCCTAGGATCTTTCTTCCTTTTTGAAATGAACTGATCCTGCAACTTCTGCATTATACACAGAAATATCTGCCATTGTTCCTCCAGTGTCATCCCTGCTAAGGTATTGCACCATTGAACTTTGGCCGGCTCCTCCCTCATAGCTCCATAGTTCCCTTTATTCAACTGAAAAATTGGAAAAATTGAAAAATTCAACTGAAAAGGATGGTGAATGGGGTAGAATAGATTGGCATGGAGGGTGTGGGAGCCCATGGGGATTTATGGGGATACTGGCATGGAAATTGGGTCCATCTGCTTTTATTATAGCTCGAATAAAGTTCCACAACACCAAGGTGGACCTTTTAGCCTGTCACCTTGCTGTTTAGAAGGCCTGTGGTAAGCCACACCCACCATCCCAGAAACAAAGATCCCATTTTTGGTGTCTGTTTCTCTCAAGTCAGACACCACAGATTAGGAAATTTTACTGCTCTACACATCGAAGTCAGTAACAAAAATCTATACCTGTATGTTCCATATAATTACAGCACTGAAACAGACCATTCAGTCCAACTGGTGCATTGCAGCTTTTATACTCCACTCAAGCCTTCTTCCACTTTACATCATCAAAGCTTATCAGCAAAATGGAATGGTGGCTCACAACGCCAGGGATCTGGGTTCAATGCCAGCCTCAGGTGATTGTCTGTGTGGAGTTTGAACATTCTCCCCGTGGTTGCATGGGTTTCCTCCGGGTGCTCTGGTTTCCTCCCACAGTCCAAGTATGCGCAGGTTAGATGTATGGCCATGCTAAATTGCCCAGAGTGTCCAGGGATGTGCAAGCTAGGTGGGTTAGCCATGGGGAATGTAGGGTTACAGGGACTTCAGGGATGGTCTGGGTGGGATGCTTTTAGGAGGGTCAGTGTGGACTCATCGGGCCGAATGGCCTGCTTCCACACTGTCGGGATTCCAAAATTGGTGCTATAGTGGACAGTGAAGAAAGATACCTAAGATTACAAAGAGATTTTGAACATTTGGGTCAATGGTCTGAGGAATGGCAGATGAAGTTTAATTTGGATAAATGCGAGGTACTGCATTTTAGTAAAACAAACAAGGGCAGGACTTCTACAATTAATGATATGCCTTTGGGTAGGGCTATAGAACAGAGAAACCTAGAATTCAGGTACATAATTCTTTGAAATTTACATCACAAGTAGACAGGGTGGTTAAGAAAGTATTTAGCACGCTTGCCGTCATTAGTCAGATCTTTGAGTATACAAGTTGGAATATCAAATTGAGGTTGTACAGGGTGTTGGTCAGTCCTGTTCTGGAGTACAGTGTGCAGTTCTGGTCGACCTGTTATAAGAGAGATATTATTAAACTGGAAAGGGTTCAGAAAAGATTTACCAGGGTGTTGCTAGGAATGGAGGGCTTGAATTATAAAAATAGATTTGGTAGGTTGGGATTTTTCTCATTGGAGCATAGGAGGTTGAGGGGTGACTGTGTGGAGGTTTATAAAATCATGATGGGTATAGATAAATTGCATTGCAAAGGTCTTTTCCTTAAAGTGGGGGATTTTTAAAGTGAGAGGATAAAAATTTTAAAAAGGCGTAAGGGGCAATTCTTTTAGGCAGATAGTGATTTGTATGTGGAATGTACTGCCAGAGAAAATGGTGGATGCAGGTCCAGTTGCAACATTTAAAAAACATTTGGATAAATACATGAATAGGAAAAGTTTGGAGGCATTTGGGGCAAGTAGAGTTGGGTGGGACTATTTTAGTTTAGGATGTGGAATAGTTGGATCAAAGGGTCTGTTTCGTGCTGGATGAGTCCACGACTCTATTTCTAAGATTGCGGATTATACAAGACCAGGTAGAGATCTGTGCTGTGAGGAAGATACAAAGTGACTGAGTGAGTGGGAAACAACATGGCAAATGGAAAATGTGAGATTACCCACGTTGATTAACAGATGGAATAGATGTGCAGAGTATTTCTTAAATGGTAATGGGTTAGAAAGCATTGATGTACAATGGGTCCACGTACCCACATTATTAAGTAAAGGAAGGCAGCAAGCAATTAAGAAGGATACTGGTTTGTTCACCTTTATCACAAGAATATGTGAGCAGGGGAGCAGTAAAGTCTTGTTACAATTGCATAGAATCTTAGTTAGACCATACTGGGAATACCATGTGCAATTTTGGTCCCTGTACCTTTATTACCACAGAGAGAGCACAACAACCATACTTCAGATTTGTTCCTGGGATAACAGTTCTATTCTATGAAGAGAGAATGGGAAAAATGACCCTGTATTCTCTAAATGAAATAAAGAACGAAAGAAAGTGGCATCAATACCTACAAAATATTTCTGAGGATTGACAGGGTAAACACAGTGGAGAGGTATCCCCTGATTGAGGATTTTAGAACCAACAAACACAATTTCAAAGTCAGACCACTGAGGACCAAATGAGAAGCTATTGTTTAACTCAGACTGATGTGAATCCTTGGGATTCTCTATGCCAGCAAACTGTGGAAGCTCGGTCACTGGGTGTGTTTAAAGTAGAGACTGGCAGATTTCTAAATACCAGGGTTGAGAGTGTGGTGCTGCAAAAACACAGCAGGTCAGGCAGCATCCGAGGAGCAGGAGAATCGACGTTTTGGGTATAAGCCCTTCATCAGGAATCATGACTCTGATCTCCAGAATCTGCAGTCCTCACTTTCTCCTAGTAGATTTCTAAAGACCATCAATCTAAAAGGGTACGTGTGAGTGTGGGAAGACGGGACTGGGAGAAGAACATCTACCATTAACGTATTGGATGGGAAAGCAGTTCAATAGACTGAACATCTACTCCCACTGCCAAGTTCATGTCCTTGAGATATGGGCTCCACCAGCAGTACCAGAATTTGAAGCCCATTCCAAATTGTCCTACTCAGCAGTTACGTTTCAATCACATTGCTGTGGGTCTGGAGTTACATGAAGACCTGGCTATGGATGTACAGTGGATTTCCTTCCCTAAAGAATATTAGTGAAACAGATAGGTTTTTATGACAATTGAAGGCAGTCTTATGGTTACAATTATTTAGATTTGCATTATATTCAAAATGTTCAATTAATTTAATTTGAATTTGATTAGTTGCCACCTGAAATTTGAACCCATGTTACCAAGAATGAGTCTGGGCCTCTGAATTATCAATATTACCACAAGGCTGTCGTCTCTTGCAAAATCAGTGTATCAATTGCATTTGCTGCCAAATATTAACAGCAAACAGTACTGTGAATACAGGAAATCTTTCATCAACCTGGTAAAATGCCAAAGATGACATAAGTGTTTACAGATACACAGGTAGGAAATTACTAGCTGCTACTGCCGATTTAAGCAGGAACCTTACACAGGAAAGGGACAGGAAAGTTTGAGAGTCAACAAACAGTACCCATGATAAAAGAACTATTAAATCATACAGAATAGAAATTGGGTGCAAAATGTTTGCTTTTTAGATACCAAATGGCAGACAGGAAGCAAGCAAGTACATCACCAGGCAAGGGCAAATGCATTATTTATCCATACCTGAAGCAAGTGTTGGTTCCTTTGCATGGGCAAAGCAGGGACTTGATGTCTGCCTGAGGCCCTGGATCCATCAGTGGTTTGTCCCATTGCAGCAAGCCCCATCACTGAGCTTCAAGACTATGTACGTCAGGAACCTCAGACCTCAGTATTAGAATAGATTCCCTACAGTGTGGAAACAGGCCCTTCAGCCCGACAAGTCCACACTGACCCTCCGAAGAGCAATCCACCCAGACCCATTCCCCTACATATACCCCGACTCATGCACCTAACACTATGGGCAATTTAGCATAGCCAATTCACCTAACCTGCACATCTTTGGACTGTGGGAGGAAACTGGAGCACCCAGAGCAAACCCACGCAGACACAGGGCGAATGTGCAAACTCCACGCAGACAGTTGCCCGAGGCGGGTATTGAACCCGGGTCCCTGGCGCTGTGAGGCAGCAGTGCTAACCACAGAGCCACCGTGCCACCCCCAAGTTCCAAGTTCAAAAACATAAAGAAGTCATCCCTACAGCACCTCACAGAGGAGCGTCAACATGGACCACGGTTGATTCTGGTGCAAGGTGTTAACCCTTCACCCTCCCAAAGTACACTCCAACAACCATCCGAGAGTCCAAAACCAGGCACTCTCATATTTCCAGATCACTGACTCTGCAATTTTTTGGGATTACTCTTGTGGAAGAAAACCAAACTCCACCACCAAACAAAAACAGCTGCTTTGTGATTTTTCAGGACTTCTACTGAATCCCTACCATGGTTCAGAGTGTCACACTCACCTCTGAGTCAAGAGGTCATGAGTTGACATCCCTCTCCAGAGAATTCCATATAAAAACATAGTTGACACTCCAGTGCAGTACTGTAGGAGAGCTGCATTGCTAGTGGTTCCATCTGAAATCAACGCTCACTCCACCTTCTTTGCCACCCATAAGAGCTTCTATATTTCTAAGAATTCGAGGGGGGTCTCCCGAATGTCCTGGCCATATTTTTCTCTCAATTAAAATCACAAAAACAGTTTCTCCAATCATTATCACTTTGCTTTTTGTGTGAGCTTGCCATGTGCTAAACTGATGACCACATTTCCTACTTTGCAATGTCGAGCAGACTTCAAAGTGTTTCATTAACTCGAAAGCCACTTCAAGACTCCCTAACATTGTGAAAGCTACCCTATATATGCAAAAACTATTATTTTTGTTGATACATTGAGGATCTATGAGGTACTGTGCCCTGTAGAATTTCAGAGTTATTAATTTAGTGGAAATTGAAGCATGACTTCTTGAAGTTAATGAACTAAAAAAGTCACTTGTCATTGACGCACAAGAACTTGCACGATTGGTGAAATAGAACCAGGTGTTAGCGTTTCACTGTACTCTTGTAATCTTTATGGGAGAAAACTGGTGCTAAGCAGAAGTGGAAGGAACCTAAGGTAGGGAAGATCAGTGCATGGTGTAAGGGAATGGGATTGAGGGTAATAAGTACCCAGGCAAAATTAATTTGGAAGAATATTCATCCTCTAGAAACACATACAAGAGCCGAGGGATCATCTAACACCCACCAGCATATTCTAGAGAAACAGTCAGCCTGAAAAACTGTAAATAATCACTTTGAAGCTAAACTCTCAACAAGAAAGATATTATAGTTCTGTCTCCTTTTCTTAACTATTTTATTTTCAGGTGAGCTGCTTGATAACACGTTTCTGGAAGTAAGTCAGTATAATGATTTTCTCCCACCTTGATGCTTGACCCCCACCATATACTGGCTTACAATCAGAACTTCTTACGGCACCTCTAAGTGCAACCTTTTCTAAATATCTCAAAGCTCTTCATTTTCCAAATCTTCCAAATCTTCTAACAAGTTACAGGTTTCAACATCAACACGAAATAACAGTATCATTATGATTAGATTCCCTACAGTGTGGAAACAGGCCCTTCAGCCCAACAAGTTCACACTGATCCTCTGAAGAGTAACCCACCCTCCCCTGACTAACACACCTAACAACTATGGTCAATTTGACATGGCCAATTCACCTGATCTGCACATCTTTGGAATGTGGGAGGAAACTGGAGTACCTGGAGGAAACCGGAGTACCTGGAGGAAACCCACACAGACAGGGGGAGAATGTGCAAACTCCACACAGACAATCACCCAAGGTTGGAATCAAACCTGGGACCTTGGTACCGTGAGACAGCAGTGCTAACCACTGAGCAACCGTGCCACCCCAGAAATTGAGCTTCCGTGAGCCTAACGTGATCTGAATGCGCAATCTTCTGATCTGGAGTTAGATGCGCTACCATTGTGCCACAAGCCCACACAGAATCTCCATGGCACAGACTGTGTGCAATAATGAACAGTATCCAAGATACAAAGTCTTTTTTCTTCATTTCCTCTCATTCATTTTGTTTCACAAACCCTTACTGCCCTTACATTTACCCTCAACCCCACTGGTCCTCACCTACCACCCCACTAACCTCCATGTACAGCGCATCATCCGCCGTCATTTCCGCCACCTCCAAACGGACCCCACCACCAAGGATATATTTCCCTCCCCTCCCCTATCAGCATTCCGTAAAGACCACTCCCTCCGTGACTCCCCCGTCAGACCCACACCCCCCACCAACCCAACCTCCACTCCCGGCACCCTCCCCTGCAACCGCAGGAGGTGCAAGACTTGCGCCCACAAGGATATGCAGGTTTTTGGACTCCTCCATCACCAGACCACAACAACACGACGGTTGGAGGAAGAGCGCCTCATCTTCCGCCTAGGAACCCTCCAACCACAAGGGATGAACTCGGATTTCACCAGTTTCCTCATTTCCCCTCCCCCCACCTTGTCTCAGTCAAATCCATCGAATTCAGCACCGCCTTCCTAACCTGCAATCCTCTTCCCGACCTCTCCGCCCCCCCCCCAGTCTGACCTATCACCCTCACCTTGTCCTCTTTCCCACCTATCACATTTCCGACGCCCCTCCCCCAAGTCCCTCCTCCCTATCTTTTATCTTAGCCTGCTGGACCAACTTTCCTCATTCCTGAAGAAGGGCTAATGCCCGAAACGTCGATTCTCCTGTTCCCTAGATGCTGCCTGACCTGCTGCGCTTTTCCAGCAACACATTTCCACCTCAACACTTTCCCACAGCCCAGCCCCTGAACACTGTTACATTACGCATCAGTGCATTTGACTTTAATGTTTCTGCAGTTCTCTTCAAGCAAACTCCCTGGACTTGTCCCCCATGTTTCAGCTTTCTGGCAACAACATTCATGACACCATTCACAGGCAAGATTTGTTCTTTACGTTCTATGAAGCTGGAGTTTGAATGAGGGTGCGATGATTGTGTGGCCTTTTGATGAATGACACGATAAGTGGAATGAAGTGGCTAGCTCTTCCAAAGAGTTGGCTCAGCCACAAAGAACAAATTACCTTCCACTGTATTCTATCATTCTATGAAAAGTGGAAGCAAAGGTCCACTAATTTAAAACAAGTGGTATGTTACAACATAAGCTACCTTTGTGCAGTCTGGAGATTTTGCTTCCATATTTTGAAGTTCAGTCATTCCAGGCAATTTTAAGGTCACATTGTACAATCACATATTGCTTCACATTTGACTAGCTCTTAGTCTACTCTGAAATGAAATTTCATTCTTCTTGTTTGGTGACATTTCGTTCTCACAAGATATAACATAAATTTGGCTTTCCAAATGATATGTTTACCATTTTTTCTCTCTTCTTATTACTCTCAATGGAATACGGGTCCCTGCACAGAGGGTGACCACCTCAAATCCTGCCTAAGTGGCCAGAGTTTAGGCACTAAGTGTTGACTAATTGAAGGTCAGGAGAATTATAACAGCTCAGCCCAATCTTCATCAGATCATCACTGGCAGCCTGTCCACCAGCTTAACCATTTATTCCCTCTACCACCGTGACAGCAACATGTGCCTCTACAAGGAGCACTGTCAGCACCTTCCAAACCCATGACCATAAGCACCTAAAACAGCAAGTGCAGTAATGAGCAAGAACATCACCACTGGAAGTTACTCTCCAAGTTACACACAATCTAGACTGGCAACGATACCACTGTTCCTCCACTATAACCAGGTCAAAAGTCTGGAACCCCTCTAACAGCATTGCGGGTATATCTACAGCACATGGGTGGAATGTGTTCTCCACCCCCTCCACAAGGGCAATTAGGAGAAGGAAATAAATGCCAGCCTTGCCCACAACACTCATGTCCTGCTAGTACAATTTTTAAAACTCCATACGTACAGACTTTCAGTTAAGATCACTGGATCAAGATCTTATTGCACAGAAGAGTCATGGAATATTCCTGCTAGTTGTAGCAACCCCTATCTTAACCATGACTGAGGCCAGATAACCCAGTCCAATCCAAAAGCTCAAACATTTTTGTTGCACAATGGGCAGTGTAATTGTCAAATGAGTCACAGAGACAGTTTAAAAATGGAATAAGAATCCCAAATCAGAAGTGTTATGCTTTCTGACAGTAGATCACAAGATCCTTGTGGATTGGTCAAGTTATAAAGAAAAACACAGGAGTTCTCAATGAGGTAATTAATGTGTATCCTTCAACCAATATTGCTAACATGAACAGATTAACTAAACATTATTGCATTGTTATTTGTGGGAGCTTGCTGTGAATAAATTGGCTGCTCCCATTCCTACATTGCAATGGTGACTGAACTGGACTTCATTGGCTATAAAATGCTTTGGAGCACCATTACAGTGCACACTATCTAAATGCAAATATTCCCTTCTTCTTGTTTAAAATGAAAAAGAAGGGAATTATTTACAACTAGTAACATGATCATGTCAAGGCAATTTTTTTTAGTTACTGGACTTGAAACATTAACTCTGCTTTCTCTCCACAGACGCTGCCAGGTCTGATGAGTTTCTCCAGCAATTTCTGTTTTAGTTCAGATCTTCAGCATCTGCAGTTCTTTGTTTTACATTATTGCTTTTAGTATTGTTCACTGAATATAAACTTTGGCCTGGGGGATGGGGAGAAATCACTGCTGTCTTTAAAATATTACAATGGTATCTTTTACATCCAACTGAGAGGGCCTCATTTTAATGTCACATCTGAGACACAGCATCCCTGAAAGAGTAGCACTCCCTTAGCACAATGTAGATGTGTCAGTCTAAATTACACATTCAAGTTTCTGGGATGGGACTTGAACCCATAGGTCTCTTACTCAGAGGTGAGAGCCTCTGCCCAGGCTGACACCAACAGGTACAAGTAAGTGTAACTTAGCTACACAAGGCTTTGAACTGGCTAACTAGAGTTCAGCACAAAAAAGACAAACCAACTGTTGCATTATCAGAGGTGTAATATTTTGGAGGAGTGCTTAAACAAAAGCCCAAATAAAGCCAACCAGATGAATGGAATAGAACCCCTACAGTGCAGATAGAGGTCATTCAGTCCATCAAGTTTGCACAGACTCTCAATCCCCGTAACCCCATATTTACTATACTTAGCCCACCTCGCCTGCACACTACAAGGCAATTTGGCATGGCTTATCCACCTAACCTGCATATCTTTGGACTGTTGGAGGAAACGTGCAAACTCCACACAGTTGCCCAAAGCTGGAATCAAACCCATGTCTCTGGCACCGTGAGGCAGTAATGTGCCTGCCTGATCTTGTATTTTTAATTCATTTATCCCCAAGATCATTCCACAGTATGTTTTAAATCACAGCTTAAAACATCCTAAGTGAATGATGTTTCAAAGCCTAAGTACTGACTGTGCCCCGAACAGCGACACTTAGACAACCCTTATCAAGATCTCCCTTTGTTATTTTTCTGCTCTTAATTGAAACTATAAAGGATGCTAGGTTATCAGCCACAAAACAAATTAATTGTTCCCTTTACATAGGGGAGCAGAATGGGTTAGTTGGTTAACATCATAGAACTAATGAAACCCAAACCATTAAAAAGTGAGGAACTAAAGAATATTATTTTTCAGCTGATGTTTCTCTTCAAAAAGCAGCAAAGGTACGGGCTGACAGATGATGATTAGAAAATGATGCCAGAGTTAATAAGGTTCTATTGAGAAAAGGTTTGTATTCCCTTGAAAACAGAGGATTAACATGGTGATACTAATTGAGGTATTTAAAATGATTAAAGGAGTTGAGCTAGGTTGTTAAGGGATGATGTCAGAAAGCATTTTCTCACAAAGGGTTAGGATAAATCTGGAGTACTCTCCACCAGAACAGCGCAAAGGACAGCAGTCAATGGAAATTTTCAAAAATGAGGTTGATGAAATTTTGTTTAGCAGAGGTATAACAGTTTCCAGAAACAAAGTGGGTTGATGGAGCTAAGATACAGATCAGTCATGAAGAGCGAGATAGCCCTGTGGAGCTGAATACCCTCCCCCTCTTCCTATATTCCCATCAATACGACCCTAATCAAGATTATAGTAAGCCATTGGATAGGATTCAATACAATACTGTAGGGAAGGATACAATGTTCTACTAGCACCTGGTTTTGTTTTTGTTAAGGTTTCAGTATGTTTGTGTGTAAAATCCTCTGATTTCCCCCATGGACATGAAATTAGGCTTATGTAACAGCAGTAGAGTATGAATGTGTAAAAAAAAAAGTCATTCACAACAGTCACATTCCCAACCTAATCATTCCACTGATGGTAAGTAATTTAAATATCATAATTAAAGAAGGTAGAACTTCTGATATTATTCACAGTTGAGCTGGCTGTAATACTTAATTTGAAACTCTCTGCAGGTTGACACTGCATGAAATTACGATACAATTACCGATTCTAACAAGGCCAAAATTCATCTCAGGCCTTTTAAGCATAAAGATGGTGTTCCTTTCATTTCTAGAGAAAACAGACAGTCATCTTGTATGTTTTTGACCTTGAACTATTAGTTGTGACTGAGAGAAAGTGACCACACACATCCCACACTCCTTTCTCGGTGGCGTCTCTGCAGTTAGTCAAGCTTGCAGATTTTTCCAGAGTCTGGTGTTTGCATGAGTAAAAGAAGCAGTAGGCAGTGATTTTTTTTTCTTTCTGAGGGTGGGTGAAAGACAGAGTTGACCAAGCCCCGCTCAATCAAATTACTAGCTTGGTTCACCTCAAATGGGTCAGTGGGTTAACATCATGGAATCATACAACATGGATGGAGACCATTTGACCCATCGTGGCTGTGCTGGTTCTTTTGTAAAACTGTCCCAATTAGATCCACTCCCCTTGTCTTCCACTATAGCCCTCCAAAATACTGCCTGTCAATTACTTATCCAGCTCCCTTTTGAATGTTACAATCGTTACAATGTTACAGTGAAAGTATTTCATACCGTGTAGGCCGCACATTCCAGATTACAGCAACTCTCAGCATAAAATAATTTCTCATAACCTTCTTCTCTGTTTGTTTTTCCAATTACCTTAAACTTGTACCTTCTGGTTACTGTTGAAAGGAGATTTATTCTGGTCAGAAGCATTTGTGGGCGGCACGGTGGCACAGTGGTTAGCACTGCTGCCTCACAGCGCCAGAGACCTAGGTTCAATTCCCGCCTCAGGCGACTGACTGTGTGGAGCTTGCACATTCTCCCCGTGTCTGAGTGGGTTTCCTCCGGGTGCTGCGGTTTCCTCCCACAGTCCAAAAATGTGCAGGTTAGGTGAATTGGCCACGCTAAATTGCCCATAGTGTTAGGTGTAGGGGAATGGGTCTGGGTGGGTGCGCTTCAGCGGGCCAGTGTGGACTTGTTGGGCCAAAGGGCCTGTTTCCACACTGTAAGAAAGTAAAGTAATCTAAAAATTAAGTCAGCAATGTTATAATCAACTACCTGCTCTATGCATTCCATTAATTGCAAAATAATTAATTGAGATGCTGTGTATAAGGGGAAATCACTCCAAAATCATCCACAGCCCTCTAGGGTAAAGAATTCCAATGATTCACACCCCTCTGAGTTGAGAGATGTTGCCTTGTCACAGGGATGACCTGACCACATAGGCAAACCAGGTAATCACCTAAGGCACCAGCCTTTAAGGAGTGCCAAATTCACTGTTTTGAATGTCAAGCAAATAAAGATAACATTCTGGACTTCTCAATTTTCTCTGTACTAGAATAGGAGAGTGGGGTGCATCAAAGTTATAGTTCTCACAAAACACCAAAACCCCTGAGCCAAGCCTGCATCTTCACAGTCATAAACGGTTAGAAGCTTCATCTGAAACAAAGTCCTTGTGTTCAAGCCTCCCTGTTAGGGAATCAACCTCCTGGCATCCACCTTGCCAAGCTTCTTCATTTGACCATTCTCTCATTCTTCTGAAGTCCTAGTCAATTCAATTCCTCTTCCTGATTTCAAATGCCTCTGTCAATTACATCCTTAACTTCTTTGACTTGGAGAACAAGCTCCAATGTCTCCAAGTCCTCCATATCATTGAAGTCCCACTCTTTGGCTTTTTAAATCCAAATCCCCATTTTAAAGTGTGTTTGTGTGTGTGTGTGTACAGACACTGGGAACAAGGAAGTTAACTTGACAATGGAGCCATCAACACTAAATAGGTCATCAACACTACTCACAGGGGGTTGGTTAGCTCAGTTGGCTGGGCAGTTGGTTTGCCAAGCACAATGATACCAACAGCATGGGTGCGATTCTCACACTGACAGAGGTTTATCATGAAGGACATTCCTTCTCGATCTCTTCCCTTGCCTGAGGTATGGTGACCCTCAGGTTAAACCACTATAAGTCATCTCTGTTTGATGAGAGAGCAGCCCCATGCTCCAGTAGGACTATGGAAATTCTACACTTTATTCACTGTATGGGCTCCGTATTCATTGTCCACTCTTCCAATGCTGATCTATTGTGCATGCTTCTTCTCCACTACCCTTGGCAGAACCTTCAAGAATGCCAACACCCTGAAACACCCTTACAAAATCTTATCCCTTTATCAGCTGTGCTCAACTTCAAAAGCCTTCTACAAAGCTACTGTTTCAACCATACCTTCACTCAGGCTCTTGTTACGTTCCCACTTGCCCCTGTAACCCCACTGAATTGCTGCCAATGCTCTTCAACCCCACAAAAAATACTAAGGGTTGTGTGAAACTTAAGCCAGTTGAAGTTTGCCACTCAGATATGTTACCAAAATACTATCACATTCCTGTAGAACCATATATCCCAGCACAGAG
Source organism: Chiloscyllium plagiosum (assembly GCF_004010195.1). Classification (NCBI taxonomy): domain Eukaryota; kingdom Metazoa; phylum Chordata; class Chondrichthyes; order Orectolobiformes; family Hemiscylliidae; genus Chiloscyllium; species Chiloscyllium plagiosum. The sequence goes on from NC_057736.1 coordinate 20,189,231, forward strand.
ACAACAGTCATCGAATTATCAAATCATACAGCACAGAAGGAGCCCAAATGGCCCAACAGACCTGTGTTGCATCATTGCAAAAGACATCCAAGTTAACCGATTCCCTTTCTTTTTCTCCATAGCCCCACATTTGTTTGCTCAACATTTATTCAATTTCCTTTTGCAAGTTATCACTGAATCTGCTTCCACCACCCTTTCAAGCAGAGCATAATCTATCTCTTACCTTGAATCTTTGCCTTTTGGTTGCCAACCTCTCAAACACCAGAAAGAGTTCCTCCTAACCTCATATATAATTTTGAACATGTCTCTCAAGTCTTCCCTTCAACTTCTCTGTTCTAAGGAGACCAGTTCTCCTGTCTCTCCAGATACCTAAAGTCCTTCATTTCTGATAATGATCAGAATTGGACAAGAAAGGGAGCAAGACAAAGAAAACTGTAACAAGTAACACATAATGTAATTGTTGTGCACGCCTGCCATCTTTAAAATTGCTGATCTTACTATGCCATTTGTTGGGAACTATATTACCTTTTTTTTGAAAATATTTTTGGATTGAATAAATGAGTCAAGGAATCCGATGAAACTTCAAACTGCAAATTCACAGTGGCAAAATGGTTCAAACCAACAGACATAGATTTTGTATTTATCATATATATAGCATATTTAATAAATGTGTTGTGTTTGAACATATCAGCGGTTTATTGTCACAAGACTTTAGGGTACTACATAGCTGCTGCCTACTACCTCCTTCATCAGTACATCTCTACTTGGTACAGTGCATGTACCAAGATAATTAGAGGTCCAACCAACATCACACATGCTCTGACAGCAACGCAGCAGGGTTTTTCAGCAAGGTGTCACTCTGACAATGGCCAGGTTAGTCCAGTAGCTGCCAGTTCTATAAGGATTCGGAGACCATGAGTCCTTCTGAGCTGCACCATATTTGGACGAACCACGACAATTCCATGACTTCTGCAATGACATGGTCTCAAATCAGTGTCACGACTGGATAGAGCCTGAGTGTGTGTCAAGCCAGATCAGTGTTAGGCACAATTGTGATTCCTCACACAGTTAGAAATCCAGATGATACATGCTATCCCGGCTTCCACCTGAAGAACAGCTTCACAGACACAGTACCAGAAGTGACCTGATGTCCAAGGAAAATGTATTCCAACATGAATCAATGCCTTTGGAAAAATGACACAGCAAGGAATATTCAGCATCATCTCTTCAACCGTAATTAATTACTGAAAGACTGGAATATTGACATATTATGCAATACTGAATAAGCACATATACTGTATCCAGATCATAGAGTAAAAAATGAACTTATGCGATACTTATACATCATAGAGAATCAATATATTCTGCACAAACATATCCCAGTGTATCATGCTGACATTTACTATACCAACATGTCACAGGATATAATAGCATGCATAGAACCTGCGTATTGCAGATACTGTCCGTATGTATTCTGCATCCATATCTCAGACCATTATCTTAGCTTGCACTGCTCAAAATATGTAACAATGGAGTTCTGCTCCCTACATAGACAAATATATCACAGGGCACTAAAGTAATAAATAATGCACCAACAGGTTACCTTGTGACACTCAGTTGGGTACTGAACCAAAATATTTGAATTGCAAATTTTGGGGTAGCAACGACTGTAGATGTTTTCTGATCAACCTGTTCAGGGACATTATTACACACCTTTGGGCGGCAAGGTGGCTCAGTGGTTAACACTGCTGCCTCACAACGCCAGGGACCCAGGTTCAATTCCTGCCTCGGGTAACTGTCTGTGTGGAGTTTGCACATTCTCCCCGTGCCTGCGTGGGTTTCCTCCCACAGTCCAAAGATGTGCAGGTTAGGTAAATTGGCCATGCTAAATTGCCCATAGTTTTAGGTGTAGGGGAATGGGTCTGGGTGGGTTGCTCTTCAGAGGATCGGTGAGGACTTGTTGGGCCGAAGGGCCTGTTTCCACACTGTAGGGAATCTAATCTAAACCTTCGGAACAGATGGGAATTGAACCTGGATCTCCTGGTTTAGAGGGAAGAAATGGCTGCATGGAGCTCTGACCAAGTGCTAAGAGCTGACAGCCACCTTGAAATCCTTACAATAAATTAACTATTGATCTGGACTAGCTGGTCACACTTTAAATTCTGATTCCCATTCCAAAAGTTCCAGTGGAAAGGGAAATGTTCTTTATTTGAAAACCTTACATTCAAAATCACCTCCTTGACTCTCACAGCTCTCCATTTTCTGCTATCCACATCCATTCTCATTGCATGCCCACCGTCTTCGTCCCTCACCCCTACCACCACCTCCACTATCATTCCCTACCTGACTAGCTGGGTGACAGGGATTTTCAAGCCTCAAAATGGGATCACAGAGTGAAAAGCTTTGGGAACCACCATCACAGGGTTATGTACAATGTCAAAGTATTGCAGATACTCTCTTCATTACACTAACTTTACTGCATGCACACTTCCTCAACAATACGTTCAACACATAGTATGCAGAAATTCACAGTGTACAGAAATGATACATCAAACCTCACCAACCCAACATAATTATCTCATACCAACTTTTACAAAGCTCTCAAAATACATAGCACACAATTAAGACGATACCTTTAATATATGTAGTTGAAGATAATTACAGTGAGCCAGCGGAATAACGTGGGTGAGATAAAGCAAACAAGACCTTCATAAGCAAATAAATAATAAACTATTTCCTATAAAACAGCACATCTGCCAACCCTGCACAAAACAGATTTCATAAACATACACTGAATAACTGAAAAAATTGAAAAAAAGTTATCATTCAGACATTTGTACTGTTTTAGAGAAAAGAAAACTTTTAAAAAATTGAAAATTATTCTGTCACAAGTATTGAGTCATATCATCTGTCACAGTTAGGTTTGAAAAAGAAACTAATTATTAATGATGATTGGAAATGGAATTCAACATGCAACCAAACATTTCTGGGAACTAAAACATTAATCAGCCGTGCAATAGTTGGTTTCACTCTTAAATTATGTTTCCTTTTGAAAGCCTGAGTTGATGAACCTGTATCCCTGCCAGGTATAACACAATACCTCAAGGTGAATAGCAAATGGGGATGAAGGATCCTTAGAATCTCTACAATGTAGAAAGAGGCCATTCGGCCCAGCAAGTCCACACCAACACTCAGACCCATCTCTATTTCTGTAATCCTGCATTTCCCTTGGCTAACACACCTAATCTACACAACCCTGGACACTTCGTAATTTAGTATGGCCAATCCACCTAATTTGCACATCTTTAGGCTGTGGAAGGAAACCGGAGCACCTGATGGAAACCCATGCAAATACAAGGTGAACATGCGAACTGCACACCATCAGTTGCAAGAGGGTGGAGTTCAACCGGGCCCCTGGTGCTGTGAAGCAGCAATGCTAACCACTGAGCCATCATGCTGACCTAAGGGTGCTGATGAGACCCTAACAGAGCAAAGAGCTTCGAGATATATGGAATTGGTTGATTTGAATTAAGTAGTGTCTTTTGTTTTCCTTACTTCTCCTTTTTCCTGAAATACAATTGTTGATTCTTGGCATGATACATCTCTAAGGAAAATAATGCCCCCCCTTATTCCTCATCCAAGCACTCTATCACTCTTCAGTGCTCATTGGAAGACTGCTCAGTCACGAACAGCCTAGCGTGATCCTGTCCTCAGTCTTAAGTTGTCAACCCTCCAAGAATTGAAGGCTAATTTTCAGAATACTGAAGCAGAAAAGGTAGCTGGGGAATTTAAATTCCTTTAACTAATAGAAACTGGAACAAAAGGCCATTAACAATAATGGCAATATTTAATTACCAGATTGCCATAAAAACCCAGCATATTGACCATTCCACTTTAAGGAAGGAATTCTGCCATTCTTATCCAGTCTGGAGTACCTGTGACTCCAGACCCACAGCAATGCATTTGTCTCTTAAATGCTCTGTAAACATCTGGCTTGTCACTCAGCTGTCAAGTGGTGGCTCACCAACACCTCTTCAAGGACAATGAGGGATAGGGAATATATTTTGCCGATGCTAGCAATGGCCCATATTCCATGAATTATCAAAGGAAAAGCATAGGGACACTAAAAAATCATTACCTTTGAATACTTTTATTTAATAATGTCTACATATCCTGAAGGTAGTGAGTAATGGGGCCATGTTGACAAACACACAAGAAACATCCAATCAGTTCTCAAACTGTTATGGGAAGGTTGCACAGTGTGAGCGTGGCTTTGATGGATGGCCAACGGTCAGAGTATGAGGATGGGTCAGCTGGAGGTCAGTGGTATAACCTCCAGGAATAAACACCACTCAGGATGGTAATCCAAACCTCACTAATGCCCATAAATATTTAGGTTTGGTTGACAGGAGCTTGAATACTTGTCAATTTATACCCCACCAACCACACCTACACAGGCATGACTTCATAGGATTATTTTGGCAAAACCATTGATTTTAACCAATTATCACAATCTGGAAATCCACCTTTGTCCTAGCTGATCTTTTTTGGTTAGTTTTGTTTGCTGCTTACCAATTTTATTGTTCATTTGTGGGCCTAACGGGGGACATGCAGAGCGTTAATAAATGCTAGGATTCTTCACATATAAGGGAGGTGACAGCCTAATGGTATTATCACTGAGCTGTTAACCTCGAGATCCTGGTAATATTCTGGGGACCTATGTTTGAATCCTGCCATGGCAGATGGTGGAATTTGAATTCAACAAAAATCGATAATTAAGAGTCTAATGATGACAATGAATCCATTTCTGATTGTCAGAAAAAAACTCATTTGGTTCACTAATGCCCTTAAGGGAAAGAAACTGCCATCCTTACCTCGTCTGGCCTACATGTGACTGCAGAGTCACAGTAATGTGGCTGACTCTTAACTTCCCTTTGAATTAGGGACTGGCAATAATTGTTGGCTTAGTCAGCAACACCCTCACATAATGCATAAAATACTGTATAAGCTAGCTACAGTAAGATGTACCCTTCCTTGAAAAGTTCTCTCTCTAATATTGCATGAAGAATTAAATTAATGTTTTAAAAGAGTGTTACTGGACAACCATCTATACCAGAATATAAAATCAAGCTGTGAGAAAAAGAATGCTCTTAATATTATTGAGCATTGACTGTATGGAATCATTTTTTTTTCACAAAATTTCTGATCTGAAGTTGAAGGGCTTAGCAGAGCAGTGTCATTGTGAGGGATAGCTACACAGTAAGGATTAAGGATCACTTCAGACTCCCAGAGGTTTGTCGCTAGCTATTCATTCATTTGGTGTGACACAAAACATTCCACATGTAACAGTTCTGAAGAAGGGTCACTGGACTTGAAACATTAACTCTGCTTTCTCATCTCAGGTGCTGCTAGACCTGCTGAGTTTATCCAGCAATTTTGTTTTTGTCCAATTTTCTGCTTTGCATTAAAATAGGCAGAAAATCAGTTGAGTTCTTTAAGAAGCAACTGAACTAACATTCCTAAATGGATTTCACACTGGCAATCCCAGGATAAGGTGCACAGGAGCAGAAGTCAGTCATTCTACCCCTATCCTGGGTTCTGCCATTCAATCAGATCATGTCTAATCTGTATCTCAACTCCATTTACTTGCCTTGCTTCCACAACTCCATTTGTCAGCCTTGGACCCACAACTCCCAATGTCCATGCTTCACAAAAATAGATCATCACAGTTTTGAACTGAAAAAAATATGTATCACCATGCTCCATATATGATGAAAATTCAACACCTGTGCATATCTCAAAAAGTCAAATAGGCACTTGCTCCTGGGGGAATGTGCCTTTGTGGGGACACAGTGAGTGAAGCATCAGGTTTCCATGTCTCCCATTCTGACAATGAAAGGTACACCAACACTTCACTATCAAAGCTTGCACTACAAAGGCATTGTCAGTTAGATATCTAGTTGGACCCAATAAAAGGTCAATGTTTTGAAAACTGTGTGAGAGGTAATTTGATGTAAGACTTTGCATTTATTTTTTAAAAGACAGGAGACAAGAACTGAGTTACCATACTCAACAGAGCAGAACTGTTATTAAATCTTAATTGAAACCCTGGAGAAATCCAGTTGTAATTCACTTTAACATTGCCAGCCCTAATACATGGCCTCTGTCAGAAAATATTTCTGCTACATGGAGTCAAAAGTCAAGAAAGGTGTCACACACCAGATGATGGTTCCGAGTTACTTTGTGATTCAAGAAATGCTGTTATACTGTGCCTTTACTTCATACAGTTAAACCAACTCACAAAAATTACAATATAGAGATGGCCCCGATTACTCTGCACATAAATCTTAGCCGGAGTAAGCTCACGAACTAGTTTCCTTCGGTTAAGGGGCTCAGAGTGAAATCTTCCAGATATGTTTGATTCTGAAATTTCCCTGCTCTGATTTGGATGTTTGCCTCTTCCCAGGTGAAGCACATTGTTTTGGGTGGAGTGTAGTAAGTGGAGTTGAAAGGAGAGGATATAAGTATTGTGGCACAAGCTGGATAGTCTTTTTCTGATTGTCATCATTCGTCTGCCTAGACGTCAGCCAGAACATCCCAGGTCTGATTCTTTAGCTCAGATGGCAATGTGGGCAAAAACTGAGCTCAGCACTCTTGTCAGGAACGGAGTCAGAACAGTACAACCAACATGTGTTCCACTCTCCTGTTGGCTTTCCGACCAGGCAATGCATGGACCTCAGGCGAGGCTATAACAGGTCAAGTTGCTCACCTCCACCTTTCCTCCCACTCCCCTCTCATTGACATTGGCCACTGGCTCACACAGGAGTGATTTAAATTAATGCAGGCTTTGCCCTCTGTTCCACTGCTTCACCTCACCAATATGCAGGCAGAGGGGAGCAGAACAAAATCAAAACTTCTCCCTAATGATTTCCAACATTACCAGCCCTGTGGATCATCTGAGTTCAAGTCAGTGACTTTAAGCTGACAAAGAATAATACTGATTTCAAAGAATGGAGATGGGCCCTTAAATGCATCCATACTGCTTGTCACAAATAGTACTGGTCATCACGAGTTCTGGATTGTTACCTCTCAATACAAAAGAGCTCCTCCTGAGTTTCCTACTGGATTTATTAGTGATTATGTTATCTTTACGGCATCCAGTTTTGATCTCCCGAGAACCAAAATTAGTTTCTCTACGTCAATCTTATGGAAACCCACAATAATTGTTAAACACCCCTAACAGCTTTGCCCTCTGACAGACTGCCTGCTGTCAACTCGTACTCCGACCACTCATGCTGCACAAAGACTGTATCCTCATAGATGCTTTGGAACCCAAGAGTCTGTTTGCCCCGCATCGCAGAAGCTAAAGCACCTCAAATAACTAAATAGTGATTCTTTTTTGTATGATCCTATTTCATTTCTGGTCTTTTTAAAAATTGAATATTTTATTTTGCACAGAAATACACTTGCATAAAATTCCCAAAGATCTTTGGGGTTTACTATTATTTTCATTCTTAAAATAAGGCTGCAGACCTGTGCAATGATGTCACCATCCTCCTATTAAATTAATGATTAATGGCCAATACTGTGTTGCTATGGCACCGGCACTACAGCCTGGTACCTGAAGGGTTACGATGAAGCAGCTTTTTCTCTTCCCCCCTCAACAACCCCAGCCCTTCACCCCTGTCTTCAGCCACTGCTCCTAGGTTCACTCAAGGCCTCTAGAAGCGTCTTTAAGGTACTCGAGTGAGCTCAGCAACTCAGTAGCTTGCACTCCACTGCCGTGAGGAGGCAACATGAAACCCCCAAAGGCACCAACTGACAGCAAGAGAAAAAAAATACTCGCGTCTCTCCCCATTGCCAGTCCTGACTAAATGCGGGTCGCAATACACCCTGACTGTGGCTTCCAGACCGATCCCTCTCCTTGTCCCCTCCCTACCTCTCCAGCACTCTGCTGCAATATCTTCCTAGCTGCACAGTCTTGCAATATCTCCCGCAGGCACCTGCTTTCAGAGAGAAAGCAGCAGCGCACTGTAAAAGGGTATTTGATTTCATTCTCTCTCTGAGAACTAAAGGGGGGGGGGGGGGGGGAAGAGGCTTATAATAATTCACTGCCAGCCAACGCAGTAGGCAAGAATTAAATCGTTATTCCAAAATGGGAGATGCGACAGCACAAAATATACAACATTCAAGCTTTTCACCATAGAATGAAAATGAATTGGGAGGAGAAATAAATGAAACGCTGGCGAGCCACCGGGAGCCACAGCATCATTAGGCACAGAAATATCCACCTACTCATTGCAAACACACATGCACAAGCAGAAATGCACACACACACACACACAGGCCATGTGTCCCTCTGCTCTCACCTGGATAACGGTGTCCTCTGCTTCTCCCAGAGGTAAAGTCATTCAGCACCCCCTCATCCCGGCACCCACTGGAAACAAGCCCCATCTGTCTGGCCCTGTCAGGGAAACCATCGCAATAGGACCAGTGCTTCTCTCTCTGGCTATCAAGCAGCAAATTATCATATTTCATGTGTCGTCGCTCCGGCGCTGCTATGAGCTTATTGGCTGGCGCCTGGAGCAGGAAATGTCAATGGTAATACAACATCGGTGCTGGCTGCTTCACAATGCAGCCGCGACAGACTGGGCTCATTGCTGAAGGAGCTCAGCTCCTGACCCCGTCTCCTCTCTCTCTCTCTCTCACACACACACATACACACACAGACTGCCGGCACACAGGCTTGTACGAGAGGAGGCGTGTTTCCTGTTCCCTTTTCGTGAAAAAAAAGTAAGAAATAGAGGGAGGACGTCACTCGGTGTGGACTCCACAAGGGTGTCAGCAGATATGTGTCAAAGTTCAGCTCTTTTTTTAAATAAGCTGTGTGTGTGTGTGTGAGGAGACAGAAGTTACGATGGGGTGACAGAATGGCGTATTACCACCAGTCAATTGTCAGCAATTCAAAGCTTATCCCAGGAAAAGTGGCCAAGCAGAGTGCAGGGAGGCAGGTACACAAGCACACTGCCTGCAACATGCAATCACGTACAAACATTCCGTCCTGTTTATTTTCTGAACGGCGCTGGGAATAACAGTATTGCTTGGGTGTCAGGCGAATTCCAACCGAGAAAGAAAGAGTTATTTTGCATTTAACCCTTCCGAGGCCAACTTAAAATGTGTTCTTCCGTCATCCTTTCTCAGGTTTGCCGTGACTTTGACAAGACTGCATGTTGGAAAGCAGTCACGCTTCCCCCGCAGGTAATTGTCTGGCAAAACACTTTGAAAACCTGAGAGTTCACATTAGCGGGTCTGGAAGACACTGCATTCTGCAGGTTCAGAGTCAATTGTAGGTTACAGATATTCTAGAATATCCTGAAGTCTCCAGGAACCGAAAAGATTCAGCTCCAGGACCTCACTGGGGTCAACAGTGGAAGAAGGCAGCACTGACCCAGTGGAACCAGAAAAGCAAAGCCTCTGAGGGAACTTAGTTCCTATACTGGCACCATCTGGTTGGATCAAACAGGTATAAAAAGGAACACAACAAAAACTGGTTACTCGGTGAGGAGGTGTTCTGTAAATAAATGCTTATAAAAATGCATTAAAAAAACACTCGGTAGAGAAATATTGCAGAGGCATTCAGAAATATAGTCAGTTCTGAACGAGTCGTACTCACTTGAAACTTTAACTAACCCTGTTTCCTTCTACAGATGTATTTGCAGAACTTTCAGTTTATACTCCAGGTTGCCAGCATTTTGTTTCCATTGAACAATTTTGTTTTGCTACACTTTTTGGAGTAAACTGTCAGTACTTTGACCATAGCTACTGAGCATAAGAAAATATGGGAAAATACTGACATATCACATGGGACTGAGACCTGATGGAAGGGGACACCATGGAAGTTCTGTTGTACCAACCTCATTATATATATAGGAGAAAGTGAGAACTGCAGATGCTGGAGATCAGAGCTGAAAATGTGTTGCTGGAAAAGCGCAGCAGGTCAGGCAGCATCCAAGGAGCAGGAGAGTCGACGTTACAGGCATAAGCCCTTCTTCAGGAATGAGGAAAATGTGCCAAGCAGGTTAAGATAAAAGGTAGGGAGGAGGGACTTGGGGGAGGGGCGTTGGGAGTGCGATAGGTGGAAGGAGGTTAAGGGGACGGTGATAGGCCGGCGAGGGGTTTGGGGCGG
>NC_057736.1:20200177-20233230 GCF_004010195.1 Chiloscyllium plagiosum
CGCCTTCTTGACCTGCAATCTTCTTCCTGACCTCTCCGCCCCCACCCCCACTCCAGCCTATCACCCTCACCTTATCACCCTCACCTTAACCTCCTTCCACCTATCACATTTCCAACACCCTTCCCCCAAGTCCCTCCTCCCTACCTTTTATCTTAGCCTGCTTGGCACACTTTCCTCATTCCTGAAGAAGGACTCATGCCCGAAATGTCAATTCTTCTGCTCCTCGGATGCTGCCTGACCTGCTGTGCTTTTCTAGCACCACTCTAATCTAGACTCTGATCTCCAGCATCTGCAGTCCTCACTTTTGCCTCATTATATATAGTATAATGCAATAAATGGTAGGAGTTTGCACTAACATTGTGTTCAGCCCTTGTGTGTCTCAAGCTCCTACAAACTCCTAATGATATTCCAGCACTTTTGTTGTTGCTTATAAAATGATTCATTAATCAGGGTGAGGTGAGGTTAGTTCATTGATTAAAATCTCGAAGAATGTGACAAACTGGAGTTTGCAACCCAATTGAAGGCCACACCAGGCGTAGGTGCCAACGCCCCCAAAGTTTGTCAAAGGACAGGCTTTCTGAGTTAGTTGGAACTAAATGCAAGCTTAAACCCCACAACTTTGCAGAGGTGGGATATTTAAACTCACGTGACCTGGGATACGAGTTCAGCAGCAAACTACTGTGCTCCACAGCAAGGAAGAACTTCAAATTTGTACTGATAGAATCTCCATTTCCTGTCTGATGGAATGACAGAAAATGGAGCTTATGTTCAAAGAGCCCCAAAGAAAAGGCTTATGCATAGAGTACATCCTTGTCACAGGAATGAAGACAAGCTCAATATAATTTCCAAATGAAATGTTGTGAAATTTTGCAATCAAAATCTTAAAATGCCAAAACATCCATTAAAAAAAGGAATCTGGGTAATCTAAGATAGAGTATGGGAAAACATTGTGGCTGTAAGAGCTGCTCCTTTTTTGTGGTATTTTAGGTGCTGGAGCTGATTTCCTCAAATTCCAGGAGCAGTAATTACTGTTTTATAAGCTGTTGGAACTTTGGGGATAAAAAGGTCAAAACATGGCATTTTAAAAAGGAGAAGAGAGACAAAGTCAGAGACCACATGGTCAGTGAGAGAGAGAGAATGAAAGAAACCTGCACGACTCTCTGACACAGTAGTGAATCTGCACAGCTACTGCATTTGCTGTATGTCAGAGTGCATCTAAGAAAAATTAACAATCAATGAAGTTCACAGCTGACCTAGAGAAACCTGTGTGGGAGGGCTCACAGCACAAGCATTGAGTATAGGAGTTGGGAGGTCATGTTGCAGCTGTACAGGACATTGGTTTGGCCACTTTTGGAATATTGCATGCAAGTTTGGTCTCCTTCCTATTGGAAAGATGTTGTGAAACTTGAAAGGCTTCAGAAAAAATTTACTAGGATTGAGGTTTTGAGCTATAGTCAGAGGGTGAATAGGCTGGGGCTGTTTTCCTGGAGCATCAGAGACTAAGCAGTGACCTTATAGAGGTTTATAAAAATATGAGGAGCATGGATAGGACAAATAGACAACGTCTTTTCCATGAGGTGGGGGAATCCAGAACTAGAGGCCATAGATTAGGGTGAGAGGGGAAAGATATAAAAGGGACCTAAGGGGCAACTTTTTCATGCAGAGGATGGTACGTGTGTGGAATGAGCTGCCAGAGGAAGTGGTGGAGGCTGGTACAATTGCAACATTTAAAAGGCATCTATTTGGGTGTATGAATAGGAAGGGTTTGGAGGGATACGGGCTGGGTGCCGGCAGGTGGGACTAGATTGGGTTGGGATATCTGGTTGGCATGGACGGGTTGGACCGAAAGGTCTGTTTTTGTGCTGTACATCTCTATGACTCTAAGTGTAAGGTGAGAGGTGAAAGATTTAAAGGGACAAGCTTTTCACGCAGAGGGTGGTATATGTATGGAATGAGCTGCCAGAGGAAGTTGCAGAGGCTGGTACAATTACAACATTTAAAAGGCATCTTAGATGGGTACATGAATTGGAAAGGTTTAGAGAGATATAGGCCAAATGCTAGCAAATGGGACTAGATTAATTTCGGCTATCTGGTTGGCATGGATGAGTTAAACCGAATGGTCTATTTCCATGCTGTGCAACCCAGAGTCTATGACCTATGAGAGACTGTGTAATGAAGTTATATGTAAAAACATGCTCTAATAATTGGCTATTAAATAATCACACAGAGTTTCAACAATGGAGTTTTCATTGAATTCAATGAATGTAATCTCTTTTTCAAAAGCAGAGAAAAATTAAGCTGCATGTATTGCAGTGAGTGTGAGAAAACATTCTTTCAAAATAAATATTCACAGATCTATGAGGAAAGGGCGGAGGAGTGAGACTAACTGAATAACTTTTTCAATGAGCTGGCCCGGTTCTATGCTGTTAGCTCTATGACTTTGGCATCTTTAGACAGAAGACTGAACAGAAATCTGAGCACTAGCTAGAAACAGTGTCTTCAGCTACCTTAGCCTGAAACTCTGGAATTTCCTCCGAAACTTCGTTGCTTCATTACCTCCCTCTTTACCTTTAAGATACTCATCAAATCTCTCTTCAATTGCTTTTTTGCTTATATCTTCTAATGTGTTTTATGTGCTTTCATGTGTTTCAGTGTTAAACTTTACTCGCTAAAACTGCTGTGAAGTGCCGTTGGACATTTTGGACTGGATTTCCTCAATTAAGGTGAGTATCTGAAGTTGTGAAGTTTCCCAACTCTGTAACCTGCCTCAGTTTAATGGACCCCAATTATCATGATTTTCACTGCGGGAAGGTGGGAGTGGGGTGGAGTCAGGCCCACCAACACTAGAAGCTGATACTAAACAATCATATGGGTGTGCAAATGCCCACCTTGGGTAATTAACCTTGCTTCTCTGTGAATTTATCCTACTTGTATTAAGAACAGTTATGCCCTCCAGCCTCAGTCCCTCATACTCTCCACACCAGCATAGTACTGACTCATGCCACCTTATCCTCTGCCAAGGCCACTCATACTTCCCATGACAATGGAATGCCAGCTCAATACACAGACATTCCCACAGCCTTTCATTCTCCTCATGCCAACTCAATGCCAATTCATGCCCCTTCTTTGTCCTATGATCCATCAAGTAACATGTATGGAACTAACACACCATACAATGACTACTGTTATGAAGTTGAAGGCATATACTGTACCTTTAAGAGAGAGTGAAAGCTGTTGTGCACTGAGAGGTTGCAGGCACCTGTCATGTGACTGACTAGCAGTCTCAGAGAGTACTGGAAAATTGAGAATATGTGACATTTGGCTGTAAACTAAATACCTCTGTTGTTTTGACCACAATTCACATCTAACCAATCAGTTTAAATTATGCCCCAGGATACTAAAACCTAATCAAATTTGAATTTATTGTTTTTGCCAACCTCAAACCAATGAGACAATCCAATGTTAGGAGTATTTAAAAAATGCAGACATTTTGAAAGTTAGACAGAGAGTAACTGCCATTTAGAGAGAGACTGCCATTCAAAACACTCTCTATCAAGGGTAACTCTTTCACATGAAACATCTTTACAGGAAAAGACAGAAGACGATGCAGGGAAATCTATAGCCAAAAGAAGACAGCCACCAGCGACGACAGTCACTGTGTGGTTTTGAATCTAAGTTGATGTCATTTTAATATGGGTTTTATGGGAACAGTATGTTGTAATAGAGTGGAAGGCAGATAGCAAGCATTTAAGAGAAAGGAGGCTTAGCGTTGTTTAATGTTCACATTTTGAATTAAGGAATAAATTAAGATTATTTTCTTTAAATAGTGGAATTTTGGAGTTCTCTGTCACTCATACTTAACAGATTATGAGGTGAGCTGAGCATTTCTGGGTTTTTGGTTTAATTAACATAAGAGTTCACCGCTGTGTCATAACACTACGGAACAGTCAGAAAATAAACACCCGGCCAGAAATGTTCTTTGAAAAAACACTGCTGTTTTTGCAACCCTATAAAAGTGTCAGTAAGATAGACTATTAAAATATCAGTGACAGAAACTTCAAACACTTCATATCTCCAAACTTTGTTCAAATAATCATTGAGACATTGACAAAAGAGTGCACAGAAAACATAACTTATCATAACCAAGAGATTATCAATCATGCAAAGTCAACAACACACTTCATTTGTCAAAACTGAGTTTCTGTTTAGCTCAAGCTTTTATTGATCTGAGCTGTCAGCCAAGTTTGTATAATAAGTTCAAGGCCACTGGGGCTTCCATGCTGCATGCTTAGCTGGAAATCTGTACCAATAAAACTTTTGTTCAGCAGGAATTCAGTTTTGACAAGTGAAATCAATTTTTGCTTTGCTCGATTGACATCTTCAAGCGGTTATAGTATCTTGCAGTTCCTTTGGTCTCTTTTGTCAATGTTTCAACTTATTTGGACAATACCAAGAGGTATAAAGTGTTGGAAATGTTTGTTGTTGATCCTTCAATGGTCTGACTGACCGATTTAGATAACAGGATATACAAACAAGTTTTTTACAAAGGACATTTCTGTTTTTTTTTAGTCATTCCACATTTACCATGGCCATTATACCATCTATTGTTTAAGAGCCCAGTGCATAATAGGTCAATGACATGGAAGGGCATAAGTTGACATTGAATTTGAGTAGAGAGTATGATGTGGTGACAAGGAGAAGTGGGATCCAAGGATAAGACTACTTGAACTTGCTTTTGATTACATTCCTGAGTCCAGGAGTCCAGATACTGGTTCTTGAGTCCTCTGAGGGCCCATGAACCACAAGTCATGGAGGAGCTGGTCTGAGTTATTGAAAATTAATGGGTGCTAGGAGATCCAATCCTTGCAATGGAGGTAGGAATGTGTATCCATAAGGACCCTAACCAACTTGTACAAATGCACCATCGAAGGCATACTGTCCAGGTGCATAACGGCCTGGTACGACAACTGCTCTGCCCAAGACCGTGAGAAACTACAGAAGGTTGTGTGCACAGTCCAGACTATCAGGGAAGCCAACCTTCCATCCATTGACTCCATTTACACTTCTCATTGCCATGGAAAGGCTGCAAACATCATCACAGATCCTTCCAACTCTGGTAATGCTCTCCTACAACCTCTTCCATCAGGCAGAAGATTGAACACACACAACTAACAGGTTCAAAAGCAGCTTCTTCCCTGCCATTACTAGACTGATGAATAGACTCCCTAACTTCAAATAATGTTTAGATTAGATTATATTACATTCTAGTGTGGAAACAGGCCCTTCGGCCCAACAAGTCCACACCGACCCGCCGAAGCGCAACCCACCCATGCCCCTACATTTACCCCTTACCTAACACTACAGGCAATTTAGCACAGCCAATTCACCTGACCTGCACATCATTGGACTGTGGGAGGAAACTGGAGCACCCGGTGGAAACCCACGCAGACACGGGGAGAACGTGCAAACTCCACACAGTCAGTCACCTGAGGCGGGAATTGAACCCGGGTCTCAGGCGCTGTGAGGCAGCAGTGCTAACCACTGTGCCCACAAGTTGATCTTGCTTTGTGCACCTCTTATGCAGTGTAATCTGTATGCCTCACTCTGTCTAACATATTACTATTTCTGTGACCTTGCTTCCTGTGGTCTGCCTGTACTACTCGCAAACAAAGCTTTTCACTGTAATTAGGTACACGTGACTACAATCAATCAAACCAAATGTGGAGCATGCAATTGACATCTTTATCTCACTCTGGCTAAAACTGCTGGGAACTGGTCAGGAGTCAGGTATCAGGGTCTACAGTCATTTGAGATGAATCTGGAGGCATCCTCACTCCATGAAAATTCACTCCTATGCTTCGATTGTTACTACCCTCTATAAATGTGATTAGATATAATTATGCAGAACAGAAAATTTAAATACCATTGCTCTTATATCCTCCTATCCAAATATATTTTGAAATGCAGCCACACAACAATCTGCAAGGTGCTGCGTGTAGCCAATGGCTCTTTTAAGGTGGACAAGCTGCAACCTTGAGGGGGCACTAAGTACAACACATAGGTGGTGTAAAACTAATGGAAAATAGAGGGCAAATTAATTACAGCTTGAATCCCTGTATCACTGACCATATTCTAACAATTTGCCATTCCACCATAGCTCTTTATCTCAGCCTTTTTCATTTACTTCTACTTTCTGTATCATGCCATTTCCCTATGTAGCCCTTCAGTAGCCCATGTTTTGTTTTTATATTACAAATCACTCCTACGTGACAAGTTAAGCAAATAAACATGTGGTCAAACAGCACCACATTCTCTTTATTAACAGCTTATGCGAATTCTCAGAATATTCAATTAATCTGGTCAAATATGGCCCAATTTATGCAAAAGCAGGCTGGTTGTCCTCAATCAGCCTGTGACCAAGTGATTTACAAATTTCTAAAACTAGAAAATGCTTGAGAAATTCAGCAGTATCTGTTGGGAGTGAAACGGAGTTAACATTTCAAGCCCAACGACTCTTGTTCAGAAATCCAGAGCAGTAATATCAATTGTGCCTGCCAACCTTGGTTCAAAGAACTGCAGAAGAGCCTTTGGACTCAAAAGGTTAACTCTGTTTGATTTCCGATTTCCAGTATATATAAAATGTTGCTTTCACTAATGTGATAACCTCTGAAGGGCCCACAGGGAATCAATAATTAATCTGTTCATGGCGCTTGTTATCTATGAGTCTATTTGGTACAGGCAATGACCTGCCTAGCTGGAACTCATCACCTGAGTACTTTCTGAAACAGACCAATGGATGGATCTGCAGAACTGTCTGTCCTGGACTCAGACAAGTCTATGTACACCACCAGTAATGGTTCTAATTTAGTGTTTAACAATAGGTGATATTCCTTTCCAATAAGGTTTCCTGAGTTATTATAACTAATTTCTATACTTCAGCAAGGTCTCGCCTTTTGCTCAGGCTATCCAGACTTAGCTCTTTCAAGCACCTATTTAATTCAAGTTACCATACACCTTGTTGACATGAAGGGAGGCTATCTATAAGGGTTAATGAACTCAAAGACAACTGAGCAGACACAAACATGCACAATTGACATGTCCCCTTGGGTCTATTTGGTTAGAGACAAAAAAAACTGCAAATGCAGAAATCAAAGTAGACAGGTAGGAGGCTGGAAGAACACAACAAGCCAGGCAGCATCAGGAGGTGGAGAAGTCAATGTTTCAGGTGTAACCCTTGGGTCTATTTACGTATCTCTTCATGATTTCAGCAGGGAAAGAATCCTGATGTTATAAGCATCATCACCACTAGCTGATTTATGGAAATATTTATTCTGAAATTATTATTTTTTTGCTTATTTCAAATTGCTGTTAGATACATCTTCCCACCTTATGATAATGAAGAGAGAATTTGTCACAAATCCTTTGCTGATAATCTTGCCTCAACAACTCCTGCAGCTTTTTACAGCAAATAATTGAGGATCAACATGACAATTGAGTGCAGAATGAGATCGTGATCTGTCACAGAACACTAGCTATGGATTTACAGAGGGAAGCTACTTTCCTTTTGTGCTCATGTGACAGAGCTATAGCCACCAAAAGAGATCGCTAACTAAATTACACTTTCATTTTTGTTTAGCATCTTATCTTTCACTGAGAGGCCAATGCTAATTATAGCCTATCAATAGAATTTACAGCAAAGAAGCAGGCCTTTCAGCTCACCTATAGAAAACAAAATTGCTGGAGAAACTCAGGAGTTCTGGCAGGAGAGAAAGCCAAGTCAAGACCCTTGAATTGAACGATTTATTATCACTTGCTTTTACAGTAAATAATATAGTGAAAAGCTTCAAATGTGGCAGGTCACCAGACCAGAAAGAGTAACTCTGCTTAATCTCCACAGATGTTGCCAGTCCTGCGGAGGTTATAGAATCATAGAGATGGAAAGCATGGAAACAGACACTTCGATCCAACTCGTCCATGCCAACCAGATGTCCCAACCCAATCTAGTCCCACCTGCCAGCACCCGGCCCATATCCCTCCAAACCCTCCCTATTCATATACCCATCCAGATGCCTTTTAAATGTTGCAATTGTATTAGCCTCCACCACTTCCTCTGGCAGCTCATTCCATACACATACCACCCCCTTAGGTCTCTTTTATATCTTTCCCCTCTCACCCTAAACCTATGCCCTCTAGTTCTGGACTCCTCCACCCAGGGAAGAGACTTTGTCTATTTACCCTATCCATGCCCCTCATGATTTTATAAACGTCTATAAGGTCACCCCTCAGCCTCCGACATGCCAGAGAAAACAGCCCTAGCCTATTCAACCTCTCCGTATAGCTCAAATCCTCCAGCCCTGGCAACATCCTTGTAAATCTCTTCTGAACCCTTTCAAGTTTAACAATATCTTTCCGATAGGAGCTCCAGCAATTTTTGTTGTTTGTTTCTGATTTCCAGCATTTGCAGTTCTTGGTTTCTTTCCTTTAAGATCCCCTCGTCAGTTACAGACAAGCCTTCTCACACCCACTTCATTGCACACTATCCCATGGGTACATAATTCTCCAATAGAACAACATAGACAACATCAATGTGTTACCAACAGGATAGACCATAAATGTTCGCTAAGGATCAATGGGGAACAATCCGACCGCTGAATCAGAGAGTTCAAGTCCCATTCCTGAAACTTTAAGTTCAGAATGTAGGCTGGGCATCTTCAGTGCAGCACATTATCTGCACATGTCTGCTTGTAGGATTTTGGTGTGCACACATTGCCCTGTTTCCTATATATCAGTGATTACTCTCTTCGGTGATATATCCGTAAAGACTGATAATTTGTCAGAGTATCACACAGATGGCCCAGAATACTTTCTGCACATAAACCACATTTGGAAGACACAGATCTGTGATTATTTCACTACATACTCAGGATTTGGAAAATCTCTGTGACAATTTTATTTAAAAAGGAAGGAAAATTAAGTTGTTTGCATCTACAGGGTTAACATATTTGGTATCAACATCAAAAGGGCTACTTGAAAATGTATGTATCTTTAGAAGACTATGAATTAGGAGCTAATCCATATTAATGCACATTTCTGCATTATCTGCTTTATGCTACTCAGTCATTATCATTCTCTTTTCCGTTATCAGGAAGACTATCTCTGTAGATTATGCCTTGATTAACCATTACAACCCATGGCAATGCCGGCTGAATACAGAGGTTAGTCTGTGATACCATCACAATTAAAGCAGCAAAGCAGAAAGTTGTAGAAAGGAACATGAAGGTTAAGCTGTAGGTGTTCCACAGACAGGAAAGCTTGTTCATTTCGAAAGTTGCACAGTCGCTGAATCAGTATTCGGAGGGTTAAAACTGTGGGTTTCACTTCACCGCATAGTACCCTGAACACAGAAAAGACAGCGACGGCAGCAAGCCAAAGAGATAAACTATACGGTTCACTTCAAAATGCTACACCATCTAAAACTTGATTACATGTGGATTACCTTAACTGGTAATATTAATCATCTTCCCAGAACCAGAAATTCCCCACACACCCTCAGCAGCACAAGGTCACCTTAATATTAAACACAAATTGCAAACTCCCATTTTTCAGAAATATGTGATTCCAAAGTTAGCCACTAAAGTAAAACACGTGAGTAGGGGGATCTTCTGACATTTGTTCTAAGGCTGTGAAACTTAGAAACACACTACAGCACCAAGTTTTGTAGTGCATTTGAATCTGGACTAATCTGAGGTGAGGAGAGAGGTCCTCTGTGCCAGTGCCTGTGAGGTTCCTATGATACTAAATTCACACACTCTCGATCTAGCTGCTAGAGATACCTGGGCTAGAGGTACCAACAAATTCTTGGAGATTTCAGCAGATGAACTCTCCTCCCCCAACCCCACTGCCCTGCTTCGAAACCATTTGTTGACTTTGCATACTGAAGGTTGGAGTTCAAGCTCATTCCAGTCTCGGGAAGGGATTGAATAGACAAACTTGTCATTTTCTTTTTGCTGACAATAGAAAGCTGTTTAAGGAATACTGAGCATTTGAATGGTACAGCCATAGTTTCTGTCTAAATGCAGCAAAGATGAAACTGTCTCTGGAAAGGTCTAATGCTGTCCATCAGAAATTCTCACTGTGTAAGGAATTGGGGATGGGGCGATGAGTCATATAGGACTGAGATGAGTAGAAATTTCTTCACCCAGAGAATAGTGAGCCTGTGGAATTCTTTGCTACAGAAAGCAGTTGAGGCCAAAAGCTTGAATATTTTCAAGAAGGATTTAGATATAGTTCATAGGGCTAAAGGGATCAAAGGGTATGAGAAGAAAGTGGGAACAGGGCTCGGAGTTGGATGATCAGCCATGATCATACTGGATAGATGAGCAGGTTCAAAGGGCTGTTTGCCCTACTCTCACTCCTGTATGCCATGTTTCTAAATCAGATTGACTGACTTTACTGCAGTTCGATTATCATAAAGCTAAAAGGACGTCAACGACATCAACAATTTGTATTTTATGTGGCATCCTTCATGGAAGAAATTGGTCCCAAGCACTTCACAGAAGGATTATGATGCAAAAAATAGCATCAAGTTAAAAGTGAAGAGTCCAGGAAAAGTAACCAAAAAGCTTGTTCAAAGAGGTAGGTTTAAAGAAATGTCCTAAAGAAGACTCAAAAAGGGAGGGAATTCCTGAACGGAAAGCCTAGCAGGTTGAAGGCACAGTGGTGGGTGAAGAAAGTAGAAGAGAAACATGAAACTGGTGCAGGAAGAGTGCCAAAATCCTGGTGACTTCACAGAAAAGGCTTTGCACTGAAGTTTTTGCAATTAGGTGGAGATCAGCAAGGTTTGGAGTTGTATCATGGTCGCGGATGAATGCATCACCCAAGTCTTGTCCTTATAGAATGTGTGAAAGGTCAAGTACACAAACAATTCAATATGCAAGATGCCTAGTGAGTTCCCTAACAACTAAACTTTGAATCTACCCACCAATGGCACTGAATCCTACACACATGAAGGTTCCAGAATTGATCCCCAGAGCATAAGCATCAGAGCTACAATCAACATTGGTACTAGCTTAAAGTGTTTGAGAAGAAAGTGAGGACTGCAGATGCTGGAGATTAGAGCTGAAAATGTGTTGCTGGAAAAGCCGCACCAGGTCAGGCAGCATTCAAGGAACAGGAGAATCGACGTTTCGGGAAGGGCTTATGCCCGAAACGTCGATTCTCCTGTTCCTTGGATGCTGCCTGACCTGCTGCACTTTTCCAGCACTGCACTGACAAAATGCTTCAAAACCTTATTAAAATTATTACTGAATCTTCTTTCTTATAATTCTTCCCGACTTAGCTTGGCTAGCATGCGTGGCAACAACTATTGAATTCTCCTCTTGTATATATTTCCTGTAGACCCAGACTATTACTGACAGGGCCAGATGAGAAGGTCAGATATGCTACGATAGGCTATGGTATGTTGCTAAGGCACTGACAGTTCCAAGTCACATACATGAGGTATTGATGTGGTGCAATACTAGACCAGAGCAAGTCTTAAGTTCCATAAACTTTACTGCTGCAGCATATTGTAAGGGCCACCGTCAGTTCTGCTATTCACTAGCTCTTTTGGTCATTTTCACATATCTCTCTTGCTGGACAGAATTATTAACTTTTAAAGTCGACATTATTTAATTCAGTAAGTATTTACAGGTGGGAGAAATGTCTATGGTATTCTACATCCATTGTTTCCACAAGCAATGGCATCCTGCTGAACAACAGTTTGAATTCATCATAATCTTAAAATTAGAGCCAGGCCCATTTGAGGAGCAAAATCAAGAAACGCATTTTCATACAGAAGAGAGCATGAAAATATGAAACTCTACACACCAAAAAGCACTGGATGATTGGGATCAAGTAGAACTTTCTAGACTGAGATCATTAGTATGCTTAGGAAGGATATAGAGCAAAGGCAGGTAAAATGATTTGGAAGTGCAGTATAGCCATGAATGGTGGAGCGAGTCTGAGGGCTGGAAGATCGATAACTCCTGTGCAGAACCATACACGACTTGGAAGGAAAGCTGTGGATTGGACCAGAATAATGATAAAAGCTTTCATGAATATTAAACTAAACAGAGAATACCAGAAGAATTCTGTGCTGAAATATAGGTAGTAATACTTAGTCAAAAAGTGTGGTAGTGGAAAAGCACAGCCGGTCAGGCAGCATTCGGGGAGCAGGAGAGTCACTGTTTTGAGCATGCGCTCTTCATAAGGAGTGTTGGGGGTGGGGAGGAAGCCAAGGGGGCTGAGAGATACTGAGAGGGGATTGGGGCTGCGAGGAAGGTAGCTAGGAATAGTTAGCACAGTCCAGCTCCTACCCCCACAAATACTTCTGTGACAGGTTCCTGTGTTCCACCCCCACCCTCAACCACCCCTCAACAAATGCATTTTAAAATAAATGTCAAACAGTCTCAGGTAAGACCATAAGACATAGGAGCAGAAATTAGGCCATTCAGCCCATTGAGTCTGCTCCACCATTCAATCATAGCTGATAAGTTTCTCAACCCCGTTCTCCCGCTTTCTCTCCGGAACCCTTAATCCTCTATTTATTTCCATCTAAATATACTCAATGACCTGGTCTCCACAACCTTCTATGGCAACAAATTCCATAGATTCACCACTCCCTGGCTAAAGACGTTTTTCCTTATCTGCTGTTCTAGAGGTCTTGTCTTTACACTAAGGCTGTGCCCTCGGGTCCTCATCTCTCCTACCAATGGAAATATCTTCCCAACATCCACTCTGTCCAGGCCATTCAGTATTCTGTATGTTTCAATTAGATCCCCCCCTCATCCTTCTAAACTCCATCGAGTATAGACCCAGCGTCCTCAAACGTTCCTCATATGTTAAACTTTTCATTCCTGGGACCATTCTCATGAACCTCTTTTGAATACGCTCCAAAGCCAGTACAGAGGAACCTCAATTATCCAAACGGCACGAGCAGGGCGTGTTTTGTTTGGATAATCGAATGTTCGGATAATCGAATGCCAAGCATTGGAACCTTCCGATCTTGTTAAGATAATCTGAAATTTGGAGAATCGACATTCAGATAATCGAGGTTCCTCTGCACATCCTTCCTGAGATATGGGGCCCAAAACTGCACACAATACTCTGAGTGAGGTCTGACCAGAGCCTTATAGAGCCTCAGAAGTACATCCCTCTTGGATGCTGCCTGACCGGCGGTGCTTTTCCAGCACCATACTTTTTGACTAAGTATTATTACCTATATTCCAGCACAGAATTCTTTTGGTATTCTCAAGTCCTGTTAAAATAGCCATCATTGCATTTGCCTTCCTAATGACTGACTCAACCTGCCAGTTTACCTTGAGAAAATCCTGGACTAGAACTCCCAAGTCTCTTTAAACTTCTGTCTTCTGAATTTTCTCCCCACTTAGAAAATAGTCCATTCCTCCATTCTTTCCCACGTTCTACTCCATCTGCCGCTTCTTTGCCCACTTTCCATTTCCATCTCTAGTGATAGTCTCCAGATGGAGGATTACTATAAACCCACAGTCTCTCACAACTACTGGACTACACCTCCTCCCAGTATTCTGCAA
Organism: Chiloscyllium plagiosum; assembly: GCF_004010195.1. Taxonomy (NCBI): domain Eukaryota; kingdom Metazoa; phylum Chordata; class Chondrichthyes; order Orectolobiformes; family Hemiscylliidae; genus Chiloscyllium; species Chiloscyllium plagiosum. Next base: position 20,213,770 of record NC_057736.1, read on the forward strand.
GAACTCCATCCCATTCTCCAAATTCCTCTGCCTCTGCTGCATCTGCTCAGACGAGGAGATATTCCACTCCCAAGAATCCCAGATGCCCACCTATTTCAAACAACACGCTTTCCCCTCTGTTATCCACTGCGCCACCTATTCCACTGCTCTTAACCGCACCCCCAAACACAATAAAGACAAAGTCCCCCTTGTCCTCACCTACCACCCCACCAGTCTCCACATCCAACGCATCATCCTTAAACACATCCACCAACTCCAACTAGACCCCACCACCAAGAACATCTTCCCCTGCCCACTCCTCTCTGCCCGTCTCAAGGACTATTCCCTTCACCAGTCCCTGGTATGCACAACACTCCCCACTCAACCCCCGGGTACCTTCCCCTGCAACTAGAAAAGATACAAAACCTGCCTTCACACCACTCCCCTCACCTCCATTTAGGGCCCCAAGCAATCCTTCCAGGTGAGACAGAGGTTCACCTGCCTCTCTTCCAACCAAGTTTACTGCATCAGGTGCTCCCGCTGTGGTCTTCTCTACATCGGGGAGACCAAATGTAAACTTAGGGAACGGTTCACTGAGCATCACAGCTGGGCCCACAGGGGCCAACTGGACCTCCCAGTCACCACCCATTGAGTCCTGGAGGAGTCAACATTGAGTTCTCCAATGTTAAATAACCTCCCTTCCCATTCCCCGACTCCCTTCTAAGCTCCTCCCCCTCCCTTCCACTCTTCCCTTCCATCAACTAGATTCATTCCTCCCATTGACCAATCAGGTTGTACCCTCTACCTGTCTTCAACTATCCCCACTTCGCCATGCTGCCCCTGCCATCCCCTTTATCTGCAGGTCCCCTTACACCCTCCCAGTCCTGAAGAAGGGTTACACCCGAAACGTTGACGTCTCCACCTCCTGATGCTACCTGGCTTGCTGTGTTCTTCCAGCTTCCTGCAGTTTTCTTGTTGCTCTCTGAATCTGTCCAAATCCTTCTGCAGCCTCCCCAGCTCCTCAATGCTACCTGTCCCTCTACCTATCTTTGTATCATCTATTAGCCAGAATGCCCTCAGTTCCTTCATCTAGATTGTTAATATATAAAGTGAAAAATTGTGGTCCTTACACTAAGCCTCGCAGAACACCACTTGTCACCTGTTACCATTCCAAGGAGGACCCTTTTATCCCCATTCTCTGCTTTCTGCCAGACAGCCAAGCTTCTGTCCATGCTTGCACCTTGCCTCTGATACCATGGATCCTTATCTTACTCTGAAGATATCCTGTGCAGCACCTTGTCAAAGGACTTTTGATGTCCAGGTAGATAACATCCATTGGTTCTCCTTGGTCTAAGCTGCTCATTACTTCCTCAAGAATTCTAGCAGATTTGTCCGGCATGGCCTCCCATTGATGAAACATGCTGACTTTGCCCTATTTCACCATATACTTCCAAGTATTCAGAAATCTTATCCTGCACAATAGATTCCAGGATCTTACCCATGACTGAGGTTGTTAATCAGTCTGTAATTTTCCGTCTTTTGCTTTACTCCCTTTTTAAACAGGGATGTTACATTAGCGGTTTTCCAGTCTTCTGGGACCCTCTCTATTCTAGTGATTCCTGAAAGATCACCACTAACGCCTCCTCTATTTCTTCAGCTATCTCCCTCAGAACACTGGGGTGGAGTCTATCTGGTTCAAGTGATCTTTTTCTGGCACCTTCTTCTTGGTGATGGCTACCATACTCAGCTCTTCCCCTTTATTCTCTTGAAGTTTTGGGATATTACTCGTGTCTTCCATTGTGAAGACTGATGTACTGTAATTATTCAGTTCCTCAGCCATTTCCTTGTTCCCCATTACTATCTCTTCAACGTCATTTTCCAGCAGCCCAATGTCCACTTTTGCCTGTCTTTTGCCTCCTAATATCTAAAGAAACTCTTACAGTTTTCCTTTATGTTACTGGCTAGCTTACCCTCATATTTAATCTTCTCCCTCCTTATTTCTTTTTATATTGTCCTCTGTTGGTCTTTGTCAGCTTCCCAATTCTCTGGTTTCCCATTGCCCTTCGCCACATTATATGCTTTGTCTTTTGCTTTAATGCTATCCCTGACTTCCCTGGTGAGCCATGGTTGCCTCACCTTCCCTGTACCAGGCTTCTTTTTCCTCGGGATGAATATCTCTTGTGTCTCCAGAAGCCCCTTACTATTTCATTATCTTTCCTGCTGGGTCCCTCTCCTAGTCAATTCTACACAACTCCTCCTGCATGCATCTGCAGTTGCCTTTATTCAGCTGTAATACAATTACCTCTGATTCTATCTTCTCCCTCTCAAATTCAATCATGTTATGATCACTGCCTCCTAAGGGTTCCTTCACCTTAAGCACCCTTATCAAATCCGCCTCATTGCACAACATTAAATCCAGTATTGCCTGGGCTTCACCACAAGCTGCTCCAAAAAGCAACAGTTATATAGAGTGACCATGCCACTTTCTGATCTGCATTGTGCGATGGGCATGGAGCGTGTGCAAATCTAATGTGGGTGCTGGGTGTCTTTTACACAACATGTAAGGAACCAGTGCAGCTCACTGTGCACCAAACAATTTGACGACCATCCAAAATTCCTAAAACTGCAGGGAAGACCTTTGCATAGATAAAGGTAACAATGATTACCCTTAAACAGACAGCACGTTTTGTGTTTTGATCTCACTTTTCCTCTCGCATTTTTATCAGTTTACATTTTATCAGTCCTATTCCCTTTTTACTGCTTGGTGGATTGGAACTCCTCCTGGTGCATGGCTTCATATCAGCAAGCAACATTATTCTAATGACAGGAGGTGCTGCAGAGCCACACAGAGTAAGTGACCCAGCTGACTGCATTCAATGTCAGCAACAAGCATTTGTTGCATCATGACTTTAGTATGAAATAAAGAATTGCATTTGCACCGTATATAGCAGGAGCAAAGAATGATTGTAAATATAATGAACTATCACTGCTACAAAATATTGGTTACGCAGTGGCCAATTTGCACAACAGCAAAATTCCACAAATAACAATATGAAGATGGTCAGGTGTGTTGTTAATTGAGGATGCATAATTGATTTAGACACCAAGGATTATACCCCTGCTCTTCACAATAGTGCCACAGGATCTCTACATCCACACAAACATTCAAATGTTGTTGACAAAATAAAAATGAAAGAGCTAATTAAAAAAACACGATATCTTATAAACAAACAAAGGTAGTAAGTTGTAAAGGGGAAAGTATCTGGTACAGACATGAAAGATAAAAGTTATGCAATTTAAAAGTCCTTAGAGTCTTTAGGATGTTAGATTTTTAACCTGATTGGCCACGTTTGTAGACATCTTTGAATTCTCAGTTTCTCCAATTTGCTTTGTGTGCTGAGTTTTGAAATGATAAAAGAGACAGGTAAAGAAAAGAAAAAACTCTTCCAGTTCTTCTTTACAGTTCCAACTCCATTCTCTCTGCTCTGCCACTCAAAAGCAACTGTTGAAATGTTTTATTACTTATCCCTGAGTCTGGTTTCATTGCTTTCCGAGCTGCCTAACTGGTAGATGTACTTTTCATTTCCCAAAGTATGAAATGATCATGTAATTATGAAGTGAAACAGGAGATAAGTGTTTCTTGATGCTGACGCAATTGCCTGGTTTTGATATTTTTAGATAAAAGTGGTAGTATCAGCATAGATGTTGTTACTTCTTCCACAGGCGTCTCAGCAATCTTGGCTCTACCTGTGGTCAGCCATTTTAGATCCATGTTTCTTCCTTTATAAAAATCATTTTAGCCCATGAGGGGTCTCAAGTATAATAATGATATGATGAAATTTAAAATTGTCATAGTCCATATTTGTAAATATTTTAACATAATATAGAAAGCAAGATAGCAAATTTGCCTCAGCAAACTCATAACAAATTATGTATTTCATAAGGCTCCACCAAGTTTAGTGTTATCTTTGGATTCTGACCCATCTAACTAACTGGCATTCATTGTGCCCGCATACAGGATAATCTGTCCTGTATTTCTATGGTATTAATTATTAAGAAGAAATGTCATATAATATTAAGAGCTGATTCTCTTTCCTGTTACAGTGCTTGCACAACCACTGATTGTTAAATGCAGAAAGGGAATGTGCCATAAACTCATCGTTCTGATTTAACAACACAAAATCCTTTCCACCTAATGTCTTGTTACTTGATATTTTAGCCTGTGATCATCCAGCTAATTAACAATGTGTTTTCTTGGATTAATATTCCATTAGTCAGAGTAACAAGGTGCCTCAACGGTTAGCACCACTGCCTCACAGCACCAGAGACGTGGGTTCGATTCCAGTCTCAGGCGACTGTCTGTGTGGATTTTGCACGTTCTTCCTGTGACTGCGTGGGTTTCCTCTGGGTGCTCTGGTTTCCTCCCACAATCCAAATATGTGCAGATCAGGTGAATTGGCCATGCTGGATTGCCCATAGTGTTGGGTGCATTAGTCAGGGGTGAATGTAGGGTGGGGGAATGGGTCTGGGTGGGTTGCTCTTCGGAGGGGTGATGTGGGCTTGTTGGGCCGAAGGGCCTATTTCCATACTGTAGAGAAACTAATCTATGAACTGCTTCCTCTGTTGGGGAAATAACGGGCAAACACAGATTGAAGATCATGAATAAAAGAAGTCTATTGGGTAATGAGGTTTTTTTCTCAATGGGTTGTTCTGGTTTGAAATGCAGTGCTTAAAAGGATGTAGATCTGGATTCAATAACAACTTGCAAAACTGCATTAGATAAATTCTTGAAAAGAAAAATCTTGTAGAGTTAGGAGAAAGAAAAAGGGGCATGGCAATTAATTGATAGCTTCATCAAACAGCTAGCACAGAAGTGATGGGCTGAATGACCACCATCAATGGGTTTATAATTCTATAGATTAGTGTGAAGCTCACAAACTCTTTATTCACCCTCCACGCACACTTTAGGAAAATCGAATCAAAGGAAAATGGTAACTGTGGCAAACTGAGGGGAAAATAAATCTGGGAACTTCTTCTAATGCAAAAAATGAAATAAATTCCAGAAGGCCAGGGATGCTCAATATCAAACTATCAACTTATGCCAAACTGGAATTGCCTGCTTCTCCAAGAAATTGTCAAATTCTAATTTGAAAGACTGTGGTATTTCCTCACTTGCCCACATGCTTCGTCAGTTTTGTTCCACAAGGTGATAACGCTCTAAAAAGAAACATTTCTAGGCATTGTACTTTGCCCTTTCCCTCAGTATGTTCTAGGCATGATCTCTGATGGCTCTGTCAATATCAAATGAAAATAAACCATCTACCCAAACTGCATCCAATCCCTTTGTAATAGAAAACCATTTTAGTAACATCCAATCTGAAATTGAGGTCCCCAACGTAATGACTTTCATGTCTCGGAGCCTGTGAGTTTAAAAGGAGTATTGACTTCAGTGGAAATCTGTTTTCAAATGTGCAGTATGATTATGGCATGTATGTGTATTGTCCAGCCTTTTCTCCACACTCTCAATCTCCTTCAGGATGTTTGGAAACAAAACATGGACACGACATTGCAAAGTGTGAACATTACAGAATCTTATCTAGTTTAAACATATGCTCTCCAATTATTCACATTACTGTGTTCTTTCCTCTCAGCCGTGTGATGTTTTCCTTTTCAAGTGTATATCTGAATCCCTTTTGAAAGTTACTATTGGGTCTGCTTCCACCATCATTTCAGGCAGTGCGTTACAGATCATTTTGTAAAAAAGTTCTACACTCACTTCATTCAATTTAAATGTATTCTCTGGGTACCAGTTGAAACAGTCTCTCCAAATTTACTCTCAGCTAAACCATTCATGATTTTGAGCTTCTCTGTAGAATCACCTCTTAACCTTCTCTGCTCTAAGTAGACCAATCTTTTCAGGTTCTTCCACCAAGTGCAATTTTCCAGCAGCACTGGGGCTGATAGCCAGAATCAAAGTGCTAGATTTGTTCTGTTCGGTAATTTTTGAATAAGGAAAACTGCAAACCTATCACGTAGCTACATCAGTTTTGCTTCAGCAAAAATGATTGTCGGGAGAAATTCCAGCTCCTGTTTAGATAACAGAACATGTTTAAAATAATACTGGTATGTTTACAAAAGTAGCAATCTCGCTTGTTTGGTAGTTGTTCCTAGCTATAGCAGTGAGACAAAGAGGAATGCTGCTGGGACATATTGAGAAATGCTACACCTGCAGTTGTATAACTGAGCCTGAATGACCAACGTAATGACACCAAATATATATTTTTATTAAAAAGTCTAATTGCAGATTACAAAATATTTGCAGCAGGTAAATGTTTCCTCTTGAGGGAGAATCAACAATTAGAATTAGAGCAAAATAAGGTGTTGTCTATTTAAAACAGACATGAGGAGAATTATTTTTCTCATAGCGTCAAAAGTCTTTGGAACTCTCTTTTTCAAGGCAGCAGTGGATGGACGCTTGATAAGCAAAGGAGTAAAAGAATATCTGGTACTAGTGATTTATGATCTTATTCCATGGCAGGATAGTATTGGGGAGCAAGTGGCCTACTCCTGCTCCTAATTCATAAGTTATATGAAACAGTTCATTTAATCAAACAGGTTCAAACCAGCATTTATTATTCACACAAGTCTGCAGTTACTCTGCTTCATCTAAATCAGTTGGCATGCCCAAATTTCCACATTAGCTGTCTTGCATTATTTACTCATGGCTTGACTTCAATGTTGAGTTTTACTTTTATACTATTATATCTACGAATTTCAGCCTTTTCACGATTTCAGAAGTTTGACCCTTCTTTGCCTTGGTTTCCAAGGTTTAGTTGAGAGGTAACAGAAAACTGCTTCAAAGGCAACCAATGAAAATACCCAAGTCTTCAGACCAAATTGATCTCATTACAAAATCCACATCAATTGAATACAATTCAATATCTACATCAACAATTCAAATCAAGAAAGTTAACTGCCCCTACTCAAGTTAATTTGTTAGTAATCACGAGAGGTTGACAGTGCACAGAAAGCATTAAATTATCACGAAAGGTTCTTCCGCCCTTTTGAGTACAATTTTCAGAGTGGCAGCTAATCAAATAGAACTTACAATCAGCACCATGGATATGGGAGCTCACCAGGATCTCTTTCAGACACACAGGTTAAAAGAACAAAAATATTTTTCCCTCCCAATATCTGCAACAGCTTTTAAGCATCATATATTCATTCAGCAGTGACAGTATGTCTCATTGAGCTGAAAGCATTTCTGACAGAGTAGTCCTCCCCTCTACACACATAACTTGGTACCTCAGTACACTGACACTCCACATTGTTGCCTGAACTTAATGTGAACAGTCTATTGATTAACACAGTGGGAAGTGAGGTTTTATACAGTAAGAGTTTTTTATATCAATAAAGAGCTCTTATATTGTTTCCCTACAATATAGTGTTGACCAGACTTTAAAAGCGCCTCCTGGCAATAAAGCACTTTAGGATGTTCTGAGGTTGGAACATACTCTGTGGAAGCAAATATCTTTCTTGCTAGAAATAAAGGCTGTGAGCTACTTTCCTGTAGTGTTTGCAATGACATTAACAGACAGCAATCTGTGAAAAATATTGTTTTGCCTCAGTATCTAATTTAAGGTACTTGGAATAAGTACAATTTCAGTTTCTCTGCCCAAAGAGTTTATTTCTGTCTAAAGCTACCTCAGAAGTTCCTCCAATGAGTTATTTACTATGTTCACTGCTCAGGCTGTTGACTGCATCTTGCAGGATATTCATATTCAATTTTGTTCATATTGTTAGTTGAGCATGTTAAGCTATTGGAATCAAATAAAAAGAAAACACTTGCCACACTTATAGTTTTCTCATTGTTAATCTTCCTCAATGTTCCTCACAGGCAAAAATCTTCTCACTCTTTGTAAGTCATTAGTTGTTTACCACCAATTCTTTCTATCACATTCTGTCTTTCCCGCACTCCCTTCATGTTGCACTTTACGCCATTGCCCATTGTCAAGTTTTCACTTTTTTCCTCTCTGGATCTTCCCAATTCTCTTCACTCCTGTTTTCTGTAGGTTCTTTGTCTCTTTGCTTGGCTGTAATCCTTTCCCTCTCTCCGTCTGTGTCATTATCTCTCAACATATCATTCTCTTCTTTTCTTTCTCATGCAATAGGAGGTCTTTGGTACTGGATTAGCCACAGAAAAAATCTTATTTCTCCTTAGGAAAGGAACTGGGAGAACAGGGCCTGTGGAAAGGCCAGGACGGAGTCTCCCTGAAGTTATCATTTGAGAGGCACTCCAAGGTCAGAGCAGGGATGAAAAACTTAAATTTTCAGTAAGGAATGAACAGGTTGATGAAGATCTACCAAGAGTTCAGAAGGAGCAATGGAGCATGGTCACAGCCCTGGGAATGGTACATGGTGCCTCAATATGATCATAGAGTGAAGCCCCACTAATAGTAGCATTGCAAAGATTATAGTTGAATACCTGTTTTTAATAATACTGCACACCTCTGAGTCTCCAACTCTAAGGAGAGCAGTATGGTGTGTCATGACCATGGGTACTGATACCAGCACAAGTTACGGCCTGGAATAGAGTGGCAAGTAATTGTGGGGCTGTGAAAGCCAGGTGAGAAGGCCTGATGCCTAGGGATCCAGTTTGCAGGAGCTGACAATGATGGCTAGAGGTCAGGACTGAGTGTGGAGTGTGACAGCTCAGCAAGAGGTGAACCAGGAGAACAGGCGTCTGTAAACGCATGACAAATAAAACTTTAATAGGCCATTAAGGTAACAAATAGATGCATAGACCAAACAGGAAACGTAAGTTAATATAGTTAACTCTCCTATTTTTAAAATGTAATTACAAGACAAACTGCACAAAGAAATTATTCAATGGAATTTGCTGTGTGAAGAATCCATTTCACTTGTAAGTGAGTTAGACATGAAAAATAAAAGAATATTGAATTCATGACTCAGTGATTGTCCTTAATCTCTGCAGCCCCAAAGCGACTATCCTCTGTGGATCCAGTTAATGTAATCCAAATGAGTTCTCCCTTTCAGTACAATGAACTTGTTCTTGGAATTTTCTAAGCTGTTGTGCACCACCCACTGAGCCAGAGGCATATCACAAATTTGGGTTTCAATCATTTTTGCAACATCATTGAATTTATTGGTTAGCCATTGTTGCCCTGAGGGGTTTCATACTCACATTGTTGGGGTGATGGTAAATATTTTTAAACGACCTGTTCAGATGTGCTCATATACACCTCTGGAGCAGGTCGGACTTGACCCTAGAACTTCTGCCTCACATGCACTACCACTATGCCACAAGAGCCCTGCAATACAAACTGGCTGACCAGCCAACTGATTGAACCAGCTCCCACTGTGTTTGGATTACAATCTTGGCGGAATGAGTTGATCTCAGTTGAGACTATAAGAACCACTTCGGGATCCCATTCACAATAACTATGCAGCGGCCCCTGCTTGTAATCTATTCTCACCTAGGTTAGAATAGAAGCTTAGAATGGTTACAGCAGAGAAGGGGGTCACTCATCTGCCATGTTCTTGCCAGCAGCTCCCTGCGAGACCCTACTCTTTCCTACCCCTTTCCCCAGGCCATGATTGTGTTGTCTTCAAACAATGATCCAAGACCTTTTTTCAAACCATCTTGAGCTTTGGCTCCACTTCTCTTGACCTAGACTTGGGTATATTGCACACAAATGCAATATACCCAAAATTTCAAAATGATCAGATGACACAAAACTTGGAGGTACTGTGATCTGTGAGAGGCACTGAAAGCCTGCAGGAGAATGTGGCAAAGCTGGTGGAATGGCAGATGAAATGTAATGCAGTCAGGTGGTATAAAATATTTCAGAAGGAAGACCAATTTATCGACTAAGTCGCATAACACTTTGCCATTACACTTTGGAGCTCACCAACATCTTACATGGGAATGCCACTGCCAGGTCAGTGTGTGCATAGGGACACACACCCCTCTCATACATTAACAAGGGATGCAACTCAGCACTTTTAGCTTACTCTCTTAACACTCACTCACTTTGCGATTACTTTGACACACACAGCATCTGCCTTGCCTTGCTTCTTAGTGCAGACAGAAAGCCAGGGAGCTTGTAATGGTTGCCAGCACTGAACAGTCAAGGAGATGGATATAGTGCTGTAAGACTCTGTGCTACGTCAATGTCACACATACAGCATGTGCAAATACACTTACATATTCTTTAAACATGGCCATGTCTAAGGGTCTAAGGGGAATAATCTTTAGTCAATTAAAGGAGACTATTGACCGCCAGAGAGTATCCCCACGCACAGTCAAGAGCATCATCCAGTCTCAGGCTAGAGAGTAGTCAGTCCTTGGGGTCTGGGCAGTAAACATGGAGGTGTATTATAAGGGGCAATCTATGCTGTGTTGGGTAAGTGGGAATTCAAGAAAGGGGATCAAAGCCATCACGCTGTGGCACAGAGGGGATAGTGACTGGGGGGGGGAGTTGGGGGTACCTCCGCATATGAGGACTGGTTCTAAAATACGATGGGGAGACCACGGGCTACAGCAAGATGGCAGAGTTTCTCAAGTCTCTACCGCACTGGCAAAAGGAGGAACTGAGTGAGACAAAAGTGGCTAGAAGAGCTATTGGGAATGGTACAAGAGCAAACGAGTAGGTGAGGTTTCCAAAGATAGTGAGTAGGAAATACAAAGGGCCAGAACGCTAAGTAGTTATGGAAGATGATATTGGTGAGTGCCAGTGAGTGCAAATACTGCATGAAATATTGAGTGTGGAGGACCATTAGAATTGGCGGGAGGTGTGTGCAGTGATAGAGGTAGTGTGAGTATGAGGTAGCAGAGAGAAGGTGCTGACACTTATTCATGTGCAGCACAGACAATCACTTGACAATGACCTTCTTACAGGATTGCTGGGTATTTTTCTCACTGGAGGCCACCACAAAAACTCAGGTTACAATTTCATTCCATGCTGGCAGTGTTTCATTCCACGATCTCCTTTGGCAATCTGAAGGAAACATTCACCACCCTACCCACCAGGGTAATTAGGTCCAGGTCCACGGACAGGGGGACCCTTTCTCAGCCATTTTCTCTACAGTAACAATTGAGCAACAGATATTGAATGCCAGTTTCTGACTTCTTTGAAGTAATGCTGGGTTTAACTATAATATTTGTGCTCACCCTGTCAGAAGGTCTTGGCACTGGCAAGTACCTCTGTCTCTGCAACTGCACTATTTAATGGAAAGGGAACAATGGCGCCCAGACACAATCTTAATGAGGTAAGCAGTGGAAGATTGTGTGAGAAGGAGAAGCCACAATGAAACTCTCCAAAAATGGCACAGCATGGGAAGATCCTGTCCAATGTAACTGTACGTATATAGCTGTAACAAATACTCATCCTACACTCCACGTGTCTCAGTACAGGACAGAAGCAGAAATGGCATAACAACATATATTGATTTTTTTAATAGTTTCCCTGTTTGTCTCACGTAGAAACTGAAGAGGGGTGATTCATGGTACAGGGAGTGAAAAAAAGCAGCATGAGTTTAATTCCTCATAGTCCCACTGAATTCCTTTCTTGTCCCAGGGAAACTTGGATAGAGAGGCAAAAAGAATAAGAGACATTTTATTAACGCCACTCTAGATCTAAAGTATAAAGCATGCTGTGATGGAAAAATGTTATTTGGAAAAGTTCTATTTTAGAATTACAGGAACAGGAGCCAGGACTGCATTAAAGAGCTTATAGCACAGTATTTATCTTGGCAAAGCTCTGATATACAGATCAATGATTTACATATTTGCATTTGGAATATAAGGGGGCAATCACCAACTTATACTGAAAATATGTTTTCTTCATTTCTCACTATTTAACAGAATAGGCATTGATAAGTAAATTGAAGTTTAATTGAGAACACTTGTGCCCCTGAATCAGAAGTTTCTGGGTTTAAGTCCAATTCCAGGGACTGCAACCAAAATTGAGGTTGACACTCCAGAACAGAGCTGAACCTTTGCAGGTCTCACCCTTCAGGTGTAACGTTAAACGTTTGGCCGATCTGCTGTCTCACAACTATTCTAAAAACATGTGATCAGCCATATCATATTGTGAGATCTTGCACAGTACACATTGGCAGTCATGTTGCCTCCATTACAACAGTGATGGCACTTCAGAAACAACTCACTTTCAATAAAGTGCCTTGATTCTTCCTGGGGTTGTGTGTGGCACTACATAAATGAAACGACAAGAAAAGATTTTCTTCTTTGACAGACAAATGCAGTAACAGGTATGCATACAGTATCTGACCCTATATAAATGATTTGTATTTTATTTTTATTGCACTTGACCTATTAAGTGCTTTAACAAATTTACTCCTCAGGGATTCGCATACTATTGCATGCAGTGAATCAAAAACTCTACATTGAAATATTCACCATCAGTAAAATACACTCATCAATAGAGAAGAGAGAAGTTGAATTTTTGTAACAGCTGCTACAAACCTGAGGCTATTTTAAAGTGTTTTATTGTCAATGAATTAGAAATGTAGTCACTGTTGTCAGGGAATTGATTTATGTAGAGCAAGATCCCATATTCAACACTGAACCTGTGTTTATTGATATCGTTTGAGGGATAAGTAGCACAGGGCCAGCAGAAAGAATGTAAATGTTCTGTTTTAAAATAACACATGGGATCTTTTACATCCAACCGAATCAGACTGAACAGACAGGCACTCATATGAACTTTGTGTTGGAGCTGCCCCTGTCCTGAAGTAAACAGTGAGGGAATTTCTTATACTAAGCGCACACTAGCTTGCCATGTTGCTGTATTGTGTGTGTGAGGCAATTTAACAGCTCCAATTGTTGACTAGCTTACTGGTATAGCCATTAAGAAGAGTTGATACAATATGGGGCTCTTTGTGCAGTGCAATTTGTGTAGCGTTTCAGCTAAAAGCCTGAGTTGAAAGCTGCTGGCTTTTTCCTTCTTTCCATCCTTACTAGGAAAAGATCTCAAACAACAATTTCTGGGCAATGGTTTATGATAGTCTCGTGACCTTGCTGAACTGTTACACCCTTTCCCTTCTACAGTGTATTTATTATCATCGAAAGTTAGCTATGTCACATTACGTTCAAATTCAATTTATTTTTGTATCATTATTTTTCAGCATTAATATCTTTGAATTCTGAGTAGATTGTAACAGGCACTTTTCAGATTATCAATTCACCACACTCATTACTGTGTGCAGCACAGTGTCAGTACATGACATTTCATCCAATTCATTCTTCATCACTTCTTTTGGCAAACATTTATGGTTACAGACCTTCATGTGTTAGAAAATCTAGAATTCTTACCATTGACATCATTTGTTCAAATGTCCTTGTGAGAGTTGAGTAGTAAAAGATCTTTACTTGTGGTACTTTGTAGTGACACTTATTTTCGCCAGGTGCTTTAAGATATTTATCGCCTCAGTTGTACAAGCCCCACATTAGATCAATTCTTCTAAACTGCTATGCCAGCAATCTAGTCACAATTGGAGCTGTTAAATTGTTTCACACACTCAACACAGCCACGTGGCGAGCGTTTCTGCACTTACTATAAGAAATTCCTCCACTGTTTACTTCAGGAGAGGGGCAGTTCAAACATCAAGTTCATATTAGTGCTGATGGTGGTGTTGTAGCATGGCTGGCCAGGGAGTTGGTATAGGGGAAGGGTGTGAGGAATACAGAGGCACACGTTTCAAATTCAGAATACAGAGTTGTGTCATTACTAACAAAAAAAAATCCATTACTGAATATTATGCCTACAAAATCTTTAAGTAAGAAAAAGCATTTTGAAAAATAAATTACACTCAAAGCCTTAATTCTGGAATGTGCGCCATCTTTTACAAATGCAATTTTGGCTGAAATTACTACATCAACAGGAGGAAGGTGTTCAGCACCCCACAGTTCCCCATTCAACTCAATCATTGCTGATCTGCACCTCAATCCACCTATGAGTCATAGAGTTGTACAGCATGCTGACCAGATATCCTAAATTGATCTAGTCCCATTTGCCAGCATTTGGCCCATATGCCTCTAAACTCTTCCTATTAATGTCATAGAGTCATAGAGATGTACAGCACGGAAACAGACCCTTTGGTACAACTCGTCCATGCTGACCAGAATATCCCAACCTAATCTAGTCCCATTTGTCAGCACTGGGCGCATATCCCTCGAAACCCTCCCTATTCAAATACCCATCCAGATCCCAGTATCTTGACACCTCCTACAAAACAAGAATTGCTGTCAGCTAAGTTGAGGATAACTAGTTTACTCCAGTTAATAATGGCTTCAATTTTGCAAGGGCTGGTAAGTTTGTGCAAGAGCTAAGTACACCCAGTTAAAAAACTGTGAATCTGGAAAGTCCATTCTCTGAATTATTATTGGGTTGTCAGTAACATTTTCTGAGAGTATTCATTCTCAGAAAAATCCCAGTGGGTTGTACAATTAAGGCACAGGAGAACAGGGAGGGATGGTGGTTCAGATGATGCCCTTCATGGTAATCACCTCATGGCAATAGTGTACTATCTGTAGTTGGATTTAATTGAGATCAGCTTTGTTTCTCTTAAAAGGTGCAAATGGATAGCAGTCTGATGGAGACTGTTATTCCCAAAAGTATTATTAAGCTTCCACAGTTTGAAGCCATCCAGCTTCAAGGCTCAGTAAAGGTAAACATTGAAGTATAAGACTGACAACTTTTTCAGCACTGCACCACTCTTAAAGTTCTAGGAGTTTCCTGATAAGATCTCTGGTCATGATCAAGGACAGTGGGTTTCTATGCAAAATGTGTATGCACAGTGTAACAGAGGTCACAACAAATATTCTAAGGAATCCCAAAATTTTGTTTACTCTCTAAGACCTTCACTATATAACTCAACAAGAGTTTAAACTAGTTTCACTGCAGCACTTAACACACAAGTGTCTCTATGTGATTCTCGTTAAACCTTTAAGCTCTGCATTACAGTTCCACATCCAAATAAACAGAATTGGGCAAATAATTTCTTACTGAGAAAAGCAGTACAGTTTTCTAGATGATGCATGACACCCTCCTGTGAAATTATTTAAGATCCCTAGCCCGTTCTTCAGAGGTACTGAAGTTGTTCAACGCGAGTATGTCTTGTAGTTTAGCAACTGAATATTGTTCATGTGTACAGGCAGAGAACACAATTGGACTGTTCAACCAAAAGTAACATCATGTAGAATCCCTATAGTGCGGAAGCAGGCCATTCAGCCCATCAAGTCCACATCAACCCTTTGAAGAGCATCCCACCCAGGCACACTCTCTACCCTATAATCCTGCATTTCCCATGGTTAATCCACCTAGCCTCCACACTACAGGACAATTAACCATGGCCAATCCACCTAACTTGCACATCTTTGGACAGTGGAAGGAAGCCGGAGCACCCAGAGGTGACCCACACAGACACGAGGAGAAAGTGCAAATTCATCACATACAGTCGGTCAAGGCTGGAATCAAACCTGTACCCCTGGAGCTGTGAGGCAGCACTACTAACCGTTGAGCCACCTTACTGCCCTATGTGTATATAAAGTAAAAACACGACAGGGGCAAACACACTGTTGAGTGTGCACTCACAAACAGTCAGGGAGACATCAAGGATCAAACATGTGATCAAATTCCAGACAAATGAAACAGCAATAATGCAGTTAATGTGCAAGCTTTAATGTGCAAGCTGGAAAGGGAGCAAATTTTTAAATTGCATTCAGGAGAACTTTCTTAGCCAGTAGGTGGAAAGCCCATCAAGGGAGGGGTAATCCTGGAACTAATATTCAGAAACAAGCCTGGATAATTGGAAGATGTATCATTATGGGAGCAATTTGGAGATATGTTGCTGTCATCAGGCTGGCTTTTTAAATTCCAGAATGAAATCTTAATTCAAAATATTTTATCATGGTGGTATTCAACCCCATGTCCCCAGTACATTAACCTGGGATCCTGGATTATTAGTCCAATAACATTAGCACTAAACCACTGTATCCTCTCATTCAAGACTAAAGTTCTACGCTTCTAACTAAAGTAAAGATCCTAACTGTATCTAGCTTGACTAACCCTGTTAGAGTTTCATGCATTTCAATGAGATCCCCTCTCATCCTCTGAATTCTAGTGATTACAGGCCCAGTTGAACAAATCTCACCTCGTAGGACAGTCCTGGCATCCTCAGTGTCAGCCTCATGAATTTCTGTTGCACTTCTTACATGGCAAGTATATTCTTTCTCAGGTGGGGAGACCAAAACTGCATGCAATACATCAGGTGTGATGTCATCAAGGACTTGTACAACTGCATTAAGACATCTCCACTTCTGAACTCAAATCTTCTTGTAGTGAAGGCCAATACACTATTTGTCATTTGAATTACTTGCTGCACCAGCCTGTCTGCTTTCATTGACTGGTGTACAAGGACACCAAATCCCTTTGTATATCCCACTTCCCACTATATCATTGCTTAAATAACACATTGTCTTCCTGTTTTTCACACTAGTGTGTATAACTTCACCCGTAGCCACATTGTACTGTGTCTGCAATGTGCTTGCCCACTCACTCAATATGTCTACACCACTTTGAGGCTTCCTTGCTTCCCCTTTACAACTCACAAACCCACCCAGCTTTGTATCATTAAACTATAGAATGGTGTAATACACAATGACCTGGGTCTCGTGTATATTGTGACGTAGACCACATATTTCATGAATATATTTTTAATATCATTTATGCTAAGTTTGGACTTTAGGACTTTAAAATAGTAACATGTGGGTTTTTCTGTACGTCTAAAGGAATGAATAATTAATTTGTAAGTGTTTCTGTTGCCACAGTGACTTTTAATAAAAAAAAATACAGTTTGTAAGGGCTAGTTTTCATAACTAATGGATTTCTGCATGCATTAGGGATGTTCACAACCTCATAAGGGAAACAAATTGTGCCCCAAGCTTTCAGTTAGAAATTTGTGCACTTCGTTTTAATGCTTAGGGATAATATCTACATCTTAGAGACAGAGAGAAAGACCTTTTGAGTTTTACTCTCAAGAGTTCTGTGAAGTCCTTAGATGGAAATAGTTGAATAAATTAATTCTTCTGATAAGGGGAGTAAAAGTAGATAACCTTAGAGTGAGGAGCCACTGATTGTCCCAGACCTGAAATGATTGGGCAATACCTGAAAGAGATTATTGGAAGTAAAGTACATTAATTTTGTATAATGATAATCTCCAAGAAGTTAACAGAGTTTCCAGGCTGAAAGTTAATTGGCCATGCTAAATTGCCCCATAGTGTCTGGGTGGGTTACTCTTCGGAGGGTCGGTGTGGACTGGTTGGGCCGAACGGCCTGTTTCCACACTGTAGGGAATCTAATCCAAAGTCACAGTTAAATTAAACCCATTGAAATGTTCGAGAAAGAATCTTTGGTGGGAGAATGTTTTAGGCATTTTTGTAAGCTTTTGGTGTCTGCAGTGGACTGCTTTAAGATTAATGGGAGTATACACTTACCACGTGGTTAAAAAATGTTTGAGTTTGTGTTCTATGTAAATAAATTGCTTTATGGCATTTTTTTTCATTTTTTAAATAAACTTCTGTTTCATTGTTAAAACAAATTCTGTAACCTTTTGTATGTATGTTTCAGTGGTTAAAACCAAACAAAATGTAGCCAGATTTCAGTCTGGGATCTGACTTGTCCAATAATAACATCAGCTGGAGTCATAACAACTGGGGTCTCTTGGCAGAAGTTTTGAAATCACTGGATTTAAGATTATTTGGATCAAGTCGTTTCTGTGTAGTAAATTCCATGTAATTCTATGAATTGTCAGTGTCTCTGGCAGTGCAGCATCAATGTATCTCTATAAGCTCTGTTGTGTAAATTATACCTTCAGTTTGGATTCTACATATCCAAAAATAAGCAAATGGCATTTAGACACTAGTAACTATAACTAAGAGCTGCAATGTATGCAAAGCTGCAAATTAAATGCTGGATTTTGCAGCAGGTTTTTCACATGATAATTGCTATTGCACCTTCATCCATGACACAGAAACCACAGTGATTTTCACGGTACTGTCATGTTCGTTCCAGTAACCACTGTCAGGGATAAAAATAACAACGAGGATGTATTATATAAAATAACAGTTGTCTTGGTGATAGCTGCAGGCTAGCAGATGACCTCAGGGTTCAGAGACACACAAACCTTTCTCACTGTTTGGAATCTTATTTTAATCCATGAGTTATGATACAACCCTGTGACTCCCAATGGAAGTTGCGAGTAATTTAATAGTAATTTAATGTTTGCTGCACATTGGGACTGCCGGTTAGTTAGTTAACTTGGGCATGTCATTTTCTGTCCTCCTCAACGGGGAGCCATGCCTTCATCTGCCAGACCTGGAAACTCTGGAATTCTCTCCCATATCCTCACCACCACTTTCACTTTCTCTCCTCCTTTAAGGCATTTGTTAAGGCCTAGATCTTCAATTGTCACCAAACCTAATACTAGGAGATAGTGAGGACTGCTGACGCTGGAGAAGTCAGAGTCGATAAAGTGTGGCAGCATCTGAGGAGCAAAAGAACATAGGATATGCCCAAAACATCGACACAGTTGTTCTTCAGATGTGCCTGACCTGCTGTGCTTTTTCCAACGCCACATTTTATTGACACTGAACCTAATGCTGCTTAACGTTGCTTGGCCTTCTATTTTGCTTGATAATTGTTCCTGTCAAGTGTCTCACATGGATTTAGTAATTAGAAAAAGTCAACATGGATTTAGTAAGGGGAGGTCGTGCCTAACAAACCTGTTGGAGTTCTTTGAAGAGGTGACAAGTAGGTTAGACCAGGAAACCCAGTGGATGTGGGCTATCTAGACTTCCAAAAGGCATTTGATAAGGTGCCAAACGGGAGGCTGCTGAGAA
The DNA here is from genome assembly GCF_004010195.1 of Chiloscyllium plagiosum. Lineage (NCBI taxonomy): Eukaryota > Metazoa > Chordata > Chondrichthyes > Orectolobiformes > Hemiscylliidae > Chiloscyllium > Chiloscyllium plagiosum. The sequence continues at coordinate 20,232,692 of NC_057736.1, forward strand.
AGGTGAGGGCCCATGGTGTTCGAGATGAGCTACTGGTATGGATTGAGGATTGGCTGTCTGACAGAAGGCAGAGAGTTGGGATAAAAGGTTCTTTTTCGGAATGGCAGCCAGTGACAAGTGGTGTCCCGAAGGGTTCAGTGTTGGGGCCGCAGCTGTTCACGTTATATATTAATGATCTGGATGAAGGGACTGGGGGCACTCGAGCGAAGTTTGCCGATGATACAAAGTTAGGTGGACAGGCAGGTAGTACTGAGGAAGTGGGGAGGCTGCAGAAGGATCTAGACAGTTTGGGAGAGTGGTCCAGGAAATGGCTGATGGAATTCAATGTGAGCAAATGTGAGGTCTTGCACTTTGGAAAAAAGAATACAAGCATGGACTACTTTCTAAACTGTGAGAAAATTCGTAAAGCCAAAGTACAAAGGGATCTGGGAGTGCTAGTCGAGGATTCTCTAAAGGTAAACATGCAGGATGAGTTCGTGATTAAGAAAGCGAATGCAATGTTGTCAATTATCTCAAGAGAGTTGGAATATAAAAGCACC
>NC_057736.1:20233289-20267304 GCF_004010195.1 Chiloscyllium plagiosum
TGGATACAGCCTTAGAATTAGAGGGGGTAAATTCAGACCAGAAATGCGGAGACATTTCTTCAGCCAGAGAGTGGTGGGCATTGCCGCAGAGTGCAGTGGAGGCCGGGACGCTAAATGTCTTCAAGGCAGAGATTGATAAATTCTTGATGTCACAAGGAATTAAGGGCTACGGGGAGAATGCGGGTAAGTGGAGTTGAAATGCCCATCAGCCATGATTGAATGGCAGAGTGGACTCGATGGGCCGAATGGCCTTACTTCCACTCCTATGCCTTATGGTCTTATGGTCTTTGCTGCATTAAAAGCACTATATAAATGCAAGTTCTCGTTCTTTTTTTAAGTAGGTGCAATGGATTGAACAAATATGCCACAGAAAGATGCAATTATACTGACAGTGTTTTGAGGAACCCGAGGTCATCAGTCCTATTTGAGACTTGCAGCTCCTTGTCATTATGCACACTTCCACACACTCCACCCAGTCAACTTTAATACTCAGCAACAAAGCAGTCCACTCACAACTTATCATGTTTTCTCTGCAAAGTCTGAAGGTGGGAACTTGCTACATCTAAAAGGTTGTTTGCATCAGTTACAATATTCTGAGCAATAGATATTACCACCTATAATATCAAGCTGTTTCAAATCACTTCATGGCAAACCACTTCACAAGCAAGGATCTATTTGGAAATGGATTGACTCTTTATTATGTAAATTTTACTGCAACAGACAGTAAAAAGACAAACAATTGGACAATCGGTTCTTTGGCAGAGGCAAAAGTGAGGACTGCAGATGCTGGAAATCAAAGTCTAGATTAGTGTGGTGCTGAAAAGCACAGCAGGTCAAGCAGCATCCGAGGAGCAGGAAAATCGGCGTTTCGGGCAAAAGCCCTTCATCAGAAATCTTTGACAGACGGAAGAGTGATGTTCTGAACACTTGCTTTCCTTTGACTAATATGGGGACCTTCCATATACTGCTCAACCAACTGTCAAGAAAAGGCACACACAATCTCAGTCTAATTCTTCTCCAAAAGTTGAGTTCAACTCCAGCTATTGCAAGAGACAGTGGTAAGAAATTACCTGCCGCTTCTCTCTGAAACTGATACAGCCAGCACCACACAAACTGACCAAAATTTTAAGTTGCTGCAAATCAGAATGAATTCACATTCAGTGCAATGCATTAGTATAGCTGGTCTATAATATTAAAGTGTGTGGAAATACCCTGATTGTACTTATTCAGAATTGGTAGTAGTCGAGATATTGAAACACAGTGTAGAAGTATTGTCACCAATACAAAAGATAAAGTCAGAAGTCACACGACACCAGGTTATAGTCCAACAGGTTTATTTAAAATCACAAGCTTTCGAAGAGCTGCTCCTTCATCAGGTGAAGGAGATGTGCTCCAAATAAACCTGTTGGACCTGGTGTCATGTGACTTCTGAATTTGTCCACCCCAGTCCAACACCGGAACCTCCATATCACAAAAGACAGCAGCGTTTAGCAAGCTTAGGATAGGGATATGCCCATGATTGATCCAATTATTCTTTTGATTTGTATTACCTTTCTTTTGTATTTCTGAAAGAACATACTCCATACACTAATGTGCCCTGCTTTCAGATATAAATGTAGAAAGCAGTTATTAGTGAAATGTAAAAAATGTTTCTGCAGACATGAAAAAATGGGTTTTCAGCTGAAATAAGATTCAGTGAGCTGTAGCAAAACTGTGGCATTAAAGTTAACCTGAAGTATAAAATAGAATAGAATCCCTACAGTGTGGAAACAAGCCCTTCGGCCCAACAAGTCCAAACTGATGCGCTGAAGAGTTTCCCAGACATAACCAATCCCTTATTACTCTACATTTTACGCCTGACTAACACAGCCCTGAACTATGGGCAATTTAGCATGGCCAATTCACCTAATCTGCATATCTTTGGTCTGTGGGAGGAAATCGGAGCGCCCAGAGGAAACCCAAGCAAACACATGGAGAACATGCAAACTCCACACAGACAGTTGTCCGAGGCTGGAATCAAACCCAGGTCCCTGGCGCTGTGAGCCAGCAGTGCTAACCACTGAAGTCTTGGCTCCGGTTTTGTAATGTTGAAATCTCCACCCAAGTTAGATAACAGTTTACTATGCAATATTACTAATAAAGCACTATTTCTTTTTGATGGGCACCATTTTGCAGTATTGTTTTAAACATTTACAGAAGAATGTGGGATACTACATGTCAAAGAGAAGAAAGGCAGAGAGATATACACCACATAGATGGCTAGCTCAAATTGACCAATGATGTCCCGTTCTTATGAGTAATTTAATGGCACACGCGGCCTGCACACTTTCTATTGCCCATGTTTCTCACAGTGCATAGTAGCCTGGATTAGACATTACACTTCTTGGGAGGAAAAGAAAGTACAAATAAGGTGGAAGAGGAAGGCAGAGGGAGCAGGAATGAGAGAAGTAGAAAGGGAGGGAGAGAGGTAAGAAGGAAAGATGGAAGGGAGGAAGAAACTAAGGAAGGAAGGGAGGGAGTGTTTTATTGTGTTATGGCCAAACCCCAGGCAAGGTTCCCCAAGTTATTCTGGTGCCAGGCAGATACCCTAAATCATTCAGCCCCTGGGTGAGGAAGGATGAACAAGCTCCCCTCCCACCTCAATTGGTCACAGTAAGATTAACTTAAAAAGGATCCTTTCCTCTGGATGCCTTTCTCCCAGACCAAATGAATTTATGCTTTAAATGGAGTCAATTTAGCCGGGCTCTCCTTAATTAAAAAAAGTGAGTTCACCTAGTTATAGAACATTAATACAATATAGACGGGTTAGGAATAAGGAGTGAATGCAAAGTAAATCATAGAAGTTAAAAGATGCACTGATAAATCTCTCTGGGTGGTTTGTAAAGAACAGGCAGTGGCATGTTGGTGATTGAACTTTGGGATTCTTTGCTTTGGAGTTACGAAATCTTTTTCTTCTGTTTCCTTTTTATCATTGTTGACAGGCAGCAGTCATACTGAGAGAGTCGTCCATTATCTTATTTCCTTTTCACTTGCTAGCTGGCTGGTTGGCTTCCAGAACTCAGAGCAAGAGATTGATTTTACGGACAACTCAAGAGTTGACTCTGATCTAGGAATTCGGAACTATATGTTGACAACACGTGTGAACCTGCTGCTCTATTTCAAGCAGTGCCTAGAGATCATCCTCAGTCTAACATCTTATACAAAATACTGTACCTTCAACAGTACAGTATCTCTCAAAATGTCAATTCCACCATCTGAATCTTAATGACCATTGGGATAAGGATGGTTGGACAATCCTTCTGATTTGGGTGGACAGATTGAAAATCAGGTCCTGAATTGTAAAACAATAGTGGTGTGTGCGTGTGATACTGATGTACTAAAGTGCAAAAATGTTTGAATTTATATCATGACTTATCCATGGTCTCCCAATAAGTTAGCACAATCATTGCCAGTTGCATTCAACAGGCTCTGGCCTTTTACACATTCCCCTTTACTCTCATTACTGGGGACACAGCTTTCAGCTGTCTTGTTCCTACACTCGAGAAGTCCCTCTCTAAACTTCACCAGTTCTATCCCTACCCAGTACCTTATCAAATCCACTCCTATTAGGTTCTTTGATCATGAAGCATCCATTTTGCATTACATCCAATTCTGAAGCACCAGTGACGTTTCTTGACAATAGACATGCTACAGGTTGTTCAGACAGTTCTAATAGAAATCCTAGACCTTGAGTGTTAGCTCTGTTTCTCTCTGTACAGGTGACACCAGATTGGATGAGTAATTCCAATATGCCCTGCTTTTATTCCAGATGTCCTTGTCTGCAGTATTTCGCTTTTGTTTTGTTCACATTGTTGTTGATGCACCTGTCCAACAGTCTAAAAGCGTTTCACAAGGAATGGATTGCACTGAAGCATTATCGACATGAAAAAAGGCAGCAACCTGGAGTGGAGCACACACTGACAGATTGATGCAAATGCAGGTTTCCTCTATTTTTACAGAGGAACCAAAGTGACTGGCCTAGACGTGATCAAGCGCATCTCATGGATCAAAAATTGTGACAATACTGTCTGTGGAAGCAATTTACATAAAGACCCTTGTCTCAAAATTTTCTAACTGTTCCAAACAGCATCTCTCTAGTGCCTTGAGATTTTAGTCTCTCGCTGTAATCTCCCCCATCTCCCATTCAGCATCCTCCTTTTTCCCATATAATGCTCTCTGAGGCATTCTTCCATCGAGAGCTGATTTAGTTCACTGCAATATCTGCCTATTATTTCACATCTGAGACTGTATACTCACAGAAGTATTTTCAGGAGGGAAAGGAATATAGCACAGATTTAACAGGATGGTATCAAAACTGCAAGAGAACAAGGAAAGACTACACTCGGCCACACAACTCTCTTTCTGCACATGTTGCTCAACCTGCTGAATATTCCCAGCATTTTCTGTTTTTGTTTCAAAACTAGAGTTGCACCATTTAAGTTTAGAAGATTAAAGGATAATTGGATTGAGGTTTTCAATTTCAGTAAGTGGAACAGACAGAGTAGGGAGGATCATAGAATCCCTACATTGCAGATAGAGGCCATTAGGCCCACTAAGTCTGCACTGACCCTCTGAAGAGCATCACACACAGAGTTACCACCTTACCCTACCATCATAATCCCGCATAGTTAATCCACCTAGCCTCATATCCCCAGACACTACGGGTAATTTAGCGTGGCCAATCCACCAAACCTGTACATCTTTGGACTGTGGGAGTAAACCCACACAGACATGGGGAAAACTTATAAACTCTGCATGGACAATCAGCCAAGGCTGGAACTGAACCAAAGCCCCTGGTGCTGTGAGGCAGCAGTGCTAACCACTGTGCCACCATGCCATGAAATAAATAATTCCCATTAGTTAGTGAGCCTAGGATTAAGGGAGCAGACTGAAAGTTAGAGGAATTGAAGTCTTGATAAAATGTAGAACAGAAGCATTGCTTCAAATGACATTGGAGGGAACTGGTTTGGAGAAATTACTGTGACCACCAGTGGAGCTAATGTCATCACCTCAAGGTATGTCAACAATGTATTACATCACAAAAACTGATGCACATTTCTGTTATCAAACAAGGTCAAGCCAAGAAATGCCTAAAACCTGAAAAATGATGTCACAAAATCCAACTATTTAAAGAAAAACATTCACAACAAGTAACAGCTGAAAATACCAGCAGAAACTTAAGGTTAATCATCATTGGTCTTAACTATAGCCTGAGATATTCGGTTTTAATGGCACTTTCCCCTCCCCTGCACCTTGATTCCCTCCTCTGCTTAGTACCCTCCTCCCATTTTGTGAAAAGGTTTTAAGATGACCTTCTGCAAAGGTTGCATAAATCAATGTACAGTAGTTGTCACTGTTATTTAAACTACTTGAGGAATGACAAATGCTAAAGGGACAGAACCAGTGCCTAAGCTACACATCATGTATTCAAATACTGATGTCACTGCGTTCCCAGCTGTGAGTAGGAGTTTACAGGATTGACTTAGTCAAGATTGCCTAGAGTGTCTCCTGATACTACAGTGAATCCCAATTACCTTAACAAATGATTGACAGCAAGCTATCTATTTTACAGCAAACAGAATCAATACTGAATACAGTTACAGACTTATTTTAAAAAGGGTCTCTATGAACTATAGCAAACAGAATTGGTAAAGCAGGGTGATTTTGTCCAGTCAAATGCAGTGTGTTGGAGGCTGGTTGTGCAAATAGAAATTGTGTAAGTAAGATGAACCCAGTCACATATCGCAATGCGGTCTGCTGGTGTGATTGCTGGATGAATAACCCAGCCAGCAATTGTGCTATCATGACATCCAGCTGGATTTGCCCAAATCATACTCAATCAGCAACTCAGTGTTTGCTCAGCCATTCCAGAGGTCATTTAGGGTCATTTAAACATGTTGGAACTGAAATGTTGCTGGCCAAACCATACACGAATTCCATGAAAGATGTTAATAAGCCAGTTGAGTTTTTACAACAATCTGGCAGCTTTCATTATTATTTTCTCTGATGGCAACTCAATTTTATAACAAAATTTCATAACTTTCCATTATGAGATTTGAAACCATTGATGTATCTGTAACCTCAGCTGAAAAATTACTTTCCATAAGAAGCCTCAGAGTAAGTCTTAATGTCTATTTTATTTATATAAACTAAAATGATGAGTAAATCTATTTCACCCCAAAATAAATGTTTTACTTATTCATTCACAAGATACAGACACCACCAGTATGGCCAGCACATATGACCCATTCTGAAAATGTCCTGCACATATCACCCATTCCCAGTATGGACAGCACATATGACCCATTCCCAGTATGGACAGCACGTATGATCCATTCCGAATATGGCCAGCACATATGACCCATTCCGAGTATGGCTAGCACATATGACCCATTCCCAGTATGGACAGCACATATGACCCATCCAAGTATGGACAGCACATATGACCCATCCCAGTATGGCCAGCACGTATTACCCATTCTGAGTATGGCCAGCAGATATGACCCATTCCCAGTATGGACAGCACATATGACCCATTCCCAATATGGACAGCACATATCACCCATTCTGAATATGGCCAGCACATATGACCCATTCCGAGTATGGCCAGCACATATCACCCATTCCCAGTATGGACAGCACGTATGACCCATTCCGAGCATGGCCAGCACATATGACCCATTCCGAATATGGACAGCACGTATGACCCATTCTGAGTATGGCCAGCACATATCACTCATTCAGAGTATGGACAGCACGTATGATCCATTCCCAGTATGGCCAGCACATATGACCTATTCCGAATATGGACAGCACCCATGACCCATTCCGAGTATGGACAGCATATATGACCCATTCCCAGTATAGACAGCATGTATGATCCATTTCAAGTATGGACTGCGTGTATGATCCATTCCCAGTATGGCCAGCACGTATCAACCATTCCGAGTATGGAAAGCATGTATGACCCATTCCGAGTATGGCCGGCACGTATGACCCATTCCCAGTATGGCCAGCACATATCACCCATTCCGAGTATGGACAGCACATATGACCCATTCCCAGTATGGCCAGCATGTATGACCCATTCCCAGTATGGACAGCATGTATGACCCATCCAAGTATGGACAGCACATATGACCCATTCCCAGTATGGCCAGCATGTATGACCCATTCCAGTATGGACAGCATGTATGACCCATTCCCAGTACGGACAGCACATATGACCCATTCCGAATATGGACAGCACGTATGACCCATTCCGAGTATGGCCGGCACGTATGACCCATTCCCAGTATGGCCAGCACATATCACCCATTCTGAATATCGACAGCACGTATGACCCATTCCGAGTATGGCCGGCACGTATGACCCATTCCCAGTATGGCCAGCACATATCACCCATTCCGAGTATGGACAGCACGTATGAGCAATTCCAAGTATGGACAGCACATATGACCCATTCCCAGTATGGACAGCATGTATGACTCATTCCCAGTATGAACAGCACATATGACCCATTCCCAGTATGGACAGCACATATGACCCACTCCAAGTTTCCCTTGAGGAGGTGATAGTGGGCTGCCTTCTCAAATCATAGCAGTCTGTGTGCTAAAGGTGCTTCCATAGTATTGGCCAGTAAGGATTTCCAGGATTCAATCCCAGCAATACTGGAGGAATGCTGATAAGCATCCAAGTCATGGGAGTGTGCAGTTTGGAGGTGGTCCACACTACCTGCTGTTTTTGCACTTTTTAGTTGTAGAGGTCATGGGTTTGAGATACATTTTATTAGTAAGACAGAATTTTTAAAATCATTAATGAATTTTCTTACTACTAGCACTTACCCTCCTAACAAGCGGAATCTGTCATGGGTATTAATTTACGTTCATGTCGAATGCTGGCTTTTCACCAACATTGATATCTTTGTCCATATTATAATCTATTTCTGACAGATAGTCAGTGCTTGAAATGTACCCTCTCTCTTTTTGGATGTACCTGTGCCTGCCAAGTCTTTTCCATTTTTATTTCTTTGTTAATTTTTATATTCTGGGTCCTGATTTTCTGTAATCTTCCAGCATCCCCAATTTATTTGTATAGGATCTGAATATAAATTCCTTGTGATTAATTATGTTTGCCAACAGTGAAAGTCAAATTAGGTGCAGCATCTTAATCTGAGTAACTCCTACTCAATTTGACCAACATCAACTCACTCACGATCTCTTATCAAAACTTGTTTGGAGCATAAACACTGACATAGGCCAGTTGAAATGAGTGGCCAGTTTCTGTGCTGCAACTACATCCAAACTGTATTGAACTACTTTGTTCTCAAACCCATTTGCTCCTCAGGTACTCAAATTTGAAATTCATTACTTCTTGCTATCATACAATCTACAAGCTCTCATTCCACATAACTGTAGTTATTCGATCCACTTCATCGTTTGTCTCACGTTTTTTCCTAGACAATGAGATTCAGACACCCCTCACCCCAGCTGCTCTGAATGAGAAAAACTCCATTGAGTTTCCCCTTTTCTGATGCAGGACGTTGATTTTACTAATTATACAATCACGATTGTGAACGTGCCCACAATTATGCAATGAAGCAGCATTAAATTATCTTGTTACATCAAACTTTGTTCACTAACTAATGATATGTACTAAACCCTCATTTTTACAAACACATAGGTCCTGCACCATGATTGGGTGAAATTTGTTGTAGGCAATGGCAAGAAAGTTGGGAATATCTGAAAGGAATAAAAAATTAGATTCTCGATACTGAAAAAAGAAGTGGAATTTTCCACTTCAGGTCATAACGGAAAGATGACAATCTCACTACTGAGAGCGAAGCAGCCTACTTTTCATCTCATCATTACCTGATCTTATCTCATTTCTGCACAAGTTGCTGCTTTCCATGTGAGAGACTACACAGTGCTAATTTTTGAAATCAACTAGGAGACAGTGAGGTCTGCAGATGCTGGAGATCAGAGTTGAGAGTGTGTTGCTGGAAAAGCGCAGCAGGCCAGGCAGCATCCAAGAAGCAGGAAAATTGACGTTTCAGGCCAGAGCCCTTCATCAGGAATGAGCCCTTCATTTTCCTGCTCCTCGGATGCTGCCTGACTTGCTGTGCTTTTCCAGCAACACACTTTCAACAGTGCTAATTTTTGACTTGAAAGTCAGATTGGTACCAGGCTGAAGCCTGTCGGTGCCTTCCTTGGGCATTCAACCCAGTCAGCATTTCCCACCATCTAAGGGCAGTGACTGCCTCCACCCTCTGCCCATGGAGGTTTGCTTCAGTAAAGCACCAGTTTCATCACACCATTAGAACACATCTCAGACTAATTCATAACATAGTTCAATGCAATTACACTTTGGAGCTCAGCAATCCCTTACAATGTAATGCTCTTACCAGGCCACTTTGCATGCAAGGACTGGAGCCCATTTCATGCATTGGATTAGAACTTGCAGCTTACCTTCTCGACGCTCTGTCACTTGCTGCTGGCTTGGATGTTCACAGCATTGTTGTAATGCCCTTTAGAACATTGCCACTCTATTCAGAACTTAAAGGCTCACATCAGCTCAATCTTGCCTTTTAGAAAGCCTGGCAACTTGTCATGTTTGCAGGAGAGATCTGTCAATGGGTGTACAGCATCATGATACATCAACGTCACACTAACAGCTTGTGTGGGCAACTTACACCACAAATGAACTGCATGTGTTTCAACAAATGGCCACATCCAATAAGCTGAGAGACATAGTCCTTAGTCCAATTAACAGGGACTATGGTCAGTCCGAGAGCTATTTATTGAGGTGAGCTGTGGAAAATTGTATCAGAAAGGTTACCGGAGCTCATGGTGTGAAACCCTCCATGAAACTCCCTGAAATTGACACGTTGCCAAAATATGGGAAAGCGCAGTCCCATTGTCTTTCAGTAGGTTAGAAAGGGGCTCACTTATCTTTATTGGAGTCCCAATTCTCCTGAGGAGGTAATCCTTCACACACATGGGTTACATGTGCGTAAGCTGGAAACCACAAGGATAACTGTTCCTTCACTAGACTGCAATGGAACATCACAGCATTCGCTTTCCATAATGAATATTAAAGTAACTATTATTGGTGATTTTGACTGAAATGGGACAATTCCAGAAACCAATTCTGCTTTATAGAAAAAAAAACTCCTACTGAGTCATGCTGAGATCTGATCCCATGGATGCTCACTATCTGATTCCTTATCCAACTGACCATATCAGCTGAGGCATCCAGTATTGCTGTGGAATCACAATTACACACAGAACTGATCACATGACCTAAAATCTTGATGCCAATGCTCATATGTGCATTTTCCAGCTGGTGCCATCCAGCTAACCTAACTGTTGCACATCTATGGAACACATCTGTTACCTTGACATTCGATCATCATCATTGCGGTTGCTCGCAGATGAGGATAACTCTCTTCCATTCTCCGGGTGAGTCCAAAGGTGGCTGTACTGTCCAAAGCAGTGTCTACAGACTCTGCCACACAATTAGGGCAGACGGCAGAAGATCCTGGGAAGGGGTGGTTGGGGCAAGCATGTGGCAGGTTCAGAATGGAAGGTTCACTAACTACTGAGAAACAAAACATGCTTCTGAATTTATGTAACTAACAGGTAAACTCTGAATAAAATAAGTTGTACATTGAATTTGATTAAGATTGAGAACCCTTATGAAGGGTTGTACCTGATACGTGAACACCCCTGCTCTTCCGATGCTGCTTGACCTGCTGTGCTTTCTCCAGCTCCACCTTTTATCATCTCTGACTTTCCAGCATCTGCACTCATAGAGTCATAGAGATGTACAGCATGGAAACAGACCCTTCGGTCCAACCCGTCCATGTTGACCAGATATCCCTACCCAATCTAGTCCCACCTGCCAGCACACGGCCCATATCCTTCCAAACCCTTCCTATTCATATACCCATCCAAATGTCTCTTTAATGTTGCAATTGTACCAGCCTCCACCACATCCTCTGGCAGCTCATTCCATACACGTGCCACCCTCTGCGTGAAAAAGTTGCCCCTTAGGTCTCTTTTATATCTTTCCCCTCTCACTCTAAAGCTATGCCCTCTAGTTCTAGACTCCCCGACCCAGAGAAAAGATTTTGCCTATTTATCCTATCCATGCCCCTCATAATTTTGTAAACCTCTATAAGGTCACCCCTCAGTCTCTGATGCTCGAGGAAAAACAGCCCCAGCCTGTTCAGCCTCTCCCTATAGCTCAAATCCTCCAACTCTGGCAACATCCTTGTAAATCTTTTCTGAACGCTTTCAAGTTTCACAATATCTTTCCGATAGGAAGGAGACCAGAATTGCATGCAATATTCCAACAGTGGCCTAACCAATGTCCTGTACAGCCACAACATGACCTCCCAACTCCTGTACTCAATACTCTGACCAATAAAGGAAAGCATACCAAACACCTTCTTCACTATTCTATCTACCTGCAACTCCACTTTCAAGGAGCTATGAACCTGCACTCCAAGGTCTCTTTGTTCAGCAACACTCCCTGGGATTTTACCATTAAGTATATAAGTCCTGCTAAGATTTGCTTCCCCAAAATGTAGCACCTCACATTTATCTGAATTAAACTCCATCTGCCATTTCTCAGCCCATTGACCCATCTGGTCAAGATATGTGGGCAGCACGGTGGCACAGTGGTTAGCACTGCTGTCTCACAGCGCCAGTGACCAGGGCTCAATTCCCACCTCAGGCAGGAATTGCCTGTGTGGAGTTTGCACATTCTCCCCGTGTCTGCGTGGGTTTCCTCCGGGTGCTCCGGTTTCCTCCCACAGTCCAAAGATGTGCAGGTTAGATGAATTGGCCATGGTAAATTGCCTGTAGTGTTAGGTGAAGGGGTAGATGTAGGGAAATGGGTCTGGGTGGGTTGCTCTTCAGAGGGTCGATGTGGACTTGTTGGGCCGAAGGGCCTGTTTCCACACTGTAAGTAATCTAATCTAAATAGATCCTATTGTAATCTGAGGTAACCCTCTTTGCTGCCCACTACACCTCCAATTTTGGTGTCATCTGCAAACTTACTAACTATACCTCTTATGCTCACATCAAAATAATTTATGTAAATGACAAAAAGTAGTGGACCCAGCGCCGATCCTTGGGGCACTCCACTGGTCACAGGCCTCCAGTCTGAAAACAACCCTCCACCACCTAAGGTCTTCTACCTTTGAGCCAATTCTGTATCCAAATGGCTAGTTCTCCCTGTATTCCATGAGATCTAACCTGGCTAATCAATCTCCCATGGGGAACCTCGTCAAACGCCTTACTGAAGTCCATATAGATCACATCTACTGCTCTGCCCTCATCAATCCTCTTTGTTACTTCTTCAAAAAACTCAATCAAGTTTGTGAGACATGATTTCCCACACACAAAGCCATGTTGACTATCCCTAATCAGTCCTTGCCTCTCCAAATACATGTACATCGTGTTCCTCAGGATTCCCTCCAACAACTTGCCCACCACTGACGTCAGGCTCACTGGTCTATAGTTCCCTGGCTTGTCCTTACCACCCTTCTTAAACAGTGGCACCACGTTAGCCAATCTCCACTCTTCCGGCACCTCACCAGTGACTATCAATGATATAAATATCTCAGCAAGAGGGCCAGCAATCACTTCTCTAGCTTCCCACAGAGTTCTAGGGTACACCTGATCAGGTCCTGGGGATTTATCCACCTTTAACCGTTTCAAGAAATCCAGCACTTCCTCCACTGTAGTATGGACATTTTGCAAGATGTCACCATCTATTTTCCTACAGTCTATATCTTCCATAACCTTTTCCACAGTAAATACTGATGCAAAATACTCATTTAGTATCTCCCTCATTTCATGCAGCTCCACATAAAGGCTGCCTTGCTGATCTTTGAGGAGCCCTATTCTCTCCCTAGTTACCCTTTTGTCCCTAATATATTTGTCAAAACCCTTTGGATTCTCCTTAATTCTATTTGCCAAAGCTATCTCATGACCCCTTTTTGCCCTTCTGATTTCTCTCTTAAGTATACTCCTACTTACTTTATACTCTTCTAAGGATTCACTCGATCTATCCTGTCTGTACCTTATATGCTTCCTTCTTTTTCTTAACCAAACGCTCAATTTCTTTAGTCATCCAGCATTCCCTATACCTACCAGCCTTCCCTTTCACCCTGACAGGAATATACTTTCTCTGGATTCTTATTATCTCATTTCTGAAGACTTCCCATTTTCTAGCCGTCCCTTTACCTGTGAACATCTGCCTCCAATCAGCTTTCAAAAGTTCTTGCCTTTCAAGCACAGAGCTGAAGATGGAATTTTATTAATTTGTTAAAATATAAAATGAGTTTTAACGTGGTCAGTATAGATAGATTGGGTGAAGGTATTAACAAAAAGAAAGTGAATAAAGTGTTATTTTAAAATTCGAGTGTGCAATATAGCCAACAGTAGGGTTTCTGTCTGGCAGTCACATTCCGTATTAATACCACAGCTGAAATTGAAATTTGTTGTAAAGCACATGAAACACTATCGAGAGTGGATAAAATACATTCTAAATATCAGTACTTTTCTGTTTTGATCTGACTATTCTGTTTTCAGAATGATCATACATCACACAGCTTTTGACTCAATCAAACATCAGCCTCATTCCACAGTGACTCATTTGCCACAAGTTAGAACTTCATATTTCTATGCTGTAGAATTAAACTGACATATTAATTGGTGTGACATGAGTTGGAGTTGCATTGGAGTCTCTTGCGTAACTAGACAGACTGAACTCTATCTTCAAAGTTACCCGACCACCGATGCCTGACCTCAAGTCTGCAGCTGTTATCATAACAGACCAAGTAAACCAAAGCAACATACAGAGCTCTGAGCACGTGAGATAAATCTACTTAACAAACATAAGGTTTAGATTTTGTTAATTCTTTCAGACACAGAATGAGACTAATACTAACAAATTGCTCTGTCTGGAGAACATCCCTCTTCATAAATTCAGCACAAACATTTACCAACCTGGTAAATAAAAGACTTTTCAAGCAGATTTTCAACTTCCATAAACAACCTCAAGAGTGGAGTTTAAATTTCTCCTTGCTTAATGAAATATATGGTAAATGAACACAACAAATTATTCTAATATTATCTATCTGTTGTCTATTGCTGGGCCAAAATCCTGAAATCCTCTCCCTAAGAACATTGTGGGACTACCTAGAATACATGGACTGCAGCAGTTCAAGAAGGCAGCTCACTACCACCTTCTCAAGGGCATCTCAGGACAGACAATAAGTGCTAACCAGCTCGTGATGCCCAATTCCTATAACTGAATAAATAAAAAAGTGTTGTACAGATGAGAACTTGACACAGCTAGAAATGATTCATTGAAAGAAAGGGCTAACAATTGAAATGCAACATGTAATAGAGTGTAAACTGGAAATACAGAACTTCAAACTGAACAAATACTGGAGTTAACACACCCCAATTCCTCAGTTTTCTTTTTAGAATTCCTACCGTGTAGAAACAGGCCATTTGGCCCAACAGGTCCACATCAACCCTCCGAACAGCAACCCACCCAGACCCATTCTCCTACCCTACCACTCTACATTTACCCCTGACTAATGCATCTAGCCTACACATTCCTCAATACTATGGGTAATTCAGCATGGCCAATTCACCTAACCTGCACTTCCTTAGACTGTAGGAGGAAACTGGAGCACCCAGAGAAAACCCACGCAGACATGGTGAGAATGCACAAACTCCACACAGACAGGCACCCGAGACTGGAATTGAACCCAGCTCCCTGATGCTGTGAGGCAGCAGTGGTGACTACTAAGACACCGTGCACCCATGTGAAAGAAAAGCTGAAGTATTTTAACGCTGTTTCTCACTCTAGCTTTATTTTTAACAGTATCTACCTGAGAATTTGGTTTTCTTCTTGAAAAGATGAAGACAGAACCTTACTTCTTCCAGAATAACAAATTAATTTTTGAACAAGCACTATTTCTTCCTTTCCCATTTACCTAACTTTTGGTTTAAGATAACCAAAGTGAGCAGTTGGAAATGATTAGGATCTCAGTGGGTGAGTAACTGCTGAGAAAAGTGGGTAAGATCAATGATGCAGACAAAGCCCACAGAGACAAGGTAGATGAGAACTAGTCCAGTTCGCTGATTACAGTGACCTCTCGAGGGCAATGGTTCCAGCACCAAGGTATGCCAGCTGCTTTCCTGGCTGACTTCACTTCATCTCATTGCAGTTCTGCACATTCAAACCAAAACACAGACTACTCATCCTGTAGCTGACAAGGCAGAGAATCAGGTATTGATGGCAATGCAACATAATGACTAAGGTGTGGGAAACAATGACCTCAGGCATTGTGTTAGTTCCATCTCCCTTGCACTTTGGATATCAAATACAGCTTTCCCTGGTGTAATGCTCCGCACAGAGTGAAACTCAAATCTTGTGTGAGCTGATCTGAATTGGAAGGCTCCAAAAGGACTTCCCATGTCAACTGCATAGCTGCTTCGAAAACAAGCTTAACCAGGACAGTTGGACTCAGATATTGGCATCCAGCTCAACAAAATAAGTTAATTGAAACAAACAAGGTCGGCTCTATACACAAGAAAAAAATACAAATGATCTATTTGGTAATTTAAGGTCATGTGAAGCAGCAGAAGTAAAAGATGCAATTGATGAAATCAGCAGTCACTAGAAACAGAACAGGAACACAATTAATTCAGACCCTGGAATACTTAGCTCAGTCAGTAACACTCGCATCGCAAAAATCTAGGCTTGATTTTAAAGCTACCTTCACAGTGGCTGAGATGAGTGGAGGTCCATTAAAAATATATAGCTTGCTAGTTCTTCAAAGATGCTGTACAAGTGCTATACAATCTTTGTGTTCTTTAAAAAAAATGGACAGGAATAAATAAACCAGGACAAAGCAGGATGCCTTTGTAAATAGGAACCTGAGCAATGTGAAAGAAAGATTTTGTCACTTCTGGATCATTAAGCAGTGAAGGATTGCCACCTCCAGCCTGAACATGAGGTCAGGAGACAACAAAGGTGCAAGAAACTTAGAATCCAAATTAATATTTGATAAGAACAATTATTTTAACACTATGTTTGGACATACAGCTTCTCTATTGCATCGCAATATTGTCAACGGTCAAGTTATTTTATGGGTGTATTGATAGATTATGTTTATTGTGATAAAATATTAAAAACAGCTTATTTCCTAGTTTTCCTTAACTCGTACAGAATTCCTCTGGAATACTGGAATAGGAGCTTGTCATCATCAAGGAAATAACCAATGCTAGACCTTGCTGTCTCTGCAAATTCCACCACATTTCAAACATCAATTTCCTCTCCAAATTTGCATGAAACGTGTTGTCATCTCATAAACCCACCCTCATCTTTCCTGAAACTTCATGTCAGAATCATTTTCTGTTCTCAACCTGTCATAGAGTCATCGAGATGTACAACACAGAAACAGACTCTTCAGTCCAACTCGTCCACGTCTGTGGACTTTGGTCTGGTTGTTCAGACCATCCAAATATAATATCTCTCCAATGATGTCCAGTCAAGTGAGATATGTGATCCCATTTTTATCTCGCTGATCATTGTCAAAGAATAACTTGCAATGATTTCGCTTTATGCTCCCATATTGTTACTTCCGTGCTTCCTCAAAAATCTATCATTGGTCCCCTCTCATTTCTCCTCTATACACAGCTCCTTGTCTAAAAGGCACAGGGTTAGTTTTCACATGTAGCCTGTTGACATCTAGCTCGATTTGACCACTACCTCTCTCAACTCTTCCACAGTTAAATTATCAAACAACTAATCCTATCCAGCACTGCAGGAGCAAATGTTTTCTCCAACAAAATGCGAGGGAGACTGAAGGCATTGTGTATGGTCCTGACTCCAAACCCTATTCCTTGCCAACTGCCTCCCTGAGAACAGCTAATCTTGTTTGTAACTGTGATATAATATTGTACCCCAAGATTTTTTCTATTCTCTCAAGGGATCAATGGCAAGGCCTGCATTTGGTGCCCACCTCTATTTGGCTTTGAGCTTGGCGGATAAGAGTGAACCACATTGTTGTGGATATGAGGACACATGTAGGACAAACCACGTAGGATGATATTTTTTCTTCCTTAAAGCACATTAGCAAACCAAATGAATGTTAACGATAATTGTAATGGCTTCAGGGTCACCATTATTGAAACTAGCTTTCAATTTCAGACTTACTAATTGAATTTAAATTTAAATCCCACCAGCTGCCATTTGAACCCATTTTTCCTAGAACTGGATTACTAGCACAATGATATTGCAACCTTCTCACTGTTTCACAATGTCACTAAGACCATTTATGTACTCCTCTATAACATTGCCGAAGAAAATTCTTCACTCAATTCATCTGCCGCTGAAACTTTTATTCATGCCTTTGATTTTCTTTGCAGTTTTGATACAACAGAGAGGTTTGTTAACTCATTTCAGAGATCACTTATTTCTGACTCCAGATCCACAGTCTGCAATCTTTCCAGGTGTGACTCTAGATCCACAGTCTGTGGATTTAGGGTCATATCTGGAAAGATTGCAGCTCTGTTTCTCATCTTCATTAGCCATGAAATCTTGCAGCTGTGGACAGACAGACTGAGAGCTGGGGAAAGACAGCAGGAGTCCTGGTGGGGAGTGAGACAGTAGGCAGTATAATCTAGAGTCAAAAATCACACAACACCAGGTTATAGTCCAACAGGTTTAATTGGAAGCACACTAGCTTTCGGAGCGACGCTCCTTCATCAGGTGATAGTGGAGTACACAACTGCAAGACACAGAATTTATAGCAAAAGTTTACAGTGTGATGTAACTGAAATTATACATTGAAAAATACCTTGATTGCTTGTTGAGTCTTTCATCTGTTTGAATACCATGATAGTTTCACTTCTTTCATGAGTAAGTCACAAACACTTTTTAAAAAAGTTGTATTCTCAGGTCAACTGTAACAATTGGTGTTAGCCAGACAATGTGTTGAAGGTGTTAGCCCCCTGTGTTCTCTGTCTGTGCCATAATGTTTAAACTGATTCTAATCTAAAAAGTGAGATAACAGAGTCTTACATGAACTCATGCAGTTTTTGAGCAAAGTACAATATAACTCTGCAAGTACAAATTCACCCCACAAACGTTTATGTATATGTGCGCATGTGGGTCTTTGTGTGTGTGTGTGTGTGTGTGTCTGGATTGGGGGGTTGTGAGTGTGAGAGAGAGTGTATATATGTGTGTATGAGAGTGTAGAGTGTCTTAAGTCTGTGAGAGGGTGCATGTGTGAATGTGGGAGTGTGTGTGTCTGTAGGAGTGTGTGTGTGCGTGTGTGTATGTCTGCGGTGAAGGGTTGTGAGTGTCTGTGAGAGAGAGTGTATAAGGATGTGCATGAGTGTAGAGTGGTCTAAGTCTCTGAGAGGATGCAGGTGTGAGTGTGGGAGTGTGTGTGTCTGTAAGGGTGTGTGTGAGTGTCTGTACGCGTGTCTGTGTATATGTGAGTCCGTGTGTGTGTGTGTTTAGGAGTGTCTTTGTATGTGTGTGTGTGTCTAGTGCAATGGTGGTCACCTGTAGTGTGACATGAACACAAGGCCCCAGTGAAGGTCTCCCTGTAGGTACAGAACTTAGCTATCAGCCTCTACTCGACCACTTTTCACTGCTGCCTGTCCCGAAGTCCACCTTGGAGGATGGTCACCTGAAGGTTCGAGGTCAAATGTCCTGGACCGCCAAAGTGTTCTCCAACTGGGAGGGAACACTCCTGTCTGTTGATTGTTGTGCGGTGCCCATTCATCCGTTGTCGTAGCCTTTGCTCAGTTTCCCCAATGTACCATGCCTTCGGGCATCCTTGCCTGCAACATATAAGATAGACAACGTTGGCTGAGTCACATGAGTACCTGCCATGTACAAGGTGGGAGGCGTAATGGTGGTATCCATGTCCACACTCTGACACATCTTGCAGCGCCTACCGTGACAGGGTTGCATGGAGTTGTCCTGAAAGCCAGGCAGCTTGCTACAAACAATGATCTGTTTGAGGTTTGGCGGTTGTTTAAAGGCAAGCAGTGGAGGTGTGGGGAAGGTCTTGGTGAGGTGCTCATCCTCATTGATAATGTGTTGCAGATCACGAAGAACATTGCATCGTTTTTCAGCACCTGGGAAGTACTGAACAACGAAGGGTACCCTGTCGGTTGCAGCACGTGTCTGTCTCCTGAGGAGGTCATTACAGTTCCTTGCTGTGGCACATCATGAGTTGAGTGTCGTACCCCGTTGTTGTGAGGGCATCCCTGAGTACTTCCAGGTGCCTGTCACGTTCCTCCTCATCTGAGCAGATCCGGTGTATGCGTAGGGCTTGTCCATTGGGGATGGCCGTTTTAATATGTTTTGGGTGGAAGCTGGAGAAGTGTAGCATTGTGAGGTTGTCTATGGGTTTGCGGTAGAGGGTGGTGCTGAGGTGTCCGTCCTTGATGGAGATGCATGTGTCCAAGAATGAGACAGATAGTCAAGAGTAGTCCATGGTGAGTTTGATGGTGGGATGAAATTTGTTGATATCACTGTGTAGTTTCATCAGTGACTCCTCGCCATGGGTCCAGAGGAAGAAAATGTCGTCAATGTACCTGGTGTATAATGTTGGTTGGAGGCCCTGTGTAGAGAAGAAGTCTTGTTCGAACCTGTGCGTAAAGGTAGTTGGCATATTGGGGTGCAAATTTGGTCCCCATGGCTGTTCCATGTGTCTGGATGAAGAACTAGTTGTCAAAGGTGAAGACATTGTGATCGAGGATAAAGCAGATGAGTTGTAGGACGGTGTTTGGAGATTTGTAGTTGTTGGTGTTGAGTACTGAGACTGTTGCCGCGATGCTGTCATTGTGGGGGATGCTTGTGTAGAGTGCTGAAAAGTCAATTGTGACGAGGAATGTTCCCGGTTCGACTGGTCCATGGGTGCTGAGTTTCTGTAAGAAATCTGTAGTGTCGCAACAGAAGCTGGGGATCCCCTGTACAATAGGTTTCAAGATGCTGTCAACATAGCTGGAGAGATTCTCACACAGGGTTCCATTGCCTGATACGATGGAACTTCCTGGTGTGTTGGCTTTGTATACTTTCGGAAGGCATTTGACATCGTCTACACGGGAAGTACTTGGGATGAGGGTGCATAGGGAACTCTGAAGGACAGGATGCAAAGTCCTGATCAATGCGTTTAATTGACTGGTGTGTTCTTTGATTGGATCAGCTGGTAGTTGCCTGTGGTGTTCCTGGTTGTTCAGTTGTCAGTACACTTTCTTGCAGTAATCTGTTCTATTCTGAATGACAATGGCTCCTCCTTTATCTGCTGATTTGATGACAATGTTGTGATTGGTTTCAAGAGCCTGGATGGCTTTGCATTGTGAACGGGTGATATTTTGCTCTACCTTGTTGGTACGGCTGTTGAATCTGGCATTTATATATTTCCTGACATGTGGGCATGGATACCACCATTACACACGGGATCACCTCCCACCATGTACGTGGCAGGTACTCATGTGACTCAGCCAGCGTTGTCTATCTTATATGTTGCAGGCAAGGATGCCCTGAGGCATAGTACATTGGGGAAACCGAGCAAAGGCAATGTATGAATAGGCACCGCACAACAATCAACAGACAGGAGTGTTACCTCCCAGTTGGGGAATACTTCAGTGGTCCAGGACATTCGACCTCGGACCTTCAGGTGACCATCCTCCAAGGTGGACTTCGGGACAGGCAACATCAAAAAGTGGCCGAGCAGAGGCTGATATCTAAGTTCTGTACCCATGGGGAAGGCCTCAACCGGGACTTTGTGTTCATGTCACATTACAGGTGACCACCATTGCACTATACACACGCACATACACTGCTACACACACACACACCAGGACTCACATATACATAGACACGCACACAGACAGTCACACACACCCTTACAGACACACACACTCTCACACTCACACCTGCATACTCTCAGAGACTTAGACCACTCCACCCATGCACACCCTTATACACTCTCTCTCACAGACACTCCCAACTCCCCCCACCTCAGACACACACACACACTCCTACAGACACACACACTCCCATATTCACACATGCACCCCCTCACAGACTCTACACTCACATACACATACATATACACTCTCTCTCACACTCACAACCCCCCAATCCAGACACACACACACAAAGACCCACATGCACACATATACATGAACGTTTGTGGGGTGAATTTGTACTTGCAGAGTTACATTGTACTTTGCTCAAAAACTGCCTGAGTTCATGTCAGACTCTGTTATCTCACTTTTTAGATTAGAATCAGTTTAAACATTATGGCACAGACAGAGAACACAGGGGGCTAACACCTTCAACGTATTGTCTAGCTAATACCAATTGTTAAAGTTAACCTGAGAATGCAACTTATTTTTTAAAAAGTTTGTGATTTACACATGAAAGAAGTGAAACTATCATGGTATTCGAACAGATGAAAGACTCAACAGACAATCAAGGTATTTTTCGATGTATAATTTCAGTTACATCACACTGTAAACTTTCGCTGTAAATTCTATGTCTTGCAATTGTGTATTCCACAACCACCTGATGAAGGAGCGTCGCTCCGAAAGCTAGTCCTCCCAATTAAACCTGTTGGACTATAACCTGGTGTTGTGTGGTTTTTAACTTTGTACACCTAGTCCAACACTGGCATCTCCAAATCATAATCTAGAGTCCACAGGGGAAGGAACAACCAAGTATGCTAAAATTCTGCTGTCCAATTGCCCTTCGTTTTCAATACCTGAACAATGGCATAAATGTCTAGTCTTGCATCTGAAAAAGTGTATTATTTTCTTTCCCTCTGAAGTCTTCATCCATTCCCAAATAGTGCCTGCCTCTTGAGCACCAGAGGAAGTAGACTCAAAGGCACTCTCTTTGACCTCACTGCGCCCTAATGCTTTGAAGTGAACATATAATTCAGGAGTAACGTCCCTGAGCCAATACCGAGGGAGCACTGCAATATCTGAAGTGCCATTTTCAGGTGAGACTAAATTGACTTCCGATCTTCGCAACCCACATCTTTAAAACAGTTGGTTTGAACATTATCGCATTTGCTCTTTGTAAGAGCTTGCCGTCTGTTAACTGGCTGCCTCATTTCCATGCACTAAAAAAGTGAACACAAAAGTACATGAAGATGTCCTGAGCTCAAGAAAGGTTCCATATAAATGCAAATTCTTTCTCTGCTAGCTCAATTTGCTGGGTGGCTGATTTGTAGTACAGAGCAATGCCAACAGCATGGGTTCAATTCTAACACTGTCTGAGATTACTGTAAAGGACTCTGCTTCTCAACCTCTCCCCTTCCCTGAGGCTGGGTGAATCAGAGGTTAAACCACCAGCAGCCGGGCCTCTCTCTTTCTCTCTCTCGCTCTCTTTCTCTCTCTCTCTCTCTTTCTCTCTAATGAGAGAGTCACCCTATGGTTCAGTCAGACTATGATGACTTTAACCTCCCGTTCCTCCTCTGAGACTCTCCTTTCAATCTAACTCTTTGATCACTCTTTTCTTCAACTGTCCTGTTAGCTCCTTAGTAGCTTAGATATCAAATGATTGATAACACTCCTGCTTCACTACATTCCAGACGATGTAAACATCAGTTTTTGATGTTTACTTCTCGTTAGCACAACTTCACAACAATATGGTTCTTGAGCTTCAGTTTCACTCATTTCATATAATAGAAACGTATAGCAGTTAAAATTCTTAAATAGAGACAAATGCACAACTGTAAAAAGAAATAACAGTAAAAGATACAGACCCCCTGCCTTTTCCACTTTTCCAATCCTGCAATGACACTTAAGCAGCCTGGCTTTATTATTACCTTATAGAGATTAACTTCACCAGAGTTTTTAAGACAAATGAACTAAAAGCAGGAGAAGAATTGTTTTCAGATATCAAATCAAGTGGTTCTTTCCTATAAGAACTTGAGGAGACAATTGAAGGCCCTCAGGCCTGGAACATTTAGTTGGATAATGGCCGATCTAGATCTGAACTTCATTTACCTGCCATGGTTTCTTGATATCCTGGATGAGCAAAAATCTCACAATCTCACATCACTAGCTTGGGCGCCTAGATGACCAATCCAGTGATATCACCACTATGCCAGTGTCTCCACCCAACGTTATGTGAAGAAACATCTCTGCTATCATCCCAAAGCGGCCTCACCCTTATTCTAATGTTATACTCATCCTTGTTCTGAAATGTACTAAACAAGTGGGCAACGGAGACAAATGCAGTGATAACCTTCAAAAAGGCATCACAGAATCTCTATACTGCAGAAAGAAGCCATTCGGCCCATTGAGTCTGCCCTGACCCTCCGAAGAGCATCCCATCCAATCCCAATAATCCTGAGTGAGGTTTTAAACTATGATTAATCCAGCTAACCTAATCACTGGAAACTACAGGGCAATTTAGCATGGCCAATCCTCCTAACCTGCACGTCTTTGATCTGTGGAAGGAAACCAGAGCAAAGTCACACAGACAGGGGAAGAACATGCAAACTCCACACAGACAGTCAACCAAGGGTGGATTAAACCAGGTCCCTGGCACTGTGAGGCAGCAATGCTAACCACTGAGCCACCGTGCCACCTCAATCGTGAATACATTTGGAAAGGAAACATTTGCAGGTTTATAGGAATTGGATACAACCTTTTAAAGAAGTAACAGAGGCCCAATGGGTTGAATGATTTCTTTCTGTGCTGTATGATTCTATAAATGCCAATAAACCCAAAGCAATCAAAAGATTAAGGGGTTTGTTTTAAAGCTAGTCACTATTTTGGGGATCACATACCAACATGCTATCATTTGGTTACTGCCGCGAGAGAAATTTCTAGAAATGAACCCATTGTAAATGCAGGAAAACCCCTTTTCCATTCTGGGAAACAGGCCGAGAATCCACAGCATATTGTGGTTAGATTTCAAGGCTCATGACTGAGTATCAGTGTACTTAATCGAAGCAGGAAGCAACCACTTGTAATTCACAAGCCCTTTCCAAAAGCACTTTAAGCTTTACTTCACCTCTATCTTTTGCCAGCAAGGCCACCTCTTCATACAACTACTTACTCTCTCCATGGAGAAGTCTAACTCAGGCAAATGTTGTGCATGAGAAGCCAGAAAGCCCTTGACTTTTTCTGTGCTTTCTATAGACGATGCAAAGGGAAACTCTTAAATAATGAAAACAACTTGCATTATACCGTCCCTTTAAAAAACAACAAAAAAGAAGAGTATTTATTAACTTTGATCCTGAGCCACAAGGAGAAATTTGCAAAAGGTTAGCCAAAGAAGAGGGTTTTAAGCCTTTTCATATTATCACCCAAGATTTGTGAGGCTGAATTTCATGGTCTTTACATTGTCCAAATCCTCTTCTACAGAGGAAATTGTCACTCTTCAAATAAGAAATATACTTTTTAGTAGTTTCATTTTCCCAGAATAAATGAGCTAGTTTTTTTATGTCTAGCTTCTAATAAGTCATAGAGTTACAGAGCATAGAAACAGACAGTCCAGTCAAACCTGTCTATGCTGACAAGATATCCCAATCTGACTATGTCCCATTTGCCAGCATTTGGCCCATATCCTTTGAAATTCTTCCTATTCATATGCCCAACTAGATGCCTTTTAAATGTTGTCATTGTACCAGCCTCCACCATTTCCTCTGGCAGCTAATTCCATACATGCACCACCCTGTGTGTGAAAAAGTTACCTTTCAGATGTTTTTTAAATCTTTCCCCTCTCACCTTAAACCTATAGTTTTTAATTTTTTCCAAACACAATATTGCAGACTCTCAGTACACAAAAAGCCCATTCAGGCCAACTGCCTCTGCTGTTGGTTATATCCTACACATTTCCTCCACTCCACCCTGTACATTATTTCCCATTTTCCATTATGCCCTTATATTCACACCATCTAAAAGGCATGGGTCATGAGAGTGATGGAGTACTCTCCACTTCCCAGTTTGAACAACAACAGTTCCAACAACAGTCATGAAGCGTGACACCATCCAGGACAAAGCACCCTGCTTGATCTACTATCCACTCACTCTACCACCAATGCTCAGTAGCAGTAATGTGTACCAGCTCCAAGATACACTGCAGAAATTCACTAAGGCTCCCCAGACACCACTTTCCAAACTCACAACCACATGCATTGAGAAGGACTAGGGCAGTAGATACAAGGAAACTCAGCCACCTGCAAGTTCCCCCAAAAGCCACACACCATTCTGACTTGGAAAGTAGATCACCATTCCTTCAGTGTTGCTAGGTCAATATCTTTGAATTCCCTCCCTGACAGCATTTCTGGTTTATCTATTACAAATGGACAGCAGCAGTTCAGGAAGGCAGCTCACCGCCACCTTTTCAACGGCCACAAAGGATGTTCAATAAATGCTGCTCCAGCCAGCAATGCCCATGCTCCTTGAATTAACAAAATAAAATATCTGTATTCTGCACCTCCACCCAATTTAGTTCTTCATTTTCAAATAAGTGGCATCCTTATTCCTCCTCCGAACATCAACTATCTCAGTTCTCTAGATGGAAATTGTTTGCTATTTCTGCCTATGCTGCAAACTCATTATGACCCATTATGTCATCGCTATGCTCCTGAATTTCATATCATCTACAGTGGGTTACAGTGTGCTACCACCATTGTGCAAAACAAAAATCAGAGCAATAGGCTTGTATTGTCGAAAGATATTTCAATTCTGGGAAATTTGATGCATTTGCAATAATTAACTCTTTAGATTGCACCCGTTGCCAGTGAGACCTGCGACTATCAGGAATATAATCCAAAACGTGTGGCAGGACAAATCTGTAATTGCACTGTTTGCCATTTATCACAGTTTAAAGGTTACAATAGGAAAATCTAATGTACAAATTATTGAAGTTCTGGTGACAATATTAAAACAGGGCAATTCAATTCAAAATTAGGAGGAATATTTTTCATCTAATTACAACTTTTAAAAGCCTTAGAATGAAACGCTTTGTCTTGCTATAAGTGAAAAGGCAGCTCAGCGGAGCTGTATTTTTATCACAATGACCCCTTGTTAACCTGGAAAACCCAAGACCAGTATGAATTACCGTTGGGAAAGCATTAATTAATCAGAAAGTTCACATTACGGAAATTAAAAACAGATGCAAGAGCACATGTCAGAAAATTCAGCTGATGCTTCCTTGCACAGAATCGAATTTACAGGAATGTCCCTCGCATTAAGCACTTTCTTACCCATGGGGACATATTAAACTTGCAACTTCAAGTGATTTTCCTCTGAAAATTTGAATGTAGGAGAAAAATAGCATGCAAAAGACAGACTCTATTGTATAAAAAGGACACAGTGTAAGATGCAAACATTATCCATAAGAGGATTCAGAAGAGATTTACAAGGATTGCTGCCGGAATGGAGGGTTCTAGTTATAAGGAGAGGCTGGGACCTTTTTCACTGGAGCATAGAAGTTTGAGGGTGACCTTATAGAGGTTTATAAAATCCTTATGAGGGACATGGAGAAGGTGATTGGTCACTGTCTTTTCCCTGTGCTGGGAGATTTCAAGATAAGGGAGCATATATCTTTAAGGTGAGGGGAGAAAGATTTAAAAGGGACATGAAGGAAAATTATTTTTACACAGTGAGTGGTTCATGTGTGGAATGAGCTTCTGGAGAAAGTGGTGGATGTGGGTACAGTTACAAATTTTAAAAGACATTTAGGTAAGTACATGAATAAGAAATAGTTGGAGGGATATTGGCCAAGCACATGCAGGTGGGACTAGTTTATTTTGGGATTATGGTTGGCATGGACTAGTTGGACCGAAGAGTCTGTTACCATGCTGTATGACTCTATGACTATAAATGCTTTCAAGATAGACAGTTTAAGTCAAAAGAAATTTGAACAGGCTGCAGGAAGTTGAACAAGACCCACTGCCTCTCTTTGTGTTGCAAGTTACCAGACTGTTTAACATGATGAGAGGAGGGAGTCTCTGGGGATTCTGTACCATTCGGACTAGAATGAGAGAGTTCAT
Source organism: Chiloscyllium plagiosum (assembly GCF_004010195.1). Taxonomy (NCBI): domain Eukaryota; kingdom Metazoa; phylum Chordata; class Chondrichthyes; order Orectolobiformes; family Hemiscylliidae; genus Chiloscyllium; species Chiloscyllium plagiosum. The sequence continues at coordinate 20,260,408 of NC_057736.1, forward strand.
AGATGTGCATCTTGTTAGTGCTAACCATGTGCAGACACTTGGAATGAGAGTCAGGCAAACTAAGTGTCAAAACAATTAAGTGGGAAGCAGGAGATCCTATATCATGGAGGCCAACTTTGAAAGATTGTGAATGCAAATGGTGGGAAGTAATGTGAGTGCTTGTAACCTTGAGGTGCACCTTTGTCATATTTACCACATAAAAGTTAAATTTACTTGTTCATTAGTTTGAATTATGTTGGTTTGCTACAGTAATAATTATAAAAACTGAAATATTATCCATCGCTTTCCTTTGCTGTTTGACTCATAGGGTTTTCTTTTAAAAATCTTTGTTTTCTCCTGAAATTTTAATACAACAAGTATCTCTTGTGTACATCTAAAAGCAGAATGCTGCCAATACTAGAAATCTAAAATCAAAACAGACAATGCTGAAAACACTCAGCAGGTCAAGCAGCATCTATGGAGAGACACACAGATGAAACATTTGGAACTTCCTCCAGTGACAGAGGACAACAGTCGGGAATGTTCCTGGTTCTAAACCCATCACTGGTGTGAATTAGAATCTCACTGTAATTTCTACAGAACCTCCCATCCCCTATACCCAGTAATAGGTCTGGAGAAGTCCTGTGTCTTATTGAAGTCCACATGCAGGCTCTACAATCTGGAGAACTTCCTGTAATGGAGGACAAAGAGACAGGCATTTGAAAATGGAAGTGTTCTCCTCTGACATGGTAAGTGTAGAGTAGATTCACCAGCCAGGTCACCAGTGGGTTGGGTAGTCCCTTTAAAATGGGCCTGTGGCTGCTCCCACATGTAGGCAGGTTGACAGAATCAACAGGCCTGCCCAGGGCACTGATTTCCCAGCCTGCTACTGGGTGCCAAATATCCACTCCACATCCAATAAACCGCCGATGTGGGAACCTGGGATTCACTGGAAAATTCCAGTTGGTCTCTTTCAATGGGGGTCCACAAAATGGCCCAGAGGTGTGATAGAGCCAGAAAACCAATGCACGTTCTGGCAGGACTCATTTTCAATTCCCCTCGCTTCCAACACTAACCTCAGAGGAAGCTGAGAATGTAGCCATCTGACACCTATTGGAAACATTAACTCCATTTCCATCTCCATAAATGCTGCCAGACCTGCTGAATATTTCTGGCATTTCTATTTCTTTCCTTTGAGCAAGGCATAATTTTAAAAAGGGTCCTTAATGCTACATGTGATCAAATGCTGCTTTAAAGTTAAGAGGGGGAAGGGGGCCCACTGGAATTTGGAATTGAGCATTTAATCCCTGTTCAGCCATGCTGCTGCTGATGACTGGTCACCATGCCTCATGGATGTCCAACTTTGAGCTAGTGGAGCTGTTCTGAATCCATCTCATTCAGCACAATGACCTCTTCTTGTGTGAATTGAGTAAGTAAAGTTAACAGCATACATTCATTTGAAGGGAAGCTGATAAACTTATGAGGGGAAAAGCAACGTAAGATTATACTGATAAGGTTAGCTAATGGGGGTGGGGAAGAAGCTCCTGCAGAACATAAAAACTAGAATGAATGGCCTTTTTATTGTTCCACACTCTACATTAAACTACACAGTAGAAGCTTTTTCTTAAATACACACTTATTTCCATCTCCAAGTGCTGCATGAGGCAGAGTGCTAATGCAGCAAATTTAAGAAAACTGCTGAGAAATGTCACATTTATGGAAATGGTTATACTTAAAATTGAATCTTTACTGAAAATTAGCATGGCTCATTTTAGAAACACAAACATTACTTAGGATGGCAGCGACACTAGGGATAGGTGGGAGGAATTAGCGAAAACGAGAAAGAGATTACGATGTGGCCTACGCAAGGGTTAAACTCATGTCAGTTTTACTCTTAGCAGATCACTGTAGCATCGTTTGACTTTAGCTGAAGATCACAATGAAATAATACAGTAAAACTATAGTGGAGCAAAAAAACAAGATCCACTAATTGCCTGTGACTTTCAAGATCCCTGGGTCTGTCATATTAAGGAACTGAGTACTCATATCAAATGTTTGCACAATTCAGTGCAGCAGGGAAAGGGCATAGTCAAAAAGCCCTTCGTGTTCTGTACTTTTAAAAATCAGACCTTTTTGCTACTTTACAGATGACAGAGACAATAAGACCAGTTATATTTCAATTTTACTATACAAAAGAAAAACTATACAAACATTTTGGATTTAAAAGAAATCAAGCCAAGCATTAGAAAATAAAATTTCGATGCACAAAAACAAAACTATAAACCTGTAACATTTAGTTAGCATCAATTTCTACAGCCTTAAAGTAACTCTTTTTCCAAAAATGGAAGCTAACCTTTCCTTCCACTCTCCTCTGCCTCACCATCATCCTTCCAAGGAACATCTTTTGACTATCACCTTTCATTTTCCTTCAAAGATGCTGATTGGCCAAAGCATTGCCATGGAACTTGGTAAATCTATAGTTTCTCATTGCTTTCGCCATGACAGTGCCTTGGCCAATTGTGAGCCAAATTGCCAACCAATGAGCAGTATTTTCTCCTGTAGTATAAATTGTTGCAATTGCTTGGTATTTGGGATTCTTGCATTTGTCCTGATGAGCATAAGATGAAAGTCTTCAAGAATTTGTCCCTTTCTTCGAGTTCTGTAGTCTCAAGCCATTATCCTGGTAAGTACAGATCTCTTGCAGGGCATTGTTGACAATTATAGACAACAACTTTATAGGTAAAATGTTGAGGCATGGAAAGACTAGAGAAGAGGCTAACTACAAAGACCATCTAGCAATGAGGAATTTCATTCGTGTGGAAAGAATAGAAATGCTGAGTTCATGTTGTCTAAACAGAAAAGATTAAAAGGAGATCTAATGAAAACATTAAAAATTCTAAGAGCTTCTGATAGAGCGAGTAGGGAGAAGTCATTTCATCTGGCAAGGTGTATTGGCTGTAAAGTAATTTAAAATAATTGACAAAAGCATGACATGAGAGATGTCCTCATCTAAAGGGCTATAAACATCTGGAATGCATGATCTACAATGAATCAGAATTTATAGGAGCCTTCAAAAGGCAACTGGACATGTCATTGAAGGCAACTAATTTTCAGGGTAATGGGGAATAGCTGGGATGTTGTCCTAAATTTGACTGCCCTTTTAAAGAACAGGCAGGGGCACAACAGAACAAATGGATTGCATTTATGCTACAAGATTTTGATTCGAGCTAACTTGGCTTCTGTCATCCTGCAATCTTAACCTCACTTTCCCACTCCCCATCCCTTAATGTGTCCCTACTCCTCTCATTTTCCACACTTTAGACTTGGAACGGAACCCCTTCTGACTTCATTGCTTAACAGCATCTCTCAATGCCTTTCTTCACATTTCACTTCTCCTAATGCACTTTGCTATCAGTCAACCTGCCCTCCCTTTTTCCATCCTCTTTGCCTTGCGGTTACCTGCTACAGTCACAGGTTTAATTTTCCCTTCACTGTTAGGTCCTGTGTTTATCCTTGGCTTTTGGTTTCTACACAATCAATGTTTAGGGCTTTCAATATGGAAGGAAGAGATGATGATCCAAGGAAAAGCATCTGCAGCAGTGAGAAGGTAAAATGGTGCCAAACAACTGCTCGTGCAATTCTGCAAAACATGAAATGAAGGACATTAAGGTTTACCAATGGTAAACAGTCCCTGTCTCCACTGAAAATGAACTTTGAAAAATAGCAAGGATTTACTTACCCCAGTGGACCATGCAATGGGGAGGAAGATGCTGTTGTGATGGTGGAACTTTAATTATCTTTCACTGACTCCAATGCAGTATCTCAGCTAATCGCTTTCACAATTGAGGATAGTTTAGTGCTCACCATTATGAGACCAATTTTCAATTCCGTATTTATTAATAGATGCTTAAGATGAGAGTTCCTATGATGTATCTAAACCCCTGTCCCTCCAGCTTTACGTCTGGATCACTAGTCTAGTGATGTTACCAAGATGACACCACTAGAATGAAACTACAAATATGCATGATTTGGAGATGCCAGTGTTGGACTGGGATGTACAAAGTTAAAGATCACACAACACCAGGTTATAGTCCAACAGGTTTAATTAGAAGCACACTAGCTTTTGGAGTACCGAAAGCGAGTGTACTTCCAATTAAACCTGTTGGACTATAACCTGGTGTTGTGTGATCTTTAACTTTGTACAAATGTGCAAGTTTAGTTATAGGAAGAAATGAGAGAAATTAGAACTGATTTCATTAGAGCAACGTGATGGGGAGAATTTGAGGTGATGTAGTCTTTCATAGAATTAGAAGTAACCATATTCACAAAGGGTATTAACAGACTGAATTATTTTCACTGACAGCAGGATTGGTATCTAGAGGACAAAAATTAAGATAATCAGCAATAGAACCAGAGATGATGAAAGTGATTTGTACATAGCATGATGTGGAAGTGCCGATATTGGACTAGGGTGGACAAAGTTAAAAATCAGACGATACCAGGTTATAGTTCAACTATAGTCTCACACTTACACACACACACACACACACCATGGTGTGAACCTGCACCTCTGTGGGCACAGTTCTGCAGGTGTGGGTTCACCACATGGTCTTATGTGCGTGTGTGCGCGCATGTAAGGGAGAGAAAGACTATGGTTAGAGTATAACCTAGTGTCATATGCTTTTTAACTTTATACATAGCAAGTTGAGATCTGGAATGTGCTGCCTGAAATGGTGGTGACAACAGTTTCAATAATAACTTGTAAAGGACACATTTGAAAAGGAAACACTCACAGTGTTAAGACAAAAAAAAAAGCAAAATGACTAATTTGATAAATTCTTTCAAATAGTAGTGAAACAATTGGCCAATTAGCCTCTTTCTGAATTGTACATGTCCAGGAACAGAAACTTTGACTGATTTCACCCTTCCCCACATTCCACCCTCACTGGCTATTCAGCAAACTCTCAAATTTTACTGATGCTACTGTAATGTCAACTACGGGCTGTTCATTCTAATGTGCTGAAGCCAAGCCAAACAATTTCTCTTTTATTCTTTGTGATCTCTTAACACAAAGATCTTAAACAATTGTCAGTTGTTGTTGTTCTCTTTCGACTGGGAAGGTTTACTGGCGAAGTGTCTTTGCACACACTGCTGTTTCCCTTCACTATCCCCAATTGCCAGATCAACTACATGACTAATTTCAATACATCTGACTCCAATTTGTAGCATATTAGAGGCAATGAATGACTGGAGCATAGGCAACATAGAACTGATTTGGTAAATTAATGAGGCAAGGGTTATGCAATCCAGTGAGCAGGGAATCAGCACACCCCTCATATCCATTATAACCAGTCCCCCTTATTTTGACTCCACACCTTGATTCCCAATTTTTGATCCTGTCACATGAAGCAACAGTGTGATATTTTTGCAAAAAGTTGCCAAGATTCTTTGGATATGACGAACAGTGATTTAAGATGCTTCCCTGCTCCCAAATGTAAGTTGAAAATGAATCGTGTGGTATGGCACTGAGTCATATGGATCAGGAAAGTACTGCGTTGAAAGGAAATGTCAGCGAAAAGAAGCGCAGACAGGAAATTTGATCCAGGTATTCAAATTGTGGTCAGGCCCAAAATTAGAGATTTGAAACTGACCCATAGCTGGAGAACTTGAGCCTGACAGAAAGTTGGCCAAACTAAATTAAATAGCAGTCAGTAGCTATTGTCTACAGAAAACAGTGAAAAGCAAGGTCAAAGATGTCGCAAAGGTTCAGGGATAGTCAGTTACGACCAACCTAGGGTTGTGTATTGGGGAAGCATTAGTCAGACTTTTTAGCACCTTGACTTCCAGCCAATACCTGAGGATGTGCACTTTACATCTCCTCGGCATGGCAACAGCGAAGGATGTTGGCTTGACCCCAATGAATGCTTTGAACCCTGCTCATGGCCTTTTTGACCAGACAGTGCTAGATAAAGAGTAAAAATGTGGGAATTTGGGAAATGCTCATATAGTGTTTTTAATAAGGAATATTTTGTTAATAAAATTGAGTTGAACCACAAACTGAATTCTATGACCCTTTGGCCACCTCATGGACAAGAATGCTAGGGCAAAGTGTTTTTAATACATTAACAGGTTGACATGTCCAAAACATGGACAGCAAAAACCACAAGGAGGTCTGGACAGTGTAGATATGGAGAAAACATTCTCAGTCTTGGGTCAAGGAGCAGAGGGCAATAATTTAAGGGGAATTGAGAAAGAAACAAAGATGGCATGAGGAAAAAATATTTTTGTTCAGCAAGTGATAAGATTAAGGTGTAATGAATGCAAAAGAGAATTGGATAATTATCCAAAGAGAAAATATTTGCAAAACCACAGGGAAATATGAGCAGAGTAGAAGTAACTGAGTTGTTCTTGCAAACACCTAACAGGCTGAATGGCTTTCATGTGCATTTTCACCATTCAATGATTCTATGGAATAACACATCAGACATCGGACCAAATGTTCATACATCCTTTGAGATGACAGCTCAAACAACAGTTTAATCCCTTTCACTTGTGTCCTGGGTGAGTCCAGACCAAGGGTAAATATGTCGTTTTAGTTAACGTTGCATTTAAGGGTCAGATATGACAGCGTTTGGATAGTCTCAACCTCATAGGCACAGGCCCACACAATTAAAGTACAACTGTATCAATGAGGCAAAAAACTCGGAAAGGGATCATGCTGTAAGGTTGAGTGAAATAGGGGTTGATGGGAAGGGTGATGAGCAGTAACAAATTAAAAATACTATACATGAATGCACGAAACATTAGACATAAGATGGATGAGCTTGAGGCTCTTTTGGAAATTGGCAGATACGATATTGTGGGGATAACTGAGACGTGGCTTCAAGTGGGGAAGGCCTGGGAAATGAATATTCAAGG